>NC_134171.1:8971986-9323236 GCF_964188355.1 Buteo buteo | reverse complement strand
ACGAGGTCACGGGGGGCTGGCCAGCAGCCAGGCACAGGGCTCCCAGCGCGGCTCTGCCCGTTCCTCTCTACGAGCTCGTTGCTTCCTCCAGGACGCTTCTCTCGCGTGTATTTCTGCACACCACAAGAAGAGGCTTAGATTTGCTTTTCTGCTCAGTATTTAGTTTGCGCTACGCTTTGAGAAGGCCAGTAACGTCTTAAGACCTGTTGCAGCCTCCGAATACAAGCCCCCCCCTTTGCTGGGAGGAGGTTGACTTGACTGAGCCGCATGATCGGAGTCAGGTGACAATATTGGGCACAAAACCGGAGGAGAATAAACAGTTGGGTGTAGGAGATTAGCTGCTGATCTTGCCTTTTGACAAGCTGTGTTACTCCTCAGGGAAAAATGGGTGCGTGGCCCTCTCCTCTGCTTTGGAGCTTAACCACAGCGTGTTTAACAGGTAAGTCCTCCTGGAGCGGCGTTTCTCTTCGCTGGCTGAGCACGGAGGTGGGTAAAGCTGTAATGGGCTTGTGAAAGCACTGGGCTTCACCATCTCGGGGTGCTGCAGAAGGGCAGGGCGAGGGCAGGAAAGGATGTGAGTGTTGGAAGACAGGCAGTGTTGGAAGTGGGCCGAATAAGGTAAATATAAAAACATGTTTTATTACAAGAAAAAAAAAAAGGGAGGAAAAGTAGAGCCCTATTACTCTGCATATTGAAGATTTGCAGTGGCTTCTTCGTGGCTTTATCTTAAACCCCAAGGAACTGGATGCCCCAGTGTGTTCACTTTCTTGGGGTGTTTTGGTAACTGGGTCTTTATAAGAGAAAGAGCTTATATAAAAATGCCTGAATATTTTTGTAATCGTGCCTCTATCTGCTCCTCTCCTTGTTCTTCTCATCCTTTTGTACTGCTTAGCTATCGAGAAAAAAAATCTGCGTTCTTATAGTTAATATTTTTGCTATGTGGGATCTGCAAATCTTGTTGCACTTCAGATCATGTACCTTCCAGGGCAAGTCTGGCCACGTGCAAGCGAAAGCTCCTTGGGGTTTGGTGCTGCCCTGCTCTCTTCTCACTGCGGTCCACCTGCGTTCAGGGGGTCAGAGGCTGCCAGGGGCCCTGCGGCCGCCTCTGTTTTTGGAGTATGAACCCATTAGCCCTGCTAGAAAAATTTGCATTTTACAGAGTTCCTTGGCAAGGGGCAAAACCACTCAGAGCAATTACCCGCCGAGCCTCTTCTTAGGTGCGTGCATCCAGGGCAGCCTGAGCACGTAACAAGGTATGAGCCGTAGTCTGGCACTCTCATGAAATTAAACGGTTTGGGGAAACTCTCCATTTCAGGAGCCAATTATTTACCTGTTGAATTCACCAAAGATGATTATCTTCACCTAGATCTGTAACTGTTGACTTGGTTGTGTTTTGTTTGCCTTGAAGGGTTAGTTTTTCAGAACGGCAGGCTGCGCCGTTGTGCAAGGTGAAAGGGAAGAAAAACAAGGGAGCGTCCACCCTACTTCTGCATTTTGTGAGTTCCTGGCCAGTGTCCATGTGCCACCCAAGTCAGCAGGGCTGCCTGCCTTGTAAGTCAGGAAGGATTAGCACTGTAGTTAAGACTCCAGTAACCTTCCCTGACATCCTTAAGGCTCTTGGAGTGCAACATCATGCCAAGGTATCACACAAAATGACCCATCCTTGAAGTGTCCCTGGAGATACTTCTGTTGATTCACAGTGCCCCTAAAAAAAAAAGAGAAGTCTCTAGAAAGCGAAATCTCTGCTCCTTGGTATAGACAGCGTAAGTGCAGTGCAGAAGAGAAAATGCTCTGATGAAGCTAAGGTTGTTTGAGTATTGTTTTTTCACACTTGTGATGTTTTAGCTCGTAAAACAAAACATCGCCCATTTTTTACTAGGTGCTCAAAACTATTTTTTTCCAGCCTGCCTACTTCTTTCTTTTTTTTTTTCTCCAGAAGTTGTTTAAATGAATTTATGAAGTACTGGCTACTGAAGGCTGTTGATGGCTACTGAAGTTTTGCAAGCAACTCTTCAATGACTATTTTAGTTACATGTTATAAAAAGATATTTTCCATTAAAAAGAAAAAAATCCATCTTAACAATACTACCATTTAACACCAGAACCAACCAACCAATGAAAAGTTACAAAGAGGCAATATTCAACTAAAAACATACTGTTAAAAAACAACAAAACCAAACCAAAACAACAAAATTCATCCAGTTGTGTGCAGTCCAAAGTGTTTAAATCCCCTGCAGTGTCTCTGGCTGGCAGAACGGAGCAAATGCTGGGGTCAGGCTGCCCTGTGGGAGATCAGACTCTGATCCCAGTGGTCCTTCTGAGAGCTTTTCCCACGAGAACCTGATGGTGCCCTTGACTTGCTGCTCGTGTTTACTTTGCGATCAGTTTAATAAAACTCTGGACTGACTCGGCTCGTTGCCAGACGTGAGGAAAGAGAAGCAGACTGACTTCAGCCCTTAAGGCAGGTGAGCCAGACAAGGGGAACTGTGCATCTCGGTCCTGGGTCGAGGCACGGCCAAGGTAGCAGTGTCCTCCGTGGGTACTGCCGAGCCGCTCTCCCCGCCTAGGACCAACGCTGCTGTCTCCAGTCACTTGCATTTGGGCATGGGGCAAACAAATATGCCACAAAATGATCACTGTTAAATTCAGCGTCTCTGTTTTGGGGGCTACAGCAAGAAAATGTGGGCAGTGGCCCAGACGGCTGGGTGCTCATCTGCTGCTTTACTCAAGAGTTAGAGAAAGATGGGTTTTTGCAGGCAGTGGAGTACAAAGCAGGCAGTATGGAGTAGGAGGGAGCGCTCCCAGTCAGCTCTCTCCATGTGATCACAACTTTCTATGGACTCTTTTATTCAGTGTCCTGATCTTGCTGTAGAAATTTAACTAGAGTTACCAGTCAGCTTGGTCTGCATATTGTTGTTGTTCATACCGTGGCGGTGCTAAGCACTGGTACCCATGGTGCCCAGCCTCGCGTGGTGTAGCCAAAATTGAGAGAGAAGTCAAAGGCTGGGGGAAAAGCGGGCTTGGGAAAAAGCCTGCAGGGACCCGTGGGTCTGCAGCCGCCTGGCCCTTGTGCTGTCGCCATTCCCAGCTTCTCATCCTCCTCCTGTCCTTCCTCATCCACGTCCCGCCGTCGGGTGTCAGCTGTGCTCTTTGGGCTCCTTAAAACCCATAAAGGGACTTCTTAAAATAGTCCTTTCACTTTCCATGCCAATGGCCAGTTGATTTTGGCAGGCCCTCTTGCAGTGATGGCTTAGCAGATGTGTGATGGTTGGAAGAGCGTGTAAACACCACGTTATCAGCCACAGTTGCATCCCGATGCTGTATGAAGTTTTCAGAAGCTGCAGTTAATTTAGAGTAAATCCCTGCCCTCCCTTTCTGACCCAAGCTGCTGCAGCAGGAGCTGGGTATTTTGTTTTTGCTTTGCTTCCTTCGCTTAGTACCACACTGCTAAATTAAAACCAACTAGCTACTTTTCGTGTTTGGTTTTACCGGTGTCACCCGTGTTCAGACTGGAAGACAACCCCTGTGCTTGTGTGCGGAGAGATGGCTTTCGTCAGCAGGCAACATTTCAGTCCACTACATATCGCAGCAGAACGACGTGAGCTGCAGTAATACCCCTTTTCCCTGAAGATTACAGCTGTCTCTGCTCTGATGGGGGGATTTCAGAATCAAAGCAAGTCTTGGCCTGCAGGTTCCCTTCTGGTTACTGGATGTATCTTCAGAACAGCTTAAAAAAAATTCCCAAATCTATGACTTTTCTTTGCTGATCCCTTTAACGGAGATGGGATAAAACAGCCAGCTACTTGACAAGCATCTTAAATCAGGTTGTTGTGAGATCTCAGGGTAAACCATCTCAAGCAGCTATCGCTGACAAAATTGAGTGTTTCAGGCAATTCTCACACCCTTTTATCTAGGAGAGTCAGACCTCCTGGACCTCGGCATCTACTGAGCTGTGGCCTTGTGAACCTGCTTATTTCCTTGATAAGTCTCTTGTGTGCCAGGGATGCTCAGATGCTGCCAATGTTCACCTCCTTGCCTCTGTATTGCTCTGTAGTGGAACATAGCAGGAGGGAGTTTCTGGACATCAAACAAGGATACACAGGTTAAGCAGTTGATAAAGACCTAATGGGAAGCCTCTGTTAAAGGGCGAACAATAACTTGCCCACTAATGATGTTTTTTCTTCTCTTAGGTATTGCTTTAGGCCAGACAACCACCACCCAGGTCCCCATTGCATCAACCCCAGCACCTCCCAGTGCCCCCACTACCGCCGCCTCTGCTCCCCCGACTGCCGCCGCAACGCTCTCAGCTGGAGCGGCGTCAACCACCGCAAACCTTGCCGCGTCCACAGCGGCGCCGTCTGCCGATCCAAGCACAAAAAACCCCGCTCAGACTCTGCCCGCCACCACAGACGGGACCGTCCTCGCCTCTGGCAGCACGGCCGCCTCTCCAGCGTCTACAGGAGCGATGGCCGCATCCACCGGCGCCCCAGCATCCCCTTCGGGCGCGACCACGTCTCCTGGGGTCCCGTCAGCAGCTCCGTTCCTCACCACCGCCGAGCCCTCGAACTGCAGCGGGGTGAACGTGACCGCCTGTGCCCGCTGCTCCCCGGGGACGTTTCCCAACGAAGGTAAGAAGAGTCCCTGCTCGCCCCGGCTCTCGTGTTAGGTGGAAAAGTGACTGGTCGAGGGAGGTGAAACCAGCACACCTTCTCATGTTGGAGGCTTGGACGGGCAGCAGGAGTGGGAGTTAATTCGTTGCGCCTTTCTGAAGTTAAAGGCTTGGCCTTTGCTGGCCTCGTGCTGTGGTATTGGTCTTCCCGAGGCTTCCCCAGTAGGATAAAGCAGCAGTAGCGTTGTGGCACAAAGCGTAACACAAGTGCAGCCCCGTTTATTGGCAGGAGGTTGTTTTGAGGTACACTGCCGAATAAAAGGACAGCTTCCAACTATCTGTCTCGAATGTTTGAAAGAGAATCTCTGCTATAGAAACAACCTTTTCAGTTGGGCCTGAGAAACTACTCGATCAACCTCTGTTGTGGTCAGGAGGGCATAATATTACCTTTTCCAGAAGTTATATATGTTGTAACATGGCTGCTTTTGGTTTGGGTTTTGGTGTGGTGTTTGTTTTTTTTTTTATAAACACCACCATCCCACCCCCTAAAAAATCCCAAATAAAAATCCCTAAAACACAAGCCATGTACTTCTTGCTTACTCCCCTCACTGCAGGGCACTTTTAGAAAGAAGAATAAGCAGCTCTGATGCTTCAGGGTAAATCTGCAGAGGACAGGATGTAATTCCCACCTCCCTCGTGTGCAGGTTGTTCACCCACAGGGTCTTCTCCTCTTGCCTGTGCTTGGTTGCTGCAGCACCAAGGACTGGGTCCTGCAAGCAGTGGGATGGCAGGTCTGTCGTGTCCAGCTACAGCAAATCCCACGTACTTACTCTGCGTAGCTCGGATTTGTTTTGTGGAGCAGAGAGGGCTAGAGCTTGTGTCTGGTGGGAATGCCACAGTACCCGTGCTCAAAGAAAAGCTGTTGCTGCTTAAGGCAGATCCTCTGCTCTGGGGTTTTACTTTTCAGTTCTGCTTCCTGTAAGCCTAAATTATCAGTAATCCAAAGGAGTATGTTGGCTCTTTTTTCTTTTTTGTGTGTTGGAGGGAAAACAAGGAAAATCCTCCTGGCCCCTCAAATTAAAAAAGAAAAAAGCAGTCATCTTAATTACCAGAAATCCACATTGATCGACTTGAGACCTTAGATCATCTTATGGTGGTTCTTCAGCTTGCTTGCTAACGGTGCACAGCAGCATAATTAGCGTTAATATTACGGTTTCTACCCTCTGAGACTGTCTTGCTGGAGGGATTGCATCCCAACGCTTCTGCATTCGTGGCAGCGACCTGTCCTGATGAGCACAGTGGTTTAAGTCAAGTCTTGCAATCCCAATCCTGACTCTTTTTTTTTTTTTTTTTTTTTTTTTTTTTTTTTTTTTTTTTTTTTTTTTGTTCCAATTTAGGCACCTTGAGCTGCTCGTGCTGTTCGGGGGGCTCGTGCACAGACCCCGGTGCCTGCACCTCCTGCCCGCTGGGCCACTACCAGCCCGAAAGTGGGCAACCGTCGTGCCTGCCTTGTGCGCAGGGGCATTACGCCAAGTAAGTGACTGAGCCCCTGGGCACGGGGTGGTGGATGCTCTTCCTCAAAACGCTTCCCAGCCGGCAAAACCTCCTCCTTTGGGCTATAGGAAAAGTGCTGCCGGGGTTGTTTCTCAGTGGGAAACGTAGGGTTTTGCTTCCCCAAGGGAAAAAGGGCAGCTCAGGGCTCGCTGTCCCAGCACCCACCCGTGGTGCAAAACACTCAGGGGCGGCAGCAGCGAGAGGCCGTGTGCTCCCTGGCTTCTTGCAGGGCTTCGTGGCAAATCGGGTCAGGGAGCTCTTTCACTGCAAAGCCGAAATAGCTCTGTGCCTGCTGAACTAGCCTACAAACAGTCCAGCCTCTGGAGAAAAAGCCAGACTGCCTTTGGTCTGCGCTTCAGACGAGCTCCCCGTGGGGCAGGCGGAGGTGTGAAGGTGTGTGCTTCTTCAGCACTGCTCAATTCTTCTCACCAGGAAGCCTTACTGTGGATATCCTTGGGCCGAGGGCTTCCCGGTGGCAGCTCCAGCTCCCTGTGGGCTGCTTTTTTTTTTTTTTTTTTTTTTTTTTTTTTTTTTTTTTTATCCCATGGTCTTTTGTATGTATTAGGAGGGAACAGGGCTTCTTTTGTGACAGGGGGACACTTGGGAGTGAGGCGTGGGTTCATCTCCTCAGCTTTTCTCTAGGATACCTCTGGCCAACTGGGTTCATCTCTGTGCTTTGCCCAATTACTTTCTCAATCCCTCTTTTGTTGCCTCCAAGGGATCTCATTACATTTAAGTCGCTGGCATCTAAAGCGATATACTTAGCTGATACAGCGTGGAAGAGCGAACAAGACATCCCAGCCTTACAATTTCACCAGGCTGCCTCATCCCGGGGACGCTGCACAAGTGTCCTCCGGCGGTGGGGACACACGCGTGTGCCGCTCTCACCATTTCCCACTGGGTTTTCCCTTGCTGTACCCAACGTGGGCTTTGTCCCTCGGGTGGCTGCAAGGACAGGAGGGGTGGCGAGAGCTTCCCAGGACCGTGTCCCTCGCAGAGCGGCTCCGTTTGGACCAGCCTGGGGAGAGGGGAAAAAAAAAAACCCCAGCTGTGAAGAAGGTTTTGTTTGCAGCAGCCCCTGAATTTGAGGGGCTGCCGGCTGCTTCTTCCATGCTCCCCCCTTGCTGTTTGTGCCGTGAGGACCTGCCTTACCTTATTTACCCCTACAAGGACTTTAAAAAAAGATCGGGAGCAGTCTCCAGGGCACTACACAAACGCTGCTGTTGGGATGTCGGAGAGGGCAACGCGGAGCCGGGTACCGGCAAGAGCCAGCGAAGAGCGGCTGGTTTACGTACGCGTGCTGGAGGGGGGGACCAGAAGAAGGGGGGGTCCGCAGGGAAGCGGGTCCGGCGGGAGCAGCGTGTGCGTGGCCATCTCCGTGGCAGCTGCCAGGCCCCAGGGCTCTGATGGGATCATTTAAGATTTTTGTGGTATTTGGAGAATCCATCATGCCCTGAGCTTTGAGAGGCTCTGGCTGGCGCAGGCCCTGTATTGGTTTGTTTTAAGCAAAGCTTGTGCTACGTTTCCAATTGATTTTTATTTTTTTTTTCCACAAATCTTGCTCAGCCCTGGGGTTTCCAGAGGAATTACAGAGCGTGTCCTTGTTTTCCTCCAAATCATCCCCAAGTATGTTAACAAATTCTTATGCCCACATGCTTGCTGTTGGGGATTTGGCTCTGTTGGCGATGAATGCAAGAGCTTTCCTTTTTCTGTGCCTTTCCCTCTTTTCCTCTCCCTCCTCCTGGAGGTCTAACATATTACATCCCCTTTCCCACAGTCCCAGTTATTTAAGGTCAGGGCTCTCACACATCAGTGCCTGTGGTTTAGCTCCTTTTTTCGACTCCTAAGTGACCTGACTTTCAACAATGGAGCAGCTTCTTTTAAAATTACTGATGGATGCTGAACATCAAACACCTCTCCAATTCAATTCAATTTCCAAGTGTGGATTTAAAAGCCTGACTTGTAGCCAGGCTTATTGGTTTAAACACATTTTTCAAGACCCAGATTTCAGACTCAGAAACCTGTCCGTTTCCATATAGCCCACAGCCACAGGATATCTTTAGTGTTAACCATAGAATCATTTAGGTTGGAAAAGACCTTTAAGATCATTGAGTCCAACCATAAACCTAACACTGCCAAGTCCACTAGAGTTCTGTAATAATACAGAAATTCTATTTTTTTCACTGGACCCTTAACATTCAGGCGAGTTCAAGTTGTTTTTCTGCCTGAACTCCTTCATTATAATTATGCTATTTCTAGACTTGTTAGTGAAACAAAGAGTTGTGCTCTGCCCCCTCCTCTTAAAGTGGATAGAGGCTCGGGTGACCTAAAATAGCACTCACCTCTGCTCCCTTCTCTCCTAGCTTCACAAGGAGCACCACATGCCTTCCCTGCCCGCCTGGCCATTACGCTAATGAATCTGGGGCTGCAGTCTGCAGAGCATGTGAGAAAGGTAGGTTTTGATTTGTATTCAACCCAAATGCATTTTCATCAGGCTATGCGATGCTTTTTTCCCATGGCCAGATGCAATTACCAGGTAACTTAAAAGCACCGAAGAGTAAACAGGTTATTTTGTTCAGGCTAAAAATAGAATAGCAGATCTCTTCCCACTCTGTTATTGACGTTTTTATTAAAATGAAAAGAACAGATCTCCGAGTCACTCTTCTGTTTGCAACAAGCTAATACTAACACTGCAATGAAAGCCTTTTCCAGAAAGTCAGGAAAGGTTTATGAAATTCAGTTATAGCACAAGGGGGAGGATGGTGTCAGGAAAATAAAGTATTCCCCTATTTTTAATGGCAAAAATGAGTCTAAACCATCCTTGTTTTCAGTTAGACAGTCTTCTGCAGTCTGAATATTAAGTGTAATACTCTCCTTGTTCTCCAGACATTAAAAACTGGGTTTTCAGGGAGCTACTTTGCACCTGGCTAATGCAATATAAGCCTGGTACAATGTGTTCACAGACAGTACAACATGTTCAAAACAGACTAGCATTTACTTATGCAAAAACCTAATTAACACATGCAATGCAGCAACTATTCTGTACACAAATTAAGTGCTCCTCATACGTGCACAACTGTTCTTTTGAAAATCCGCCCACCAAACTGTTTGGCTGGTCCCTAAATCTTGGCTATCGCTTGCTAAGTTTGGGAGGAAAAAAGTCTAACTGGTGACAGCGCTGCGGTATGTCACTCCCTTTACTGAGCAAATTTGAACACCGTGTTAGACCACAGAGGAGTCTGTGGGGGTGGCCCTTAAATCACGCAATTATAAATCTAAAAAGTTCCTTTTTCCTTGCAGGGAGGGGGAGGTTGTTTTGTTTTCATCCTGCTCTGCCGCAGCCTCTCCTGCCCGTTGCAAATCTCGGCCGGTTTGAAGGGCGCAAGGCAGATCTTACCCACACCGCTTCCAGCTCCTCTCTGAACACAGGCACCGTAATTCTGTCCCACGCGGACCCACGGCAGTGCCCAGTGTCGTGCATCCTCAGGCACCTTCCCAAAACCACCTGAACTCCCAAGTGTCGTTCTCCTGCCTTTAGAGGCTCCTGTTGGGGTGGCGGGGACTCGCAAGCCGGGTCCTGCCTGTCCCCCTGCCCACGCCGTGGGCATCTCAGGGCGTTTTGCTCCTTGTTGTGCTTTGGGGAAGGGTCTGTACGTGTCCTCCTGCCCTTCGTGGTCCTGGTGGTGCAGGGAGGGAGAGCGGACAGCAGACTGCTGTTGTTGGAGCCATCCTGGTTGGTGGGTCTTGTGTCCTTCCCTTTGGGGAAAGGAGACGGACCCCAGAATTAATTACTGGGGTGGGGGAACCCCAGCAGGGGCTGGGGGTGACCGCAGAGGTTTCCCCTGGCCAGAGACCTGCTCCAGTTGAACAACCCAGGAGTCGGCACTAGGATCACTTATTTCAGCTTCATTTCAGTCCAACCCGTTGTGCTGGGAAGGTTGACCTATCTGTCTGTCACCCTGGCAGGATTTTGGATGCGAGAGTGACACCAGGGAAATCTGCCCGAGCACCCCACGCTTCCCTCAGCATGGCAGAGGTCACTAGGAAACTTTTATTGCTCTTTCAAGGCTTTTGACAAGTAGAAAACAAACACCCTAAATTAGCCCATGAAATGCCACCTGAAGCGTGTTGTGGAGAGTTGATTTGGTTGTTTGTGAAGAGATGAGTAAATATACAATGATGTGGGGCAGTGACAGTGGAGGAAAGATCCTGAAGCCTTGCTCTTCTTTCTTTCAGGCTATTTTAGCTCCAAGCAAAAAGCAGCTTTTTGTGTGCCTTGCCTGCCCGGATTGTTTTGCAAGTAAGAAGTCTACTTGTGATGCTGGCCGTCAGGCAGACGGGGAGGGGTGGTTTTCTTTTAGCCGCAGAGCTAGAAGACCCAATGTAGCGGCCAAAGGCCACTCACCTGCCATTTCAGCTGTAGGGACGTTGGTGCTGAGCCCTGGCGAGAGAGGGGTGGTACGGTGGAGGGGAGGATCCTGGCGGGATGTGGAGGTACCCTGGGATGAGGTGGGAAGAGCATCAGCTCGCAGCCCACCTCTGCCATCCCCTCTTGCCGCCGTCGCGGCGTTGCACGCCACTGATAAACAGATGCCGGCACAGGCATCGAGCTGAGCATTGCTCCGTGTTTTGTAGAGTTAAGCGGAGCTGACGGTTTGTTTATCCCGAGTTGAGATGGGCGGAAAGCAGTAGCTAAACTACCCTGGCTGAGCTGTCAGCCCTGGGGTGGGAGAGAGGGCCTGGAGAGGTGCTGGGGGGGGACCTTGTGGTGGGCTCTGCACCCTGCCGTGTAGCGATGCCTGCACGGAGGTTGTGGGGTTTATATCCAAAGCAGGTGAATTGGCACGTGAATACTTACCTTCCTTCTCACCTCGCCTTGAGGCTCGTTAGTCCCACGTTACGCAGCAGATCTCTGCTGAACCTTGACTACATTGCAACAAGACCGGACCCAGGACTTACCCGGCTGTATCGCAGGTGTCTCTCTCGACTCCCTTCAGGACCCATTGACCAGTTCCAGCCAAGTTCATTAAGGAACAGTGACTTCTGGGATAGCTAGTTCCAACAAGTTTCATGCAAATAAGCAAAGAGAGGACAGAAATGCCATGACGTGCCCAGCCCCAATCAGACATGTGAGAAACCACACTCGAGAGAGACACGGTGAATACCCACCAAATGGCAAAAGCTTCGTTCCTGGTAGACCCTGGAGACTTCAGTCTGTGCATACCTGAGAGAGCTGCCTTTTGGTGGGCTGGGCTGGTGTCCTGGTTTCGGCTGGGCTAGCGTTTATTTTCTTTCCAGAAGCTGGTTATAGTGTTGTGTTTTGGATTTAGCGCTTGTCCTACAGCGTTGTCTGCCTTCTCTCCCTTCCCCAGCACCACCGCCTGCACGGCGTGCCTGCCTTGCCCTGGGGGGCGAGAGTCTCTTCGGGAGGGTTCGGAGGAGTGCGTGCCCTGCCTGCCAGGTAAATTCTGCAGCGGAGGGGGGGGTCTGCGATAGCCCGGCTGGGAACACACGGCTTCAGCATCAGAAGGAATGATTCATTCCCGAGACTCGTCTCATCTGACCCAGAGGATGCCGCTCCCTGCCAGCACGAATGTCCTGGCTGACATTTGCAGAGCAAACCATCGCCCTCACCATGATGGGAAGGTTCTGGGGGGTTTTTGGCCCTTCCTAGTTTGCTAGGACCTGCTATTGGAGGCCGTGCCTATGCCATACCTTCTTGCCAGCATGGTTAATGGCTTGGAGGAAGGCTGGTCACCTACATGCCAGGGCTGCCGAAAGCTGTGGCTAGACACAATTCCAGCAAAAAAGCATCTCCATCAGTGGTGGTTGCTTTGCTGATGAAACCGCAGACTGACTAGCAGAGGCAGGGGATGCTCTGTACCTGGCAAGAGTTAGCCTGAAGCAAAAGGGACAGTCATGAGGGGAAGCGAGGAAAAGACTCTGCTCCTTGCATCGCTGTCTTAAATAACATCAGACTGCAGTGGGCGAGTCAGTGGGAAGGCAGAGCGCTCCAGCCGCCCCCGCAACCATCGCTGGCGAGACTCCTCTCCGGAGACAGCACCAGGGATTTCTTGGCGTCAAGTTGCATTTTTAAACATGCAGAAAAGAATTTACCACTTCGAGACCTGGGACTTCTTTGGCCCATCATTCCCACAAAGCTTAGGAAAGTGAGCCGTGCTTTAAACTTTGCTCAGCAAGTTTCAAGCAGCTGGAAAAGGTGTTTGAATTCGGAATTAGAGAGGATGAAACGCTGCTGACCTCCGGCTCCAACCTTCTCTCTGCTTTAAAGCCAGAGCTCACTACTAAACCCATCTCCCACCGCACTCCTACTCGTACTTCTGTTTGCCAAGATCTATCCCCAGATACCCTGTAGTGCCTCTGTCCTGCCCCTCTGCCAGGGAGCAAGGACCAAAGCCCAGGCTCAGCTTTTGTTATGCACATGAAGTATTTAATGGTCTTTCTCCTTGTGGCTTTGAAAGCTGAATCATCCCTATGCGATTGCAAAGACCCCGGAGTCTAGTGCCAGATCTTAATTTTGTGCTTATTTGCTATTTTAGGTATGTTCAAAGGTCCCAGCGACAACAAATGCAAGCTCTGCAGGACAGGAGAATACCAATTACAGCGGGGCAAGGAGAGCTGTGACCTGTGCCCAGAAAATCACTACTGCCCTGTGAGTCTCCATCAGCTGGTTTGACAGCCTGGATTAACAAATATAGCTGTCCTGTGACAAGCTACATATGCTTTAATTAACAACATTTTTATCTGAGCTTCTTTCCTTTTCTTAAACATATTGCTCTGATGGAGGGAGATGGTTAAAGTTACGACACCAGGAGCCTGGGGAGCTTCAGCCTTGGAGCTGCCCAGTCTCACTGGGCCATCAGAGGATGGGGTGTCCATTAATGAGGGGGTTTGATATCTGATCATGCTGTATAATGACACCTTCTGCTCTTCACCTTCCTCTGAGTAACACCATAGGGGCAGACAGGCTGAATTTAATGATGGCAGCTTCACTTCTTGGTTATTTTTCTTCTGTTTTTTTTTTTTTGATGCTGAAGTGTCACCTCCCTTTGCACTAGTTACCTTCCGCAGTCCTCCCCCCCGTTTGCTGGTGCTGAATTACTTCTTCTCTTGGGCAGAGCCCAGATGTGAGCCCGGTCAAGTGCCCTCCCGATGCCTTCTGCCCGGCGGGCAGCGCTGAGCCGGCGTACTGCATGGAGGCCTTTCTGTACAAGGCGGGCGATTCCTGCCAGCTGACTCCCCTGATGGTCATTCTCCTGGCCGTCCTCTCGGCAGGTAAGTGTCGGTCTTCTCTGGTAAAACTAGACACCCCTCTGCAGCTGGGCGCCTTCACGTTACGCCAACAGCCTTCTCTGGATGGTGTGTTTTATGTTTCTAGAAACCTGGATTTCTAATAACGGTCTTTCTGGCTGCTTTCAATGCAAATCACAATCCATTCCCCATTTGTAATTAGGGATACTGCTGTATTTGCTCTGACAGAAGGCTACTGTAATGCTGAATGTTTGTTGTTTGTCCTTGGGAAGCAGGTGTGCGTATGGACCCCAAAACAGGAATTTCTTGGCTGCTGAAAAGTAGGAAAAAGGACAATTTCCTTTTGATACGAGACTGCAAGTTTCCTAAAAGCATTTCCCCCCTGTAACATAACTCTTGCCGCAGCAGCCAGCAGGACAGGGTGCTGTCGGCTTGTGCAGTGTTGGCTGTATCGATGCTGTAGTGCACCTTGTAGCCAACAGAATAAAAGACAACCAGCACCTACTATGTGGAGCATCCTTCATCCCAGATGCTGCCGGCTTGTAATTAGCTCGTTAGGGCAAGCCAATGGGTGGGTGAGCTTTGCCACCTGGAAGCTACACCGTGCATACTCATTCCAAAACAATGAATGTGCATTGGTAGTCTTGGCAAAGGGAAAAATAGGAGTCCTGTAGCTTTTAGTCAAAGTTTGGAGTAGGTTCAATCAGAGATAACAGTTATGATGCCAATGAGCAACTGTTACTGCTATGGGTTGCAAAGAAGGCAGACGAGCAAGGTGGGAGGAGGGACTCGTCTCCCGTGCACAGGCAGATGAACAGAAACCCCACTGTAAGTGCCACTTCTGCTACCAGCTCTCTCGGACACAGGATTTTCATCTCTAAGTCACAGAGATAACCAAGTCATCAGAGAATAAGGAATTTTAGCCTCAGATCCCCGGGTTTCTGTGTTTTAAGCACAACAGTTACATGCCTCCTTGAAGACCCATTCTCCAGTCCAGCTCACTGCTGTTAAAAGGCAGAGGGGAGATAAAAATAGATGCGCTGGTCCCCGCAACGAACCAGAGAGAGCAAAGCTGCTTCTCCAACAACAAAGCAGGGCCAGTTGTTCCCACGAAACTCCTCTCTCGGCACCTGAGGGCTTCAGGGATGCATAGGAGGGGAAAAAGGCAGCAGGGGCTGGTTGGCGGCTTGTCCCAGAGGGATGAAGGGTCCTGGTGGGAGCGGACGAGGGTTGTTCTCACAAGCTGTGGCTTGGAACCGCATGAAAGCTCCTCCGCTGGCCTGTATCCCCTTGTGCCAGGCTGTAGGCCAAAAATCTGCCAAAACAGATGCCATCCGAAGTGGGTATTAATTAGAAAAAAGTAGATTAAAATGAAGCGTATGAAAAGCCTCTCCACACAGGGACAACAACGGCCCAGTAGCCAGTATTTCTGATTGATAAAACAAGCGTGGGGGTCACAGAACAGCATTCCTCAGTGAAGTCCTGCCTGTCACAGAGCTTGCTACGAAGAGGGTAAAGGAAAACGGCCCACACGGGAACCTGCGAGTATTTCACGGCTGGTCTAACAGATCAACTGTTTACCATGAGACTGTCTGCTCATGCAACCTAAATTTGGATGTATTTGTCTGGCCATATTGCATCACAGCGACAGATTTGTGCTCTTCTGTTAAGATCAATTTTCCCTGATTACGCTTCTGCCAGAAACAAACAAACAGAATGTCGCAGTCCTTGATATTTGCCAATTATTTCCATGTCTATGCCCAATCTAAAAGTAATTTTTCCTGACAGCCCTGATCTCAGTCTAGACTCAAAGTTGTGCTTCAGTGTAAAAGCTGCACAGAGCAAACTCGTTGCTCAACAAGACCCTTCAGTGGGGTCTGCAATGGGTAAGATGCCAAGTGGAAAATAATAGTTCCACAGAGCAGAGAGCAAATGGGAGTAGGAAAGTGAGTTACTGAATTATTTCATTAAAACCTGCTGTTATTCTCCACAGCTTCCAGAGTAAAGTTGAAAGGCTGCAGTATTTATTATTATAGCTAGCCAAGCCTTTTTTTGTGCAGAGTATGTAGAAGAAAAAAACCCCTTATTTTACCAGAAGAGAATACTTCAGTTGGGAAGCTCTAGAGCAAACAGCACCTGATACTTTACCTTCCCATCTGAAAATAACTACCCTTCCTTACCTTCCAGGTGGAATCCTTGCTGTCTTTCTAATAATTCTGAGAAGAAGGCAAGAATATAGCAAGAAATCGTTAAAATCTCTATTGCTCCCCAGAGGCTCAGGACGACACACAACTTACGGGGGGACCGAACACACAGAACCAGTCTATGCTGGCTGGTAGCACGGGACACGCTATCAGCAAGCACCCTCTTCTTTTTCCTGTGTGTGTATATGAGGAAAATGTTTAACCATGAGCAACCTATTTCTGTATAGCTGAAATAAGTGCTGAGAATTTAAACTCAATTTTTGAGCTGTGGCTACTTGTGCTAACCAACCCAGCTACTTGCTGTACTAAAATGGACTGATGGAAAAAGTCTTCCCCTTTCAATTCCTGGCTTCATTTGCAAGTAAATACTTTTCTCCTTTCCTCAGGGGGAAAAAAAAAGACACCAGCAAACAATTACGTGCCTCTCCATTTCAACAGTCAGCTCAACAAACTGAGTGAGGATTGAGGACTGCTCCAGTTAGTGAGGTTCCTGTGATACAACCGTCACTTCCACCTGAGCAGGAACTAGCATGAATGTGTGTCCTTTTAAGACTATGCCTCCCCCCGCCCCCCCCCCCTTCTCAAAACTTTACCATTACTTTAAGTAAGTCAAGGGAAGGGATCCCAAAGCTTTCCCCTTCCTCTCAGCTGTGGGAAAACATGTGCAACTAAAATAATGGTTGATTCCTGGACAAATACGTCCCTTTTGCTTCCTGCTCTAAGGTGGTGCTTCATAATAGAGCTACAAAAGCAACTCAAAACTTCTAGCAAACCTCACAGGAATTGTTTCTTTCTCTACCAAGCCACTCCAGTAAGACATAAAACTGGAGCAATCCTTTGGAGCCAAACAGAACAGCACACCGCAGCCACGGAAGATGCCTTGCATGTTTTTGCATGCTTAGGAGATGTGCCTGTACTAGACCCATTGCTTAAATGTCCGTGCAAAGTTCTCGCCCTGATCCCTGACACTTGATTCATCTCCTACCCATGAGAGGAGTATGTGTGGTTGGTACCTGTGTGGAGCTGGGGCACTCCTGCTTTTCCCTGTGCAGCTGGCCCAGTTTAACCATCTGGTTAAAATGATGCGATTTCTATTTTATAGGGATTATTTCAAATTGTGCAGGTGTTTGTGTGGCCAGTTGACTCTTCTCTTTCTAAACTCGTTGTTTGCTGTATTTTCCCTATCATGTTTTTTCTCACAGTGATGTTTAGCTTTCTGCACCTAGTCCTCATGGCCATTTGAGGTCTCACCAGCATACCAGGCACTCAGAAACGCCCATCAACCGCACTGGAGCCAGCTTCAACTGCTCCATGAAATCAGTACCTGGTGTCTCTTAACCTTCCCACGTTGTTGTCTTCCTCCTTCTCCTAGGGTGAAATTCATACACGTAGTAGGTGTGCTGCATAAGCCCAAACAGACCAGCCAGCTGTGACCCTTCATCACAGCACTGTGCTTCACCAGCTCTACCACTGCGAGTAAAAATAGTATTTACTGTTAAAAGATCTATGTTTTTAAATGAATGTGCACTGAGGTGGAAGCAGGTGTTACTCCTCCCATTAGTTTTTCCCTGGGCTAGTGCAGCAGCAGAGTCAGCTGAAGTAATCCAGCTGGTGGGGGGGTTAAGTGGTTACTGCCCTCAGCTGCTCATTCTTCTCTCCCCAGGGGAGGTGTAATAATATATAAAAATAATAAAATGTATCAGTTCTCTGATCTCTCTCAACTATGTCAGATGAATAAATGCACGGGAAGCGAGGTACATCGTCCTCTGTGGTCAGACAGGTTGCCCAGAGAGGTTGTGGATGTCCCATCATTAGAAGAGTTCCAGGCCAGGTTGGATGGGGCTTGGAGCAACCTGGTCTAGTGGAAGGTGTCCCTGCCCATGGTGGGGCAGGGGGAGCATGGACTAGATGATCTTTAAGGTCCCTTCCAACCCAAACCATTCTAGGATTCTACTCTGGGTCAGCAGCAACATGAACATACCCAACCCTACTGCACAGCACAGGCAGAGCTCCCCCCGTCCTCCCCACTAGTCTCTCTTACGCTGTCGATTTAGTAGACAGGCATGAAGTAAGTTTCTCAACTGGCAAAACCCTGTGGCTTTTCACAGGAGCAGCAAAAGGACACAATCCTGATGCAGAGCACCAGAGGATCTCAGCAGAACGGTAATCCATTCGTATCAAAGCAATTTTCTGAAATGCTCTTAAAAAAAAAAAAAAAAAGTAGCTGCTGTCAGACACAGGAGATTCCACCCATGAAGACAAACCAGACCCAAAGAAAAACCCATCTGGAAAAGCAAAACACAGTCAAATTCAGACCTGACCAAGCAGGAACAGCACCAGTGACAGCTAAACGAACCCAAGGGAACAGAACTGGTAGGACTGCATGACTCCAGCTCAAAGTCGCTAAAGCCTGTAAAATTACGAGCAACAGAAAACAGCGCTGTAACAGGAAAACCCGTGCTGCAAAAAAAGTCCGTATTTTTGTGATAAGCAATGCTGTGAAAACAAGCCAAAGCACAATTGTTATCACTTCCATATAAGCCTAAAACATTATTTCCACAGGGTCTCTTAGGAAGTCTTGGACTGTAAGTTTTCACTATGGAAGAACAACATACCCAGTTCCCTCGCTGCCAAACCACGCTTCCTTAGTATGTCTCATTTCACTTTTTTTCTTTGAAGAAAAAAAATTGTCCCCAGAATAACTATATAGAGCTGTTTTCAAAAAAAAGGATTAGCAACTTTTTAAATAACTAGGAATAAATTTTAATATTTAATAAGACACTGAAGTTTCTCAAGCAGTCAGACATGGAATAATGTGACTCAACAATGTGGAAAAATCCCATTAATACTTCTTTCAAGATACTTTGCTTTTCCAAGTAATTAAAAAAAAACAACTAAAAACTGACCATGAACACAAAGCTATTGAACAAAACAGACATTTAATTTGATTATTCTTCCTAGATTGTATGAAAATACATCTAACATATTCAACTGAAAATTGTTTCCATGCTTGCTCATGTGATAAAAGAACAACAAATTCCGAATTTGGCTATTGTGTACCAGCTTTGAAGAGTTTGCTGGAAAAGGAAAGACATCTTTCTACTTCGACGGGCAAGCACTAAGTACATAATTTAATGCCACATAATATGCCATACTTAGATGTTATTTAGATGAATTTATAACAGAAAATTTTTCAAGCTGCTGAATGCTAAAAAGTATTGAGTTGCATCATGAGAAAGCTTAATTTTTCAAGATTGTTTTCCCTTCTATTTGAACAGCGGGAGAAGGAAAACAGTGAAACAACTTTTCTTTTGTTGTCTTTTTTTAACAAAACTTCAGCCTATTTTCCCAGTGCTGCGGAGAAAGGTACAGAAGCCTTCATTGAAAAACACGTAAAACCCACCTTTCCTGATTCAGATACTAAAATTCTACCAGATCACCACCTGAGTGACTTAGCTGAGCTCATGGGGTTACACGGTCAGTACATATTAAGGGAGAACATGATCCACATTTCTTTTAAAGATCAGTCTCCAAAGTATGCGATCAGCTGAAGAAATGAATTCCTAGCAACTCAAAAGCAAACTCCTAGTTTGCAGTCTCACTGATGCAAGCCTTCGTTGGCCCACAGAGTTGAGCAGTAAAAAGCAGAGAAGAGGTAGAAGGAAGCAGAAAGTCAAACAGCCACTTGCTAAGATCTGTGTGTGTAAGTTTAACGTTACAAAAAGAGCGCCGAGAGGGATTGCTTTGAACGCCAAAGTCTTTATTTACCCACAGACAGATACAAAATGGGTGGCTGTCCTGCATCCTGCCATACTAATTGTGCTTGTGAGCCCACCCGAGAGGCAGGCAGGGAGTTGTAGGCTCCGCGACCGATCTTACAACGGATGGTGTTACTGCAGCAGTGCCGAGCAGTAACTATTGGAGATGGTGGCTTCTGGAAGTGGGTATCTGCCTCTTAGGACCTGGGGCATAACTGTTCCAGGGTGCCAGAGCTGTTACACCTATATATGAAGAGGGAAAAGCAACAAAACAACTAAAAAATTAACAAATTATAAAAGCAATGGAATGTAAAGGTAAAATTTTATAATAACTTATTTAAAGGTATTCTTATAAAGCCTTCCTTACATGGTATAGTATTCAAAGAATGGTCCCAATGACATCAAATTCCTTCATTTTGTTTAAAAGCAATGAGGAAAATCTTTCTGCTTTACTACCTGATTCTCACTTTCCTCCCCTCACAAACCGATATTAGAGAAACATACATAATATCATTTTTTGGTTTTGATTTTAGGCACAGGCCTATGCGTACGTCCTGGTATAACAAGTATCTAGAGTAGAGGGAAAGTTTCCCTCAAAATCAATTACGAAATCTTGATTTTTAGCTCGAGTGCAAGGCTTGGCATACCACTTCAAAAAAAATGCAAACATGTAACACTTCCCCCTATTTTGAACTGTGCTATTTTTTCAAAATTATTTGAAAAAAATTAACCTTCCAAGAGTGTTTATAAAAATTGATTAAAAGAACAAAGCAGTTTGGTCACAAAATAGAAACCAAGGAGTTCAGGATAAGGCAATGCTACATTTAGAACCTCTTTAAATTAATATCTTCTAATAAAACCAAAGTTTTTACGTGTTGGGAACAAATGGGGATTTCGATAATTCAAAAAACTAAATCTGCAATCAAATCCTGAAGAAATACTTTGGAAAAAAACATACACTCTCATGATAATAGCAAGGCTTCATTTTCAAAAGGGCTACACAGAGTTTCTGCACTATTAAAGGCAAACTAAGCTAGAACATACACAAATTACTAAATGGACATGAAGGCGCACATTGTGTTTACAGAGGCTAGATAACAATGGCACAAGTCAAAACTTACTTGTAACACTGCCTAATCACACACCAATGACATGCACTGGGAAGAAAACAGGTAAAGACATTTTTCTTTACCGTTTTTTCCTAGTTCTAATATTATTTCCATCAATACTAAATCTTGTATATTTATCTCACTGCAAGTGCGAGAACCTAACGGGAGCAAAGAATTCAAAACAGCTTTGCTGACACAACACAGTGGCAATAAGAGAGTCGAGAGCAGAGCTCCTAAAAAAGTAAAGAATAATTTCAGTCTGCCAAGTCGAGTAGCCAGTTTCATACAAACTTTATCAAAAGGAAGAGAGTCAGGCTAAATTTCACATTAAAATTGTTCCTTACGTGCTTCTTCAAAAATCTATTTCACTTTTAATTAGATGTTTTGAATTTAGTTTTTGCACTTTAGTCAAGTTTCACTTCTGTTTCATTCACGGGGGTTTTTTTTGTTCCTTGTTGGGCATTTTTTGCATTCTCACAAAGTTGTAACGCTTGGACTCCAAGCATTCCAAAGAAATGTTTGCCTCTGTGTTTTGCTTGACATTAAGGGAAAAAAAAAATCAAGTAATTTTTTCAAATGATCGGTTTTGTAAGATTTATTTTTATTAAGACACAAAAATCCTGGAGTATTGGGCCTAGATTGCAAGACAATATCCCTTTAAATCCAGACTTGTACAGCTCTGCAAGATCAAGTGACTTCGATTTTGCTGGAATGAAATACAGGAAAAAACAGTATAGAAAAAAAATCTCTTACAACGTAAGATTTCCCCTCTCTGATACAGGGTGTGCCTCTCCCACCATGCACTATATTTCTTGGTGGAAGGATATTTAAAAACATGGTTGTTTAAGAATCATTGGAGAGCTATTTTATAAGAGCACAAACAAATCGTTATGTGTGTGGTTATAGTGAGATACGCACCTGGATCATGAATGGCATTCAAGCACTTGCTCAAAAACACACAAGGCAAGCAAATCTCATTGGGACCACAGATGAAGCCATTTCTTACTTAAAAGGACTCGAGAGCTAATAACTTCTTTCAAGGATATACTTACTATTTTAAACATCTGTTGGTTGACAAATACTACCTCAAAAACCTATGGTTACGCCTACCTGGTTTGATTTTAACCTACCTCCAACGTGAAAGTATTTTGGAGGGAACCTTTTACATTCGTAACAATTCAAGTGTAACTGTAATGCTGAGTAATAAGTTTGGTTTGTCCTGAAATTTTCTGAACTATGCAGTTCGTTATCAGTGCAGAAGCAGCAGAAGACTGCTGTGGTTGGCTCAGTGGATTTATAAAAACAAAACAAAACAAAACAAAACATCCCCCCCATGTAACCTTTACAGAATATATGTAAAATTGTGTCCTTCCCTGGTCATATTCACAACTTATCTACAAGATAGTGTTGGCAGTAGAAACTGCAGTCCATGACTATTTGCATTCAGCTCTCATCCATCTGTTCCTCTGCTTTCTCTTAGGCTTCAACTTGTTCAGTTTTTTGCGGGGTCTCTCAGTCTTCGGAGTTTCAACAGAATCCACCCCGAGAACATGTTCAGAGCAGCATAACTGTCCATTCAACATAGAATTTAGTACTGTCCCGTCTTGGTGTTCCTTGCAGAAAGAATTTGGGCAGAAGTGGCAGAAAGAAACAGACGGTTTGCCACACACATCACAGTGGTGCCAAGGACACTCCCACTTCCCTGCCATCAAAAACAAAGAGCGCATTAGTGGGGAGGAAAACTCGTCACCGTCTTTTAAAGAAGTTTTGTGTTCTGGCAGCTGAACAACGCACGACTTTCCTGACAAAGGAAGATGAGACAGCAACTACTGGGGCTAATCTCAAAAATCAAAATGCTACAACATACTTCTAAAGCTCAACTGACAGCAGTAAGTAGCAGACTTGACATCCTCTCATTTAAATACAGCAGTCAAGTCCAGCTAGAAGAAATTATTCAGGCTTTACTCAATAGCTTTTTACAGAACTTGTAGAGTATCCAAACACCCAGTCAACTGCTGCCTACCATTACAACGCTCACCTGTTTGTTGCAAGTTTTGCTTGGGGACGGCTGGTGTGCTTTACCTACGGACGCTCATTTGTCCCAGCATATCTTACCAGTCATTGTTTCACTTGTTTCTGGGATAACAGGCTTTGCCTGCTTCACTTCTTCATCTCCCACCTGACATGGCTGACTGGAACCAGGTAACTCCTGTGGTATCTGGAACTGCAACCTGCTGTGTGCTGCCTTTAACATTTTCCTACTCGCCTTGTTCCAGATGCCACTGCTATTCTTTTGGCTTGAACTCAACTGGCTTCATGCGTTTCTTAGATATAATCAACTTTCCTGTGACAGGGCCACAGTGCTCTTACGGAGTGATGTACTCAATTACCTACATTTGTAAAACAAAAGGCTCATTTTGCCAGAGAGGCAGGAGGAAGGCCATAATTTTGTCTCCATACTCAAGAAGAACTCCTACATGATGCACGAATGAAGTTCTCGCCATACAAAAACAATGTTTTCAAGATGACACTCTTGACAAGGTTTCAGTGCAATAATAAGTGAGGTACCTGCACAAGTTATTTATTTACGTAAGTTTAAGAGGCAAGCTGACTCACCAAAAGGACGTTTCACCAAACCAAGACAGGAGAGATGATAAGCTTTAGTACAAGATTTCCTGTCGCACAATACCAGCTGGCCTCCATCACCACAACGGAAACAATCATCTTCAGATTCTTTCTTCCCTTCATTTTTCGTTCTGCGTCTCCGTGTTCTCTTTTTGGTCTTTTTGCCTTTTTCTTCTGAGGCATTAGTGGAAGAATTCTAAAAGAGTGAGATGCAAATCTGTAAATGCCAGTTTTGCAATGGAAAAATATTACACAGCCTAGCAAAACTGTTGGCATGTCTGGCAGACCGTGCCAGGCAAAAATTTGACTTGGTGCAGACATTTCCAATGCCTCACCACACCTATCTGTGTTGACAATGAACCCACACTGTCCCTTGGGAATAGTCATCTGAAACCAGATCTTGTCCCTACAATCCCTTCCTACTGGAAAGCTCTTCCACTTTCTTACCACTGAGAAAAGGTCTTCCAACTTCCAGTCTAATCTACTTGCGGCCAATTTACCCTCATTTTGGTTTTGCACCACCAATCACTTCACTTCAATATCCATTCTTCTCTTCCAGTTGTGTATACTGATGCTGGAATTACTAAAACCAGCCTCCACTTCTCTTTGAGGAACAGACAGCAAAATTTCAGGAACTGTAGCTGTGCCCATAATGCTAGAAAGAATATACCAAACCTTATCCCTATTTCAATCCGACATTCTGCTGCTTGCACTTCAACTCTCCTTCACCAAATTATATAAAATTAATTCTGGGTGTTTTTTCAACATCCCTACCATCATTCCCTCCCCCTCACCCAAGTGATCACTGCCTACTTTCTTTAAAATTAGCCCATTCTATCTACCAATGCAGACAGCTCTGCAAAACTGAACTGTAACATTTCATTTCTTCATGGCTGTCTGCGTAAATTGATCACCAGCTTACGTGAAACCTCACTAAGCCCATCCCTTAACAAAAACTGGCTATGCGAATTCTGGAAATTTTAAGTCTACCCTCTGAAGTGTGAAAGACCGCATGAAGGTGCAGCCTTTGTACATCCACAGGTGAGATTTTTTTCTCTTGGCAATGTACTTGTGCCTTCCCTCACACTCCCATGCCAGCCCTCCAGGAAGCCCCATCAACTTCTGCTGGAATACGGGTTTTACCTTAACCTGACATGAATCATACAGGTCATTTCTTGATGTAATTTGGTATCATTCAAAACTCACCATTCTTTATTCTTCAGTTCAACTAAATTTTTTTTAACAAATCTTAACAAAATAATCACACTTTAAGGTTTAGATGGGGGAAATATAAACTGCAATGTCAGAACAATCTCACTGGCTATAGTTAGGCTCGTTCTTAGTCAGTTCCTAGCTCCTATAACCCTTCCCCTCCCCATACTTCAAACAGGACAGGGAAGGTTATTCCTTCTGCAACCCCTTTTTTAATATGCTTTTGATTCCAGAAGCTAGCACCAGTAGCTAGCAGTATTTCTTATTCAGGACCCAAAGTAATTAATTTCTCATAGGAGAAAGTGGGAGAAAATATTTTAGGGTGTTCCCAAACCCAGTATCACCTGCTGTACTATTACAGCATAAAAATGTATTCTTTAGCACCAAGGTTATATTTGCCAAAAGAATGTTTCCATCTTCCCAGCAAGGGAAACAGTAAGCTTTTTCCTCAGAGGACAGCTAGCCTCTGTTCAAGCAGCATTAACCCTTATCATAACATAAAAGTGGTCCACCAACACATACCCCAAAAGAAAAAACTAGGCTAGTAGACAAGACACCTTCAAAATCTCTTGATATATTACTTGCCTTTGGTCTGTCCCCAAGAAATCCACTGCAGTTTGGGGCACCACATTTGCAGACTGTTTTTTCATTGCCCAGACAGTCGAGGTTGTAATTAAAAGTCAGCTCTGTCCCTGAGTGAGAGAAGACACACCCTTTCATTATGAAGGACAAGGTAACAAAGTCTATCAAAATTATTACAGACAAAAAAAGGTTTCATTATCTGTCTTCTGGTTTTGTACTTGCTTGCTGATCTATTATCGAAAGATTTTCCCCCTCTATACTGCTCATAAGCACTGACAATGATAAACTAGATGCCAGCACAGCATGATGTCTATGCAATTACATTTTAAAATAAATTGGTTTGACTTCACAAAACTGTGCATGTGTCTGGTCTACACACACATGTTATATATATCTATGTATCTATACAGCTAAAAAGAGCTACAGATAGATATATGTGTGTGTGCATGTGTGTACACAAACCAGAACATACATACTTTTAAACAGCCTCCTACATCCAACTCCTTAAGCTTATTATCTTCACTTGAAAAGATGCATTAGTACTATTAGAGATCTCTAAACTAAAAACTATGCTCTACAACATGAAGTGAATGCAAGGATACTAACTAAGGGGCTCTTTGGTGTTCCCTTAGAAGCAAGCAACAAAAAGCAGCCATGGGACTCACTATTAAGAAACATTAAAGGCAGACCACAAAGCATCTCTTCCGTGTGCTGAGTTCTCTACAAAAATATTTGCACTGAATCAGTTAATCCATGACCATCCCACTCATAACTGTGCAAAAGGTTTAACTTAGGGTATTAAATCAAAACCAACATAAGCTGATATACCTGCAGGAATATCGCACACAGCAAACAGGCCGACACGAGTGTCTCCATTTACTGTCCATTTTAGAGTTTCACAATTTGGTTGGCAGCTGTGATTCATAAACCGAGAATAGTTTCCTTTGGGGCCAGCATCAATAATACGGTCCTGGAGATCAAACGAGCAACAGAATGAATGTTTTTTCTCCCCCTCTCACACACACACAAAAATTTCCATAAATTATTTCAGTAGTTGCATTCAAAACAGACATGGTGTTGCTACCCAGAAGCACACAAGCAAACCGATGGTATATGTTGTATTGAAAACTGTAGTGTCTCATGTGGCCTGGAATGTGACACTCCCAAAGCAATACTTGTGCTCTAGCTCACATTTTCCCAGAACCCATCGTAGCCACACGGCAGGATAAGTGTTCTTGTGAGCGCTGTGGTGGTCATATTAAAGAACCCCCTCCCTCCAGAAAGCCTCAAAACTCAAACTCAGTCCATTTACCTGTGATGCATTTACAAATACTGTGCTTTACAATATTTACCAAGTCACTGCATGATTACTTGCAGAGATTAACAGTTTCTCACCAGCTTGCTTTCCCCAAATCAGCCTGGTTTAAACAAAAACAAGCTCTTGGTAAACTAAAAAATCCCATCCCTACACATAATTGCCTTTTAATTTCTATCTTCATTAAACATATCAGACATTAACAAAATAAAACAAAGTCTTGAAATAGCCAGAACTGTGTTCCTTTGCAGAGCTGCTTAAGAAAGCTTTGCTTATTTATGAAATAGTATTATAGTTTCCTTCTAACTCATTTTTATAACGCACATGTATGATTGTCATGACTACGTGCACATACATCTAGCCACTCTAACTGCATGTGCAGCTCAGCCTCATAATTTTTGCAAGATAGAACCACAATGAGCATTTATTAACTATGGCAAGTCAAACACATGTTCAGTTCAGATATTTAATGCACTGACATTGTCAGTTTAGCAGAGGGGTGAGAAACTTAAGTGTTCAGAGGAACACGGTTTCATCATTATCAGGTGATAACTCCTGTACAGGAGCTCTCGTGTTACAGGACTAATGAAAACAGTAGCTGTGGAAATACGGAGCAGTACAGTCTCGAGCAAAAGAAAGGTGATTAGGACCGAAAAAATATGCAGGACTGACAGCCAACTCTTGTTTTTCTCCTAAGTAGCTGTTTGGGGAATGAAGCAATATAATATATATTATCAATACTCCCTGCTGTCTGGGTTCTCCCTTTTCTTCCCCTTCTCAGGAACAAAATACTCAGAGGTGTGCACACAGAACCACAGATGCTGGATTAATATGCTGCATTAATTAATGTGCTGGATTAATTTGCTGCAGAATCAATTTGTGGAGTGCTGGCTGGCTACTAATGCAGATAGTGCTTTCAGAAAAGTTTCTACAAAAGCACAAGCCTAGTCTTGCTGTAAACAAAGAAAGGGACAGATAGTTGCAAAAAAGATTAAATGCCCAATGTAGGACACAGCCTCACAACTATATTCCACACCACTCTCAAGTGACAATTTTTTTGTTGTTGTTGAAATTTTAGTAAAAGGATTGCTAACAGTAATTCCTTCACCCTTATCATCACCATTTCCCAAAACTTCATACTTCCTTTTAAGACTAGGCAGTTAAATACTTTTGCCGTACTTGATTTCAAGCAACAAAGCACAATTTATAGACCTTAATATATACTTTATTGCGTTACACAGCTAGAACTAATAAGATGCATTATATACATAGAATGGAGCAAGCAGGCACAGAAGATACAACACTGCAAGTATTTAAAACTGGAATTTCAAAGGTAGCAGAGTGTCATACGAAGGTGATCAACAGAAGGAAAAGAGATCAAAATAATGTTATAATTAAACAATGGGGAAAAAAGTAACATACTCTACCTTATCAATAGTAAGCATATAGAAGTGGGTAATGTCATTTTCATGCGCATATTTGATTCTTGCCATACATTCCTCTTCATCAATCAGCTCACCAACATACTCATTCACAAACTCTCCCTGAAAGATACCAGGTATCACTAGTAAAGTATATACCAAACCCACAAACAACATCACAAGTCACCAATTCTTTTCTAGGCAAGAATGATTCATACCTTTTTAATGTCCCTCTTAGCGACCAGACCCCAACCTTTCCCATCGGTTTTGATGATCTTTGTCTCAGGGTATTGACGTTTTGTAAAGCACTGGTTTTGGCACCGTTCTCCCGCTGGACAAACTTGTGGATGGCATTCGTACATCAGCATCCTATTTAGGCACTCAGAATCAAAGCCACAAGGGTTTTCATCTGTGGGTTTGCAGTTGCACTTGGGAATCTCAGAAATGTCAGCAGTATATATCTGCACTTTACCACAAGGTTTGTTCACCTGCACAATACGTTAAAATAGTTCAAATATCACTTTAAAACATTTGAATTCATTCTAAGAGTTATTGCAGTGGTTACTCTAATACTGTTAATTTGTTTTTGCAATGCTAGATTTTCCAATGGAAGCAAAATTTCATCATCTCATGACTGTAAAAGCACAGCCACCAGCACATCATTACAACCTCTCCTCCCCATCTCACCACTCGGCTCTTCCTCTCCAGTGCTGGCTTAGACCTTTGAGTATCCAATGTAATTTCCTCAAACTTTACCTTAATATGCTTGTATGGTGGAGGTTTACGTTCACTTTCTTGAGTTTCTTTGGCTTCTCGCTGTAGCTTTATTTCTCGAAATCGAGCTTCAGCTTCTTGCAAAGCTAAAAAAGATTGTTGTAACAACAGAAATGCTAGAAAGAGGATTACTCCCTCAAGTTGACTTGCTCATTCCCATGTGTGTTAAACAAAGAATAAATAGCCTTCTACTTCCTAGTCCCACCATTCAATTTTCTTGCAAAGAATGCTTCTGGAGTGTTAATGCTCTTAACAAATGTATCAATCCTACCCTTTCTGTCTCCCAGTTACACTCATTATTTCCTTTCCGGAAATTAAAAAGCATCAGAAATAATTCCCATTAGATGCTAGTCTTCTACAAGCCACGAAAATAATGCTTTCATTCAAAGTTAGTAATAGTGACTGCTGCCCAGGACACCAAAACATTTTTTTAAGTTCAGTCTTGTAAAACAAATGTACAAAAACAGACCCAAGGCTATGTGTGAAGAAAGTAAAGCATGCATATCACAAGATTATTTTTGTTTACTTATAGCTACGTACCATTTTTGAAGACTTTTCCAATTCCTTTGATCCCCTGGTATCTACTCCCTCTGTCTCCCTCCATATAAGGGAACACCCGTGCTTGGTGCGTCCAATAGTAATCCTTAGAACCAAAGAAAAACACAGGAAATTCTCCGATTTCATGCTTCATTTTCTGGATATTTGGGGGAACGTTTTTCGGATGGCAAACTTCTGCAGGCCACCATCTAGCACAGAAGTACAAATAAAAAAATACAGCGTTTCAGTCAAGCTCTTTTTGCAAGAGGCAGTTTAACAAAATCACCCTAAACAGCTCCTCTGGTTCCAGCTGCGACAGAGTTAATTGCCTCCCTAGTAGCTGGTACAGTGCTATGTTTCTGAGCCAGGTATGAGAAGAATGTTGATAACACACTGATGTTTTCACTTGTTGCCAAGTAGTGGTTAGACTAAGGGATTTTTCAGCTTCTGATGCCCAGCCAGCGAGAAGGCTGGAGGGGCACAAGGAGTTGGGAGGGGACACAGCCAGGGCAGCTGACCCCAACTGCCCAAAGGGGTATTCCATACCGTGTGATGTCATGCCCAGTATATAAACTGGGTGTCAATCACCGGGTGGTGAGCAACTGCACTGTGCATCATTTGTATATTCCAATCCTTTTATTATTACTGTTGTCATTTTATTAATGTTATCATTATTAGTTTCTTCTTTTCTGTTCTGTTAAACTGTTCTTATCTCAACCCATGAGTTTTACTTCTTTTCCTGATTTTCTGCCCCATTCCACTGGGTGGGGGGGAAGTGAGCGAGCGGCTGCATGGTGCTTGGTTGCTGGCTGGGGCTAAACCATGACAACAGCAGTAACTGATTATTATTTCCAAGATCCAAGTGGATTTAAAATCCTTTCCTCCCCCCACTCACTAGACAATGCGAGAAGACAGGACTAGAAAGGGAAAGCCTGACACTCAAATCTGTGGGACTTCTGACAGCCTGCAAAATAAGCACACACATAAAGCTCCTTGCATCTGGTTAGCAAAAACATCTTTAACAAGGCCTGCAATCACTGTAATTGTCAAAGATCAAGAGACAGCCGATAATAGCTATTAATGCTTTCTAGGGTAAACCCCACCCACCTTTATCTCACTCAAATCTCAATGAAGTGTAAAACACTGACAACCTGAGTGACTTATCTCCCAGCCTGCAAGGTAGTAATTTAGCCAATTACAAGTTATACCAGCTTAATTATTTGAAGAGATCTCTGAAACAAAAGGGGTTGAAGGCTCATACACTGGAAGCAGATGTCAGAAGACTAGGAGGAGTCCTGTATGGGTAATGCCTTGGCCGAAACCAACAGTGAAGCTATGAGTCTTTGAACTTGAATTTTGCAAGGGGTCCCTAGTTCACAGAGGAATGAGAAATATATGGGCAGCAAGAAGGGCCGACAGAAGCAACCAACTGTATGATCCTTAATTAAACATGTCAGTACTGTAAAACAGAATAAAACCCTTCATCAGACCTGTAATTTCCCAGTTTAACCCAAATAATATCCTGGAAATGGAGCTTCTTTCCCGCCCTGCAGTCATTGCAGTACCAGCTCCCATCTGGCATTTCAATGTTTAAACAGTCTGGGTGAAACGCTGCAGGACATGACTCGCAGCACAACAAGCTTCCTCCTTCAGAGAAAAAAAAAAAAAGAAAAAAAAGAAAAAAAAAAAAGGTTGAAAAAGATCAAGACAAAAATAAAAGTTTTGCATTCCAACCAGGTTCAAAGCAGTGCGATACACATGTGGTAGGTTCGGTTAGAAAATAAATAGTTAAAACATGCTGGCCTGCAACAAATACATGTCATTTCATTGTGTACAAAACCCAAAAGATCCTTACTAATTTGAATGCCTGGCAGACTCAGATTAGTAATACATACAACATAACAAGCAAGCTAGCGATAAAAAAGCCAGAATAGTGCACCGCAAATTATAATTACTTTGTTTTACTTTAATGACTACAATATATTTAACATAGTTTAATATATATTAATATTTCACTGTATGCAAAATTTTAACAGCAGATTTCTCATTTTTTTTTCCTGGGGGGAGAGGGAATGAGGCTGTTAGTTTGTTCCATGAATTACCAAGTGGAACGTTTGCTGCAGCTTAAAAGCTGCTATGCTGCATGTTAATTTGTTAACAAATCAGGTAAACTTTCACTGCTACAGTTTAATCAGCACTATGCATTTTGTGGTTCTCAGTAAGAAATAAATTTATTGTACAACATAAACTAAAACACCCTTATTTAGCGGCACTCCCAGCAACAACTAATACTGATTTAATTTACTGTCCTCTGCTAAACTAAAAGCAACTCTTAAAATATTTATGTTTTAATATTATGTATTAACAATAAAGAAATACAAAAAGCTTCAATACATTCAACACGGGAAAGAGTAGAGAAATGCTTCTCATTACTTGTCTCTGGTAAAGAATTAAATCAGGCTTCTGGTTGCTGGACAAAGTCCAAGTAAAAACATTTCTTAATAAATTTTATCTGCAAAAAAAGGATACTCAAAAACTTGAAGCAGCACGAGCCAACCTGAAGTTATTTCTATATCTAACAGAACCTGACTTAATATGCCACATTTCTAATAATTTTCTATAAACAGATTAGTAAAATAAAATTTAAATTGAAGAATAAAACGTTTTGATGCTGCATTTACAAAAAGAGTTTTACATCAGTTTACCTTTTGAACACACAAAGCACCAGCTCACATTGACATGCGCATGATGACTTTTTCCTTTCATGGCAGTGAAATGATTCGTACAAACAATGCTGTTGGAAGCGATGACTGCACATCCCGCAGCAATGCAAACGTCTCCAGCATGGTATGCAACAGGACAGCGAACACAACGCATCATCTTTCCTAGCAAAGCAGAACACTGCCATGTTATTTTTGAACAAAACTGATTTATTATTTGACCTAAAAAATGGTAGTACTGCCCGAGGTAGCCTATAAACACTCAAAAATATATCAATTATGTTTTCAGACTGCATATATGCATATAGCAACAACACTGAATTAACAAAGGTTTTAAAGAACACTACAATGAATTTAAAGCATTATAATATTTAAATGTGAAGGCTTTAACTATGTACACCAGGGTAGACAAGCTTTCCTCAGTCATGCAATTTTGTCTACAGATGTTGCCCAAAGCTAAAAATATGCACAGAATCAAATGTCTCCACATTCGGCGAGCTTTGCTGCAGTATTTGTACATTCACAGGTCTTGCCCTCACTGTGCTCAGCCTGTCTCTCCTCATCATACATGCATTTGAGATTTCATCCTCTTTGGAGAAGAAAACATGGTTAACTATAGGTAATTGAAAGCTAGTTAAAAAACAAGAACACAAGTAAATACTAATGTTGACTAAAATTATTCTATTATTATTTTTTTAAAAATTCTGATTCAATTGATAGTCCATGCATGCCTGAAAAATTGCAGCTAGCAGCTATTAAACGGACAGAATCCTTACCTTAACAAACCATACACAGACTTAATTGATCAGACATAGAAACGTAAAATGAAACTACCTTTTGAAATTCGTGGATGTGAGGGGTTACTAACATGACAACTTAGGCAGCTGTGGAGAGGACATCGAAACCCCCTGTTCTCAAACACAGTAAGATGAAATTTTTTCACACAAGCTTCATGGTAGAATTTTCCGCAGTGGGATACGACACAGCGTTTCACATCTGCCTTTCTCTCTTTACACACAAAACACGTATGCACACCTAGTGGCAAAAGTAATAAAAATAATGTAACTAATTTTTCATCCAAACACGTGAATTTAAAATGCTTCTGTTGTGAGGTTTTATTATGCACGGGGGAGTTGCTTTTGTTGTGGTTTTTTTTTTTTTTAAACAAACTCAAATCAGATTCTATGATTTGATGCAGCAATCTTTTTTGCTTTAACTCTTTAGTGTCACATACTAATCTGCTCAGATACAGATGAAATAAAGTTACAATGCAAACCCATTGCAGCTGAAGTGTACACAACGACACCCAAAGCCTCACTGATCTGCTTTTACGTTCTTATTTATAAGCCTCAGTACGCCAGGATGACTGTGAATTTCTTCCTTTTTTTTTTTTTTTAAAGCAATGAAATAGGATGATGGGTTCTCTGTGATCCTGTGAAATTTGAAGTAGGTCCACAAACCAAAGACAAGCATCCTCTAATCTTCTCTCTGGACCGCTTGGAACAGCTTTATTTTGAAGCAGCCTTGCTCCAACAAGGTTTACCACATGTACTGGACTGAGCTTATAAGCAAGAACGCAAATCTTTTATGTAAAGTTTTAAGATGAAGAACTTCCAAGCAGTTATTATAGGATTAAAAGCAAATGAAATTAATAGCAATAAGGTAGTCTTTTAATAGGAAAAGCAAAAGATTGATACAGACACACAAAGGACTGAAAAAGGACGTAAACGTTTCAGTTGCTGGGGTTTTTTTCTAGGATTTCTTAATTCTTTGTGACAGACTTAAAATGTAATCTGTAATTGTACTCAGAGAGCAAATATTCTGCAATTATTAAGGCAATGGAATTCAGACTAAATCAGCCAAGTTGCAAGAGAGTTCTCACTGAAAACAGAGCGAGCTTTCTAAAACATGGCACACTTAATAGTACTACATGAACTCCCACCCTGCCAGGCACCATAGGATAAACATGGTTTCTCCAAAGATAAATACTCTGTCCAGGAGAATTTCCTAGAACAATGTATGGGAAAACTACAACTTTTTTTTTTATTTATTATTAATAGAAAGGGACAAACTTGCCTGATGTACATTCACTACAAATGAATTTTCCTGCTGGTCTTCCAGAGAGCCCAAGGCAGCTTACATGAAATGCTCGATAGCAAAGTCCTTCACACAGCAGGAGATCACCTGTTTTTTCACACAGCTTTTACAACACAAAGGCATTGAATGTTAAAGAAAAGTTCATATGTGGAAAAAACTGTTTTCTTTATTCCTTTTCATATATTGCTCCTCAAAATCTCTTTTCTCGTTGTTGAAATCAAATTTAACAAGATAATTTTACAAACACCATCACATGCCTTAGCTTCCAGTCAAAACAGGTAATAAGAATCATTAAACTGCTAGAAATATCACTCATAGAACCACCGTTCTTGAGTAAATACAATCTGACAGAAAAAAGGAAAAGAAAAAAGCTTTAAGAAATTTTCTCTGAGCACACTGATGCATCTGAGTAGGGTTAAAAAGCATCCTTATTTTCCTTTTCCTTGGCAAAGGGGAATTAATCTAGGTGGCACAATGATACTTCTGAGTGGTTAGCAATGACACATGCATAACTAAAAACGAACCAAACAATAATGCTGGCGGAATTTAAGGGATTAGCCAACATTTAAAGATAGATATAACCTCATCATCACTATGTACAAGAAATGGAAATACAACTGCTCACCCAGTCTCACGGAAACAAATCTGACCTGTCCATTTGTACTGTGTTATCATTTCATAATCTAAGAACTCTTCTAGAACAGTTTGAGAAAGCTTTTTGCTTTCAGTTAGCAAGCCACACGCACGCTGCTACCAATGCACCCCTGCAATCTCTGCTGCACGCAGAAGCACAAAACCCACTGGGTTTTACTTCCTGCTCTTTATTAACAGATAAGCGAGCAGCTCTTCTCAGTCATTTAACTAGTTACCTGGCAACACTCATGCACTTAATTCTGAGGTACAAATTACGCTTGTCTTGGAGATCTGGAAACTCAAGCAGAAAGGCTAAGTCACTTATTGGAGGTCAAGGAAAAAAATAATTAGGAATGAAGAACTCCATTTACTGGCATGGCACCCTCATCACTAACAGACACCTCAGACACACATGAGAAACCTGTTTCTGGCCTAATACTGCCATTTTCATATTTAAAAAGACCTTTTCTAGGAAACCTCAGAAAACATGGCTCGCTGCCCCAGCTAACATCTCTCACCTGACACACATATTCTTTTTTTGTTCCTGCTCCTCGCTCAGATTTTTTGGATGATATAGACACTTCAGTCTGAGTTTCATCAGCACTTTCATAGGGAGACTCTGACCGCTCATCTCCTTGGCCATCGGAGATCTGAAGATTAAACATACGTGTTAGAGAAAGCAGTCATGTATGGTCAATTTTGTACAGAATAGCAACTGAAGGAAGCAAACAGACTGCAATTCAGACTAGCAGATTTAGGCACACTCTTTCGGTTTTGTTTCGCCCACCTTTAAAAAAAGCTTGGTTAAAACCAGAGTATGCATTTGTGGAAGTCTCATCAAAAGGACTAGATAACAATCAGCCTCACCAACTCAACAGCAGCCAAACCAAAACACCAGAATTTTGTAATGTGGCATTTTATTTCTACTCAGTTCTGTAATACAGTTAGCTAGAAGTGGCTAGCCAGTCACACAGGGATATCCTCAAATCCCTTGATTAAAGTTTGAATACGTGTTTTATGAGAGACTAACAGTTAATATTAGAAAGAAATTTGGTAAACTTCAAGCTGCATATGAAGGTCTCCAAGATTCTCCAAGAAAGTGGGAACAGTATATAGAAGAGAGGAAGAAAGAAAAATGTGGCTTTCTGAATATGTTTAAGGAACGTTATAGCCAACAATGAATTCAAAATACTACAGAAGATAGCCCTGTTATGGATAAATCTTATATAACACCTAGATGTATGGAAGATGGAGGATTTTTTAAAGGATTCATCATTTACTTTAAAAAACCCAACCCAAGTAACATATTTAAAGGAAAATACAGGGCAGTTTTCAGTTCAGTAGAATTTAGGGAGGGAATACACAATGGAGTCATTTATCTTATCTCACGTTACACCAGAAGATGCAGAATTTCATACTGTTGCCCCCAGATGGTACTCAGTGAGTTGTGTTTCACTAAGTACATTCTCCAGGAAAGCATCACAATTCGGAATTGCAAAAGAAACCCGTCACTTCTCTCTGAGCTTGTTCTAATGGTTATTCACACATACCATCAAAAATACTGCCTTATGTCCCTTTGAGTTGTCTAACTGCCTCACAGTTGATGTTGCATTCTCCAGGCATTTCAGCTATATTAAAAGTCCTCTGGAATCAGACATTTTCCTCCTGTGGAAGCATGCTGCAATTAAGCCCGTTACAATCCTTTCTGGTAAGCAAGAATGTCCTCTAATTTTCTCCCTAAGGAACTTTTTCCAGCATCAAGAGAATTTTGGTGGGTTTTCTCTAAACCTTATCTGTACTTTAAAAAGGTTGTTTAAAAATCAGGCATGAGAACTGGAGGCAATAGCCCTTTACAAGTCTCATAATTACAATATCCAAAGCAAACCAACGTGGTACTCTTCTTCACCGCTTCTGTTCCACCGTGTAAGGATCTCCCTAAGTCTTTTCAATACAGCATGGAGAGTCACTGTAAATTGCCGCAGTACTCAAGAGATCATTTTGCCAATAGCCGTTTGTCAGGGTACAGACACCCCACTTTATATGAAGAATTTGCTTTCTGTTTTCAGACATACGATCTCATATTTATCTACAGTAAAACATATTTCATTAAAAATGGCCCAGCTTACCAAGTAATGGAGACTGCTACGTGCAACCTCCCTATCAGCCAATCTCCATGTAATGTGCACAGTTATTAGAATTGATTTATTTTGAAATCAGAAAGAAAAATGTAAAGCTGAACCAGGCCTAGCATTAGTCTTTATAAAATCCTTTTAGAAACACTGGTTTTGAGCTATTACTTCTCATTGTTGCTGCCAGCTAACTTGCATTCCTCCATTTAACATTTGCTTTCCTGGACCATGTCTAAAAATATTTTGTAAACCGGATCAGATTGACAGCTGTTGGCTGCTTGGGGTTTTTCTTCCAGATTATTTGCAAGGGTGTAAATGCATTTCCTCTGTGCAAATGCATACTATCAAAGTGATTTGTACCTACAATTCACATATGAACATTTCCACAACTGGAGTGATTTGGAGGTTTGGCCCAACTGTTTTAGAAGTGATTAAAAGAAACTGCATGTAAAATTATTGCTTTGTTCAGGTACCAGGAAATCTCTGTCCCCTGGAAGGAGCTGTGAAATAGTAAACTGCAAATGCAACCTGAGTGCATGGCCAGGAGCAGCCAGTTCTTGCTGGGAAGGGGCAGATAAAGAAAGGTAGTGTGGGAGTTTGGCAAACACACAAAAACATTTTCCCTTATGGTTTAAGTAGACTTACACACAGGCTTATTTCTGTTTAAACTATTCCCACAGAAACATTAATTAGTATAAGCAGCACGCTGCTCTAACGTTTTTGTACCTCATTATGTTCCTGTTTCAACTAGCCAAAATTAGTCATGTTTAGAAAAGAAAAAAAGAAAAAATAAGCAGGAAGGTCTTAGATCATTATTTCTTTTCTACTTAAGCAGTCTTATGTTAACTTGACACTATGGTTGTCCCCCATCTTTTCCCCACACCAAAAGTACACCTAAAATCCTGAGAAAAACCATTTGTGCGGCACGCCTTAAGAGCCAAGATAGTCGTCTTTCCAGCAGCAAAACTATACAGTCTTGCCCTTGAGGAAAGCACTCTTCTTCCCCCAGCCCACTACTTTTGAAGGCAGAGCAGAGAAACAGAACATATCCCGTGACAAATACATTCAGTCACAAGAGAATAAGGTTTGTTTCAAAGGAATGGTTTCCTAGCTTTTCTTGGGTTTATATACTTGCAAAATGTTCAAAGGAAGGATGCAGGCCTCTATATGGAAAGGTAACCCTATTGGCAGATGACAATTTTTCAGAAACCCCCTAGATATAGGTCAAAAATCCCATCCATTTGTGAACCATAGGTTGACAGCCATTTTCCTACAGAACTGAGATTTTACTGCCTCAGAATTAATGCACCAGCCCTTCATTCAAATTAAACGGTTACTGAGCCAAAAAGGAGCAGCGCTGGCAAGAATCAAACTCTACATCACAAATGCAACCACAAAACCCAAATTCTATCAGCCCATTCAAGACAAAACTTGGCAATTTACACCCACCTATAGATTAATGCCAGATTTCAAGCATGAATACCAACACACATAGCATGAACGAAATACCTTTAGTTCATCAACCGTATGGCTACCAGACTGAGAGCATCTTTCAAGATCTCTCCTTTACGGCTGTCAGAAGCCTCGCACACTTCACAAATCAAATGCTCTATTAACCACCAGTTTTGCGCTAGACAGACGAGCCTGGATACCCGCCGACGGCGGCTGCAACTCCCAAGAATCAATACGTTTGTAGGAAGCTCGGCGATACGCTTCTACTGCCTGATGGAGGCCGCTGCCTGCTGCAGAGCGCATCTCCTGACCCCTGCCACCACCACCACCACCACCCAGGTGGAGCCATCCCGTCCGACAGCCGGGTAACTCGCGCACTGCTCCCATCCACTCCGCCACCACCTGGGATTTCACACTGGCTAATTTTAGGGGGCTAATAAAGGGGGAGGCTAGCGGATTATCTCTTAGAAGAGAGGGAAGCCTTTCTTCAGGATAATGCGGAGTTTGACCCTAATCTTCTCTTATTTTTATCTTGCAGAAGGCAAAACACTCTCCACCAGCTGTCTCCCTTTGCAAGTAACCCCTGTTCTACATAGCCATCTTTTGGGAGAGCTCCCCTCTGTGAAGAGGGCCAGAATTCAACACCTCAGCTCCTGAAGTTAGCCCAGAACAGCTGATGGAAATACCAGGGAAGCAAAACGAACGTCCGTCCCTTCAGGCCCGTGTAGAAGAGGCGGAGACAACCTTCATCTAACGTTTCTCAGAGAGGACTTACAGCCTAATGACAGGTACAGCACGAGATGGCTGGGAAAACTCTATTTGTACCCCAAGCAAGCTGTAGAGGCACGAACAGGTTCTGATTCACCAAGGGGACAGTTGAGTTCTGCAATAAAAATACCTTTTAACAGTCACTAACTAAAGATGATTTACAAGACGATTGCTAGAAATCAGTTCACACTGACGTGAAACACAGCCACCTCTAAAATTAAACATAACGCTTCTGTGGTTTAACACAACTTTCCGTAACGGAAGGTCTAATACTTCACATACAAGTGCCCAAATCACAGCATTCAATAAAAATCAGCACAGGTTCTTGGGGGCTTTTTTTCCTTAATTCTAAGTTACAGACATAAATCTTTCCCTTGTGATCGTGCCAGAGCTTGTCTTGCCCTTTTGTAATATAATCTCCATAGCAAAGTAAATTGCATGTAATTAACTCTTCTGATATTCAGGCCAAGGTTCAAAGTAATCAACATTTAGATTAGTGGCAAAACCTGTTAATTTGCAATTTGTAGCGACTGCCCATTTGCTATTTTATTCTGTTTTACATTTTGAGTAATTTCTTATTTCTCATAAAGGCAAAGTACTATCTTTAAGAGTGCAAATTTAGGGGAAAAAAAAGCAAGGCTTCAGATTTATAGCAAGTGACAAGTTTCTGCAACAAAATGGTACTCAAACTCTATAATCACTTCCACATTTCATTAGCAATTACCAATGCACGGAAGATACCCTTCTTCTGCTGAAGTTAGTATCATTGCAAGCACCATCAAACTTTACATTTTGCACATCAGTCAGGCTTTCCTTCCCATTTCCTGCAATTATTGAACGTTAACATTATTTTGCGAGTACTTGCCTGTAGAGGCTTTCACAACGCACTGCCTGAGCACTGAGCAACCGGGTGGTATTTCAGAAATCAAATCCAGCTCTTTTTACTGGAAACGGCACATCTGCGTACACAAGCGAAAGGGAAAAAAACTGGCCTAAAAACCAAAGCACGAGGAGCTTTGCTCTTCATTTGGGCTGGGCCAGAATTTACTTCAGGGATTAATGAGGTTTAGAATACAGTTGCTCGCAGAAGTGACAAATTTATGGTCAGATTCCCAAGGCAATCTTTCCTTTCCCACAGGTATCAGTTATTATTCACTACTCGCACACGTACGACTTGAAGGGAACATGTAAGGACATGTGACTGCATTTTTCCAAGTTCTCTGTAGCTTCGTTATTGGAAAAACAGTTAGTGAGTCAATCTGGGACAAAATTTTGGCATCTCTGTAAATTCTTTGCGTTATTATATTTTTACCTGTGAAAAGATACAAATCACGGCAATGTGTCATTAGTTTAAGAATTGGGTCTACTCGTCTCAACGTATTTTGATCATACATCTTATACTACTACAACTTTTTTTTGGCAATAGTTACTCAGACCCACAATGGTACAGGAATCAGCATATCAAGACTTCATATCCCCAAAGTATTTTTAATTTTCTTTTGAACTATATGCTAAAATTCCCTGTTCACAGTAACAAAAAAGAGCGTTTAACGGATTCTTTCAAACATTGACCTATTTTTAGAAAGACTATGTAAGAACGCTTATAAAAGCAATCTTCAGCATTAATTCTTAACTGAATGAAGATGCTTTGTATACTGCAATATTTGATGTATAAAGCCAGATTACACCAGCAACCACCACTGAATACTGGGTAATTGTTTATTTGCTAAATATAAGGATGAGATTTACTTTTTTTTTTTACTGCTTCCTAAACTACTTCCACCTGTTTTGTGTAAAAGGGATATACAATGTGCATACAGATGCAAGGACTGTTTGTGGAATAATGGAGTTTCCTTCTCATGATTATGTTGACTAAATAAGAATTTGTTTTTGATGGAGGCTGCTAGGCAGTCTAAGAAAAGAGGAGGAAATGTGTGCAACTCCATACATTTAAAATAAGACTTAAGACACTAGAGTATTAAAAGGAATTAAATTGAGTCAGCTATGTGCATTTTGTAAGTTTATATATTCCTAATTTTGTCTTTTGATTGAAGCTCTCAAAAGATTAAGTGGGGGGCAGGAAGATGATTTGACAGAAGCATCGTGTACAAAAGCTCTTCTCAGATGTTTTTCTTACTGCAAGATTTTCCTCAGCTGTAACACTGTGTTTCAGTTAACTGCATAGTTCAGGGCACCACCAGTTCAAGCATTCAAAGGTGAAAGGATAAGCCCTAACATAGGGAAACATTTCTCACATCATTCAGTACATCTAAATGTTGAGTTCAAGTCTGCAGCTTTTTAAGCATTTTTTGCAACCAGGTACCTGATTCCAGTCTCAGCCACACACCTCAGCAGAAATGCGAGCCAATTCTTCATTCCCTCTGGCTTTTTAAAAAAAAAAAAAAAAAAAAATTTGATGCAAGCTGGTACGTACCCTCAGCTTGCGTATTTCTAGAACCACGTGGGTGAACTTTGCAAATGGTATTGTTAGTTCCACATATGGATGGTTGAAATTTCACTTAAAAAAAAAAAAAAAGATAGGTTCTGACATATTCTCAGTTGGCATCCAATCATACTGATGCACAATACAAGATAGGATAACCTGGAATTTAAAAATTCAAATGATGCTGTGTTTCGAAGAAGCAGGTGAGGATGAAGTGAAATACTTATGTGGACATTTGCTCCATCCACTCACCCACCTGAGGAAAGAATTTTTTTTTTTCCATTTAAAATTTTCTACTTCCTTTCAGACAGCTCTGAAATCAAATAGTAAATACCAGTGCCAGCAAAACCATTACACTATAATTCCAAGAAAAAAGAGGTTCAGAAACTCTAGGTCCAAAAATAAATGGCTGTACTCATCCAATCTGCAGCCCAAGAATTGAAGAAGTTACCACAGTAAAAACATAAAATGCAACTGTTCTCCTTGTCAAGACTGGCACTCGATCAGCTGTTGACCTGGCCATTAAGCATGCTTTTTGTTTTAGACTTAGGATTAAGTCTACACTTTTAAAAGATGATCTATAAAGGGATCTTTGCTGGCTCAATATTATCCTGGGGGTGGGGTGGTGGTGTCTTCTTCCTTCCCTGTAAGTACCTCCTGGCTAAAGGATGCCCTAAAGGACTAGAACATCGGTATTTGTTACGGCAAAAACTCACGCCTCATGGAGCAGAAGCAAGTTTCAAATACTATTCACTGTGTGTTGGCAATTGCAGTGAACAACATTCACGCTTCTGTGCTTATCAGCTTCACTAGGACTTCTCCTCTCCTAGATCCAATTCAGACAAGCTTTCCCTGCCCAGTGTTTGAAGGTTCAAAATGAGTTTGGAAATTTTGAGTGGAAAAGTTGCTAATATTTATGCATCTATGGTGCTCACACTGGAATGGGCTCCAACAGTTACTACTCCACCAGTCGTAAACATTTTCAGACTTTTCTGGCTACCAAAGTGCTATTTTCATTAAAAAAAAATTTCTTCCTCAGAAAACCCACTTTATTAACTCATTCAGTCTTATAAAACCATGTCTTATATATGCTTGCTTAAGAGCACTTCTTCAGCATTAAGAATACAAGTTTTAGTCTTAGTCATATTCAAGACAACGGTGTTCTTCTGTCGCATTGTGCTTAAACAGTTATAAAAACAACTAAAGGGCAAATTTTTCCAGAGACAAAAAATTTAACCCTCCCTCTTTCCCTTGTTTTACTCAAGCATCTTTTGTTTTATAATCCCAGCTGTAGAACATCAAATTGAAACAAAATCCACTAAGTATACTTATTTTAAAGCTAGCGGTAAATACAATGAAAACAAAGCATGGCAGAAAATTATTTCCTTCTGCTTTTTTGTTTGGTAGGCAAGTCACCTCCACAGCAGGATCAGTGGGATCCATAAAAGAAAGGGCCCAAAAAGAGTGACCTACCACCTTTTCAGTTGTCTTAAGACACTCACTGGATAAAGTGGCATCCTCTCTCAGGTCATCTGCTATCTTTAACAGATACATTTCACCTTTTTAGAAGCATTTCAGAAGCATGTTTCCATGACTTCTGAATGCTGTCGGCTGTTGAGTTCCACTTTTGCTTAAAACTAAGGACACTGCTACAAGCTCAGACTTCCTGACATGACTTCAGAGTCAGTGATTGCTACACCACCATCATCCAGGAGGAAGTGGTCTGGTCTGGCTAAGAGCTTTCTCTAGAAACCTTGGAGTATGCACGTTCTGATAAGCAAACTCTTCAGTCTTTCCACAAACCCCAACTGCATTTTTTTTTTCTTATTAACAAAATCTCAGCGGCTAGAGGGCTGTTTTTTTGTTTGTTTGTTTGTTTGTTTTTTAAATCTAAGCACAACTTATGTAAGAGTAAGTCAATAAGCAACATACAAACAACAGATCAGACTGTATTCAAAAGACAATCTATCGTGCACCCACACGGAGACAGAAAAACTGACAGAGCCAATTGAGTTACAGTTAACATTTCCTTTATTTCAGTATAAGAATTCCTGAACTGAATGAAGAATGATATTTTGGCCCATACTGCTAGACTAGATAAATTCTTTAAGTATGCGGTGCCACAAGTGTACACAGTACTATAATAGCAAAAAAGACGGCCTGGGACAAGTTTCATTTTTATTATTAGCAGGAGTTAGACGTTTCAGATAAGGTTATTACGCATTTCTGAATTTGCCTGGAAAGTTAATTAAAACTCTGAGAACATTTTAAAACATTATAAAATTGCCTACAGAAACTCATGATAGTTTGGTAGGGGATCTGGAATAAAAACCTACATCATGTAAACATTTAGTAAACAGATTCTCTGCACTCTGAAGCCTAAGTAATACACAAGATGAGAATCATTACATAAGAAACTTAATTTTCTACACAGAACGTGCTGCCAAAGAACAAGAGTCAAGCCTAGAACTTTCTTCCATGTGAAAGTAGAAGCATCGTAACAAAACTGTATGATCTGGTGGGCAATGCAGGTCATTTCAATTGTTAGAGGCTTTAGCAGAGATTTAACAAGAAACAAGTCCAATTACTTGCAGTGATCCACAAAAATGTACCCCTGACTGCTTACTGGTGCTTTGAAACAGGGAAGAAAAAAAAAAAAAATCTATAGTCATACAGAAACAAACACAGGAAACAACTGTCTGCTAAGTCAGAGGATTTAAAGTGGCACTATGTATTACATTATTCGTAAGTATTGTTTTGAAGAGAAAATTACCTTCGAAGACAGCTAGAATAAAACACTAGAAGCACACTGATTTTGTTTAACAACCTGCAAGATTAGCTTCAACTGTTTTTTCTTTAGGGCAGTAGTTTGTTTAAAATAACATGAATTCCTTTCTTCCTTCCTGTTCCTAGGATCTCAAAGACAGTTATTTTTACCTTCAGTAAGCGTGTCTAGAATATTTTGGTTGTATACTGTAGGACAACTAGACTCCAGGGTCGATAAGTGGAGCTGATGTACTTTTTTAGTTGCACGTTGTATGTGTCTCATGACTGCCTTCTCAATCAAATACCTTACCTTTTAAGAATTGTATGTGTTTTCTCCACTGTGTATACATGCTAAAATACCATTAAAAATACCATTAAAAAATGCAGATAAAACAAATCTGCCTCAAATTGGTAATGAGAAAAAATACACTGTTTAATATGCAGAAAAAAGAGCAAAACTTAAGGCTTGCATTACTATAACTTGCATTATTAGGCCTTGGAAACACAAGAAGTTGTAGCTATAACCAGCAACTGAGCTTGTTTTGACACTGGATGTTACAGAAAGAATTCCCTCTAGGGAAGATACAAGGAACTTACGATAAAAGCAACACCTTCAAAATCTTTCACAGGCTTCTTTAAACTGCCATCTGCTGGTCAGCTCATACTTCATGAGGATATGATGAATGACAGGCTAGCTAAGAATTTAGAGTATTACATGTTCTTTATTTTGTCCTCTCTTAGAAAAAAAATTACAGTTTCTTTCACAAAGTTCAGAAGTAGTATCTAGACTCTGCAGGATACTATGACACTTATCTGCTGTCAACAAATCCATCCAATTTAATGAAGCCAGCCAAAACCCACAAAAATTGATAGAAAAGCTAAAGCAGATATGTTTCATGCAAACACGCAAAGTGTGCCAATAATCCAGCAGTAATGGTAATGTAAAGCCTTTTTTATTTATTAAAGAAATACTGGTTACACTCTACTGGCACCTACTACATTATTGGGGGGCGGAGGGCCGAGGTAAAAAAAGAAACAAGAATAGACCACTTGTATCTCTTCTCACAAATATAATGAGCTTTTGGATGGTTACACCAAGTCTTACATAGGCAGTAAAAAAACTGCTCCGAGCTTTTCCAGACTCCAAAGTGTTGAGTATCTTTCTCACATCTGGCCCTACCAGTTGCTCATTAAGAATTTGATTTTAAGCAAAATCATATTTCACATGAAGTACTGGAGAATATGACTACTGATGTCAAGTGCCTAGAAGTAAAATTAAGTATTTTGTTTCAAGATTAAATGCAGGTATAGAATTTATTTATTCACGTATAAACAACTTGCTGCTTCTCTCTATCCATCTTAAAACAACTTCAAAGCCCAATTTTTTGAAGGGAGTGAAAGCCTACCTTTTAGTCTCTGATATGTCAGGTCTATAAACGCTTGTTTGTTCTTAAGGCAGAAGTCCATACCCCCACCCCTGTCTCTTTCCCCTGTAAATTACATACCCAAAGTAACTTATCAATTGAAAATTTGGCCTCAACTAATTTTATATTTCAAGTAAACCCCATTAAAAAAATAGCCCCAATAGCAACAAAAAGCATCCAAAATCTTTTTAAAAAATGTCAAGTAAGATGCATCTTTCAAACAAGAAACTGAGCACACCCCTCCTACTGAACACACCTTTCCTAGAACTTAGTTGCAATGGACTGACATTTAAGAGGTGTGCAGCTAGCAACAGTCCTTGAGAAATAACAGTCATATCCAGGTTCCATTCTGGAACCAGCTGTCCACAAATGGGGGGGGGTAGGGCATGGAAAGAAAGGAGAGAAGAAAAAAAAAGGCCAGAATCCACTTAGTATTGCTTGCGGAGGTGTATGTGCTTGTGAAATACGGAGAACTTTTTCTATCTTTGTTAAGACAGCATCTAAGCCAACATTTAGAAGTATTATAGGGAACACAGAAATATAAAAGTTAATCAAGTAAATGTATTTAATGTTGAGAAGAATTACATCCTATTCAATTAGGTGTGCAAGGCTTTCATCATTGCATGACGGTGTTTATTTTTTAAACTCTTTCCCTTAACACTCTGGAGAAGGTTTCTCTTTGGATGAACATTCCCTGGGCAAACACATATTTAGCCATTTAGACAAGTGCTAAATAATAATAAAAAAGGGAAAAAAGTTTTTAAAGCCACCCACACAATCCAAAATTTATATCTTTCCTTGTTTTGTAGAATAGACCAATAGTAAGTTCAGAAACACAGGCCTGACATTTTTGTTTTATTTAAAGGCAAAACATATCTGATATCATAGGAAACAAACTGAGTCCAATCCTTAGTTGGTACAAGTTCAGGTCAGCGTAGCTTTAAACCATCTAAGGATCTAGCCCACTAATCTACTCCCCCCCTGCACCCAGCCCCGCAAAATCTCTTGTTACTTGACAGGGTGTATTTTCTGTTATGTTGATTGGGATTGATTTGATATTTTAAAGCCTTTTAAACCCTTGAAAACAATTAATTAACTTTCTAGTTTGTGTATCTGTGTTCTGTGAGCAGTGTATGATGTTAATTTTTCTCACATCTGCTGTTTAGCAGTAGCTGAGTAAAATGAAGTTTTAATTAAATTAAAATTAAGTTTGGAAACTTCTATCTCAGCCTATATAACATAGGCTTTTTTACATGTGAACTGTTAAGTCACAACCCAAAATCCTATAAAAATGAGCCTTTTGTCAAGAAAGATTTATGGAGATTCCATTTTATAAACACAGTATCTAGAAATAGAAGAATCTTTCTCCTGAGATTACAACATTTAGAGATGCATATTTAGAGCCCAAAAGACAGTATGTTCCTTACACTAGTCTGGCTGAATAGATGGTCCCAAACACAAACAGCCATTACACAGCAAGTCCCAGCAGTAAAGCCAAAACAACAGAAGCTGGTGAGCCAATAGATGGGAGTCTCTCAATTGAGAGAACAAAATGAGAACAAGTATTACTTTACTTGACTGCTGCTATGGACATTATTTCCTGTGGGACTTCCTTTGCTTGTTTTATTGGGGTACAGGAGGCAGAATTTGTTGGGGTTTTTTGTTAAAATATTTTTCCAGTTACAGTAAGATATACAGTCATTAACATGCAATCTTTTTTCCCCAACCAAAGGTAAACCATTTACTGAACATTGTCTAGATATTTATTTTAACTGCATTCATTATAGTGTCTAAGCACCTCATGCGTTTGTTAGGGGAGATGAAAGAGTCTCTAGGATAGCTGGAAGCCCTACTCCCTTGTTAGCAGGCAAGTATTTTCTCTACAGCTTTTGTAATACAAACTGCTTGAAGCTGTTTGTCTATGGATATTTTACTAAATCCTACCAACTACATTTCTGAATCCACCTGCAAAACAGCATGCATACTTCACCCTCATGCTGCCACTCTTTGGCTGATTGGTTTTAATAGTGTAGATGACTTGGGGAATGGTTTAATGGATTGTATGAATACAGTTGTGGTACATACATTTCATTTATTGTATGTCAATTGAGAAGAATTACGGTTCCAAATATGCAGAGCTAAGACTATGATTAGTAAGTATCAAAAAGATACACCCTTCACTGCCTGTTTAATTCTACTGGGGATGAAGCTATTTGCATCACAGAGAAATAGCACTTAAACAGCCTGAAAACTAATTGAGTTTAAAGGGGCTCTGCTCAGAAAACTGTCCAGTTCTAGATCAAACAGAGGATTAGGAAACTTGCTTCAATATAAAAGCTATGGCAACATGACAATATTGAGTTACATAATGTAACTAATGTAGTACACTTACATAAAGTCTGTAGAAGAAAATACAGAACACACTGGCATTTTACTTTGTCTCTAATAGAAGGTTACAATTCTAAAACTTTGTTGGTAAATACATTAAAAACCACAATAATATCTCGACGTCCCCAAATCAGACGTTCGTATTACAATAAATGAATTTGCAATGCACACATTAACAGGTTTCACAGAGGCCAAAACTGTAACTTGTCTAGAGCACCAACGTTAGAGAATTCGCCTTTGATTTTTGTTTTTAAACAAGATTCACACCTGAAAATTTCTGTAATTAAATGGCTGTGTGCAAACACCACTTTTTTTTTACCTCATTCTCAGTTAAGGAAGCTGAAGGAGATGAACTCTTGCTAAAAGCAAGAGTTGAAGATTCTGCTGCTGAAGCCCGATTTCGCTTCTTCAGAGGTTTACATGCATCAGACAGATTTTTCGTTGCTGTAAAATAATTTTGGTTTACAAAGTGAAGTTTGGAACTTTAAAACGTTATCTCCCTGAAGCCATTTAAAATATTCCTTCAAATAAAGGAAGGAATGATTTAGGTAGGTCTTCTGGGCACCTACGTAGGGCTGAGAGAACACGAAGTAAGTTTCTGAAACCATGTGTTCTGGATAAAAATAAAGAGGTTTCTATTAAATCCAATACGTACTACAAACAGCTAAGAAACGTTTTCCCAATGTTTTTTGGCTCATTTCTATTAAAATCAAAGTATCTTGTCACTTATGACCTCTTTAAAGCAGAGGTAACAGTTATCTCCTCAGATAAACATTAGAAGGCCTAAGTGATCTCATCACAATCTGAGTACCACTAACGCTTTGTTAAGAGAAAGGTTATACAGGAGCCAGGTGCCAGACATTATCTATGTTATGTCACCACTTCTGCATTGCGCAGAACTTGCTGAAGCTTACTTGTCTTTGGCATATCATTATAATACCTAAAGAGACATGCTGTTACAGAAGTTACCTTAAACTTGAGCATCATTAACAAGTCTGACTTTCGGATTTTGGTCCATGGTTATTTAGAATTCCCTCCCACGGTCCACACTGCCTCCCATCAAGCATCATTTAAAAGGACTAAAATCACATAGTAACTGATTACATTGATGGTCACTGCACTTGTTTTATTGGGCTAATGCACAATGACAAATTGGAGCAGTAGGATTTGTATCACTGCTCGCCAAGATCACAGGGCAATAGCTTTAATTTGGTGCCATCAAATGGTGAACTTGTGAACTGCTGCTCTAAATCAGCAATACACAATTTCAGTCAAGTATAATGTTGCAAAATGGTGGTAGTGAAGGAAGAGGGCATGCTCCCCCCCCCATCTGTGGCATAGTGGCTGTAACTGGTTATTGCGTCAGCAAAATTTAGCTGGCTGCCTCAGACAACCTGTTTATTTTAAAATTATTTAACTGAAAAAGTTACATTAAAACTTATTCTGACCACATTACCTGACTGGTTCTTTTGTGAAGAGGAGGTTTCTGTGACCTTAGAAGAGTTTGTTTTTGCTGTTTTGTCATTGCTTGTCTCCCTCTGTCACAAAAAAAAATATGAAAAAATAAAAAAACTCCTAATTTATGAGTGGTTGGATAAAACTGGCAATTACTTCTGGATTTATGTTATTAAAAAGAAAGTGTCTTTACAAATATCTGAATGGTAATGTAGTTAAGCTAGCCCCATTTAAGTGATTTTTAAAACTCATTTACAGCACAGGGTACAAACCCATAAACAAATGAGAAAAATTAAAGAACACAGTATTCCAGCATCCCACTTATCCATCCCAAACTCAGCATATCAAAAAGGGGAGCTCTAAATGAACAGAAAACATGTAAATTATCCTTACTATTCTTTGTCTAAAACTGGTCAAATTAAAACCTTTAATTATTAAAGGTAAACTGCAGAATTAGTATATAAATTTGAGAATAAACCCTGTGCAGAATTTTAAGTCTCAGAAAGGCTTGCTTTCAACTCCACAACTTATAGCAGTGCCATTTTTTAAATTACTATGGTTAAGATTGTTTCAGCATTTCCAAAATAAAACCACTATTTTCAAGGGAGCACAAACACCACATAAATCTGCTCTGGATTGAGAATTTCTCATTAAAAGTTTAGGCCGAAAACTGGGCAAGTTTTCGTCAAAGCTTTCTCAAAATTAGACACTGTTCCTTACGCATGCCACTACTTTTTTTTCTTTTTGTATGTTACAAATTCATTCAAGTTATAAGTCACTAAAATTGCAGCCAAGAATGTTTAACCCTGACAAATGCTCACCTGACCAATAAGAACAATTCTACTGAACAGAAGGTTTTACATACTTTTTCATATTCTTCATTCAGTTTTACAAAAGATGTGCAGGTGAACACCTCAAAGGCCAGAGAACTGGTTTCCTTTGTAAAAATAAATATGAATGGCTACTGCACTACAGATGTGCTACACCGTGCTTTTACTGACTTCTAAGTAAACTAAGATGCCCTACCACTAATGCCACTGGAGGCTCCCAATACCAGCTTTGTAAGACTACTGTTACACTTCTGTGTAAAAATGAAAGAAAATGTACAGTATAGTTCACTCTTAAATTTAAAGCATGCTTTACAAAACCCCCATTTTGTTAATGTGCATGTTATATATATCATGAAAGCACTGACGAATGAATTAGTTTTTCAAAACTTCCATATGGGTACTTGTGACTTAAGTTACTTTGTGCAAAAACATTCAGATTTCGTAAATAAGAATTAAGGACAAAAAGGAGAGGAAAATGCACAACACTCATGCAAGAAATAAAATGTCATGAAAGAAAGTCATTAAAGCTCCTCCTATCCAAAATGATCATAACAAAAGCCTGCAGGTAAACTGGGAATAGCAAAAGGAAGGTATATGGTTAGTGTTTGTTTTTTTTAATCATTACATAGAAATTTTCACTGTCGTTCATTAAATGCTTTGCTAAGCAGCATCACATACAGCTAGAGGTACCCTGGGCTGGTGAAGGCAGGAAAAAGACTAAGAGGTAATTCATAAAAGAAACCACAAAGCAACCATTCTACAATATCTGACCCTTCTGTGAAGAGAAGGACAAACACTGCTATATGCATTTAGAGTTTCAATTACCTAATATTTACACACACCAGATTCCTTGTAACTAGTTCTGATAAACAGATCAGATAGAGGACACCACTTTTTAAATGCACATTACTAAGTCAGCGTTATTAGTGGTATGTACCTTATGGGAATCATTAATCTCATTTATTTATTTTCCTGTTAGTATTCACATCTGCATCAGTGTCAAAGATACCAGAACCTCCTCTGCATGAACTATACTGCAACCACCTTTCATTCTACTTGTGATAATGTAGGCTAATTGTAGTGTATAAATGCTGGTGAGACAGTAAAGCAGCAACTTTAGGGACAGTCAAAACAAGGACTTCATAGCAGGAATTAATTGCATTAAGTAAACTTAATTATTCCATGGATCTAGTGTATTATAGTGAATTCAAATCAATTACACAACTTTTTAAAGGGTCTAAAAACTTCTCCTATAATATAAGACGAATATTCAACAACTAACCCATTAGAGCAAGAAGTGCAAAAACCAGTTTTGGCCCTTCTTTCCACAAAGGTAACAATATTTCTCTAAGAACTATCTTTGCCCTTTGCTAATAAGCTCGTTAAGCCTGGCTATCTGAAATTCTATTTATTTTTTATATTGAACTCTAAAAAAGTTGTCTGAATATCCACAGTATCGAGACATACTAGAATAACCAGCCTACCAAACTGACATCTACAAATGTGACCTCCATAATTCATTTAAAAAATAAATCCACTACCTTTCCTTATATTAGGTTGTCCCACTTAATTGCCATACCACTAAATTCCTGAGATGAGGTCTGTTATACTCACACTACAGTATGATACTATAATAACATATCTGGAAACACTTGTGAGCTAAACTTTCCACACAAGTAAAACCCATGAAGTTCACTGGTCTACGTGCACGACTAAGTAAACCTGTGCTTAAGAATCTGCAAGATTTGGGCTGTAACCATATAGGTAGTTTTAGTGACCTATGTAAGGAAAATCTTCATTCTCACAAGCAAGCTAAACTGAAAAGGAGTCTGTGATTTGTGCAATAAATATACTGTAATACTTACTGCAGTTTCCTAACTTAAGAAATGGGTCAGCATGCCACTCTAAAACGTCCTATAGGCTTCCAGTTCTTGAAAAGTAGTTTTTTCTGTTTTGCTTTACTTGCTTTCCTCTCTCCCCACACTTTTGTCTAAATTAAGTATTGACTAAAGGTATTTTTTTACATTATTGTATACATCTATGAACTCCAATTCAGGAGGAAAGAAAAAGAACTACAAAGTGTAACAACATGGAAAGGTCATGCCTCTGCACATTCCTTTGGGAAACAGATTTTCTCAGCATACATTTTCACCACAATTTAAGTAGCAAGTGCAACTTGTCATACCTCCATCCTCAAAACCAAAGGGAAAAAAAACCCCACAGCAATAAGGTCACATGTATCTCTGAATATTTACAACAGTTTGGTTTGATATACAGACATTACTTTTTAATCCTGAAAACGGAAATGCTGACAAACTTAACTACAGCAATGTGATTGGTGCTGCTATAAATCAACCCAAACAAACCAACAACATAATTACCTTCCGATTATTCTGTTTATCCATCCTGAGTCTTTTCCTAGGTGCTTCCTGAACTTCAAAATCTTCTGTAGGTTCCTTTGTCCTCTTTTTTTGGTTTCTTTTATTTCCATGTAAGTTACCTTGGGATGGGGGATGGGGGAAACTTACATGAAAAATAATCTAAAACCCACTTTCAAATTATTTTGAACTGATCTAGTTAAGTTACTTTTCTTTCAGTCATTATTTTTAAAACATGGTTAAACATTAACACAGTTTGATGACCTCTTAATGCTTAAGGTCTGGTTTCTGGTGCTGAAGACCAACTCTAGAACATATCCAAATCAACTGCTTCATACTCAAGTTATTTTAGAAAGATGAGACTACCTGTATAAGCACTAGTTTAAGATCTGAGTATTACTGCTCAACATTTGTTTCATATGGTCAGACTGCACGATTGATCTATACAGCTTTAAACTCTCCTGACATTTTATAACAGTGTCTTATCACTGAAATGAATTTTTAAGTCTCCTCCTTAAGTCTCCTTTAAGTTTTCCAAATGATACAGATGAAGATACTGGTGACATCTATTAAGGGGCCTCTGGAAAAGACAAGATATCACCAACCGTACAGATTAATTCTCTCTTTCTGGTATGGCAGTTCCAGACTCTCTTGAACAAGCTTACTTACATTTTACAGGAGACCATAAGATCCCCTTCCTTTGTGAACCAAAATCCCAAGAACAGAATCACATTGGTCATTTTAAACCAACAGACTTATTCATGTATTTAAATGATCATTCACTGTAAAGTTCAAGCAGCTGCTAAGTTACAAAAAGGTCAGTGACTAACCTACACACCCCTTTCACAGGTTCAGCTATTGTTTGCACTCGCTCTACCTCAAAAAGATAGATGAAGGTTTAGGAAGTGGTCTGTTTCATCAGGATGAAATAACAACATTATTACACTCTCCAGTACTCTCTAGTTTATGAAGCTACAGAGTATTATTAGTATGAAGATTGCAAGCTCCAGGGGCACAAATATGTTAACTGAAATCGCCCTACAGCTACAAGCATTCTATTCCAGTGGGAACAAATAGCTGTAAATATTAAAAAAATAGTAACTTGAAAATATGGATAATTTTCAAATTAATGTTCTTATCTAAACAATCTAGGACATATTCTATTATCAGACTCTGAATCCACAAAGCAGACTGAAATGGCTCCAGGAGAACCTGCTACTTAAAAAAAGCCAGCAAAAGAAATCCCACAATATTCTTCCAAGTTTAAGATAAGAGGATTTGGGTAGGGGAACGATTGAACTGACATGTTTTCATCTGTAGATAACTATAAATGTACACAATATATGTACTAGAAACACCTGGTACAGGTACAATTTCAATTACATTTCTTGCAATATGACACTGAGGAAGGTGAACAAAATTCAGCACTACAGTGTTTAGATATTTAATTTGGGATCCATTAAAATTCTAACGTCAAGGAAGACAACATCTGAGATAAAATAAAGAGATTATGATACGTGGGCGATTACATAAAAAAATACACTCAATAGCTACTTATAATGATGAACTATTTGCACACAACACAAATTTCAATTACTTCTGGATCTTGATCTCCTTTTAGGTGAGTCTTGAAACACTTTACGTTTGGCCTCTCCAATATTCTTCAATGATGAACCTTGAGAGATACAGAATGTGTTTTTTTTTTAAACTGATATCCAAATATTTGACACTTAAAATTTAAAGTTAAAAACTTTTCAATTTTCCACAAAATGATGTTATTTCACACACACACAGATAGTTAACAAAACTGACTGCCATTTTTATACAAGTTTTTCCAAGTCTCACAAACTTTCAAACACTCCCTCTCATTCTTGTCATTGCCCAAAGCAGCACCTGTTGGCTTCTAGTACTTTCATAATAAGTCTTTTTACAGTGCTGTAAAGCTATTTAAATTTGAAAAATGATAGCTCGTTAAATTTGATAAAGTTCATGCAAATGCCAAACTATCTTCCTCCTCCTTTCTCAAATAGGTGACTCCAAAACCCCTCAAATATTTCGCAAAATAATTGAGACTGTTTATCAAACCCAAACGCTAGACAACAGCAACAAAAACATAAAAGGAGAAAAAAAAAAAAAAGTATTTGGAATCTTGTACAATGTCCTAAAAACTTTGAGTAGCACAATAAAATGCCAAACGGATGAAAGTTTCAGAATAAAGTTTGGAATACTTCTTCCTGAGTTGATGATGATATGAGGTAATATACTTTAGGTATATATAAAGAAAAGGTGTAGCACTGATTAAACTTTTTAAACCATTTCCTAACTATTCTCAAAAAAAAAATCCTAAAATTTTACTAGTAGTAACACTTTGTCTTCCCTTCCCACCATCCACTCGTAACAGGCAGTGGATGCAATGGCAGCTGCTTATGGGCAGAAGAAGAATGAGAAATTGGCAATCTCTAAACAGTAGAAGGTTTACATATAACAACTTTTCAGAACAATGAGCAAGAAATGTAGACTTCATGGGTTGCGTTTATTGTAACCATTGGCATTCCTTTGCTATTGGCACAAACACCAAGAATTAAAACTGGAAAACAGTGAAAGCTGTTTTCCCTACAGGTCTCAAATATGTGCTTAGTTTAACACCACTATGTATATCAAATTTAGTTAGAGTACACTAGCACAGTTTTACGTTTACCAGAGTCTTCTTCAGATTTGGGAGAGGTCACTATGGCAAACTTTGTGTTATAGCGAGCTTTCTGTTTTTCACTAAGCATGTTCCACTGCGATTCGAGCAATTCTTCGATCTCCTCACTTGAAGCATCTGGATGTTCAGCAACCACCTATACATGCAGAAATAGGGTTGTATTAAAAAAGGTGACCATTGAAAAGAATGGCGTACATACTTCTATTGCTTTGGAAAACTGGATACAAACAAGTTATCTAACATTTCTGCTGTAGACAGAACTAGATTAAAACCTTCTGTATCCAGTTTTTCTTTGAATAACCTCTTCTCTCTCTGTGTGTCTCTCTCAAAAAAAATCTATTAGCATATTCAGAAGTATTAAGAATAATTTTGGAATTATCTATTTGCCTTTTAACATTCAAAAAAATGGAGTAAATTTAAATCTTGTCTTGTGGTCATTCAAAAAAGTTTGTATTATTTCTTCATGAAGTTTAAACCTATACCACAAAAGACAGACAAGCAATATTGGAATATATGCTCACCTACAAAGACATCCATCAATTCATAGGAGAACTCATTAAACACAGAACTCATCACACCTATCTTAACAGAGAGATTTATACAAGCTAGCACCTGATGCAACATCTTCCTGTATTAATTAATCATTTTATACTATGTATATGAATTATTAGGAACTCAAAAAGCTGTGCATCTTTTCTTAATAAATACGAGCATGACACATAATAGCCATCAACATGGAATTTAAGAGAGTTTCTAGAAGTTTATTCAACACAAACAGAAAATCCAGTATTAAAGAAAAAATCCTCCCAAACTCCTTCAGTATTCCCATACTTCTAGTTCAGGAAAACGAGATTTAATTAATCATAGAAGTCAAAAAGCTCTAAGATTGTACAGTCTACAGAAATGGAACAGTAGCTTTAAAAACAAGCCTTCTCATCTCATTACCCAGCATTCTCCAAAATCCTTTTACTGGAGTGATGCAACCAATACCCCAAAATTCTGGAGCAAAATTAAAACTAGGCCAACAAAGCCAAGTGTTCCAACAGTAACACCATTCAACAGAACAGAAATACAAATTTTCTGTGGTAAGTGGAAATGATTAAACCTAATTTCTTAGGACTTAGTGTCTTAAAATTGCATTTCTTGTTGTCAAACAGGGTACAAGTGTGACTGAAGCTTCTCCAGGGGTTAGAATAGTTGTACTACCTTCCTTCCATTACGATTATTCAGTGTCTACTAGGGAAATTCATGCTGTAATTTTTCCCCTAGTAGAGTACTAAGAGTTCTCTTGCTTCTGTCTGGCGTAACCCATCTGCATAAAGCTTGGAGAATACAGCTACCTTTGGAGGCCTCTACTCAAAGCTTGATTAAAATCCCACAATGTCAAAAAAGTTATTGAGAGTTATCTCACTTCTTTAGGAAAAGAAATTAGCATCAATTTTGACCATTGCCACTAAGTGTATATAGTTCGTTGTGCCAAACTAGGGCACAGAGTTATTTAATTCTCTAAGAAATAACTAGCTTTGCTCACACAAATGAGATAGTTTAACAACACCTCCAGTCCCACCAAAATACAAATAAAAACAGATTTCAACTAACTAGGAGCACTGTGAAATGACAAGGAAAGGACAGTCATGGTTCTTAACAGTTGAAGGATCCTTGCAAAGAAGGCCTCTAAGGAAAATGCCCAGCAGTCTTCTCCAAAGTCTTCATGCCGTAATACTCAATCCCGGCATACATACTGGAAATGATGTATCAGGTATCTTGATGTACATGAAAATCATGCACTTCTCCCAGGTACTTAACTCTAAGTCTAACTATGCTACAGAACGCATGGAAGATCTTTTCTTGGATGTGGGAATAAATATCACTATAGGTGTGGAAAACATGGTAATTAGACCAGGCATGTCCTAGCTCATCCAAGCAAAGTGTATTACCTTCACTCTTATTTGTTTTGATGTTCAACAACTTATGCATGCAGAAATCTTCAATTGTAAACCCTACTAGTGAAATTATTTCTTAATTTACCTCAAAACAGACTCAAGGCCCAAATCAATGCATTAGTATTAGCAGTATAGCTGTCTGCGTCTCATTGAATGATACCTTTACCTCAAGTCAGACAATCCCTTCTAACAATTACTATGGTTATGTTCCACAGAGGAAGCGCGTAAGAATGCCAATAGTACAAAATATATCTTTACTCCTTTGGTAACAGCACAAAATACTTAATGTGTCTCTACAACCATGAAAGTGGTCCAAGCTTTCAATGCCTCCCTCAGGGAAGCATGCCTCTTAAATCATTAAAAACATTTTCCAGCAGTTCACCCAGTCTTCCAGCAGCCATGATTCCTTTCTAAAAATTTAACTATTCCTCATGCTCCTATGCCCAGAAAAAGTAAGACAAAAAATAGTAATTAATAAAACCAAACCAAGAGATGAATCCTGCTACTGTACAAAGCTGGACTCCAAGCAAGACACAGCAGAAACAGCTCTACTTTTAGGAGAGCTCATGATTATTAGAGGCCCCAGAAGAGAAATCTTCAGTCATTCTTTTCCATTCACTTCTATCCCTTCCCAAGTCTGGGGACCAGAGATCCTCTTCTGGATCCATAGTATTCCTTTCTTCTAAGTTTCTACATGCAAATACTAAAGTAGCCATACACTAAACTCTCAGATGCCACTAAACCAAGTAGCTCAAAAACACATCTGTTTTTTAGCCAACATTATCACTCCTTCTAAAGCATCAGAATATCTGTAACAGCAACAAACCAAAAGCAAACCATGCAAGTTGAACCAGATAAGCCTAACAGAAGGGGAAACTCCGAATACTCTTTTGGATACAATCTCCCACCTTCCACCAAAGGCATAAAACTGCCATTTTAAAAGTGACATGACAGGCTGGAAGTGGTAACTAAACTCAGGTAACTTAGGTTCTGAGCAAGAATCATGAATATCTGAAATGGTATTTCCCCACTTTGCCAGTTAACGTCAAATCAAGAGAAAGACAGGTTCTACTGTCCTGATAAGTTAGATGGACTGTTATCTGCAGTTTTCGTAACCTAGTTCTGTTCTACACACAGAAGTGCTTCTGTACCTATTAGAATGGATCACACAGCCAGGTGGATTCGGGTTTTCATGATCTTATTAAAAGGTATCCTAGGCAGAAATGGTAGGATGTCCTCTCTCTAAATATATGCAATATTTTGAAACTTACTTCCTTCTACTTAGAACTCTGTGCAACATTAGCTGCTATCATCAGTGTGATTTTCAAGTTTATGCAAGTTTTTCAGTTTCCCGAAATGACTCCAAAGACAAAGCAATTCCTCAGAGTCAAATATTGTAATAGACTTCATATTTTCCATCTATTAATTTGAGAATTACAGTATAACTGTAGTATGAAAGGAAGCTTGATAACTGGCATAGAAAATAGAAATATAACATCAGAGACTCAGCATGTCTCTTCTGTGGTAAGATATGTTTGGCTAAGAGTCCATAACACCAGTCATAATAATCTCATTTCTTCCAGAGAAATAATTTCATGTCCCTCAATATTGCACAAGACTTCTTGCTACCTACGTTAAAGGCCAAGGAAATTCCCCCTTGCCATTATACAAGACACAAGGTTACTTATAGAAGACCTAGAAATACAACTCAGGTCTCTCTAACATGAGACACATCATTTATCCATACAGCTTTTCATAATGAATATGTCAAAATCTATATTTAATAGTCTGGCTACGAAACCCTTTCCTTTCTGGAGCCAGCAAACTGAACTGCCAATGCTTTTCTCAATTTAACCAAAGGTATATGTAATGCTGTGTTCCTTTTCCTTCTTGATATTAGCTTAAGTTGCAATGATCTAAAAAGGTCCCAAGTTGAACCACAACTAGTTAACTTCCATACAACAGAATCTGTTTTTCAATTTTTCATTATAAAGTTCATATCTATTAATGTTTTCTAACACAAATATCCTATAACAAAGTCAACCATTCAGTGGCTAAACAGTGTGACAAAGTCACTACTAGCTTTCTGGTCCTTCTATGGGTATTATGGAATAGTACAACTACAAGAAAACATGAAGACTCATGCTTCTATAGGATGAGAGGAGATGGCCTCAAGTTGCACCAGGGGAGGTTCAGACTGGATATTAGAAAAAAATTTCTTTATTGAAAGGGTTGTCAGGCATTGGAACAGGCTGCCCAGGGAAGTGGTGGAGTCACCATCCCTGGAGGTGTTCAAAAAACACGCAGACGTAGCACTTCAGGACATAGTTTAATGGGCACGGTGGTGTTGGATTGATGGTTGGACTTGATGATCTTAAAGGTCTTTTCCAACCTAAATGATTCTATGATTCTTTCAGTGCATGGAATAGTACTGCAAATGGAGCAGCGGGTTGTAAGGAGGAAAAATGATGGTCATGATTTTAAAGTAATGAGCTATAACAGCAGTACTGCTTTTATACTAGCAGTCTTCCTAAGAAATGTTGATATTAAGGTATTTATTCATTCTACCTTGTCTTGGAGTGTAATCCTGTCAAGAGTACCTAGTTTCTGTCCCAGCAGATTGCACACTGACAGTGATTTTCACAAGCTTGGTTGGTAACTAGGCTCTTTTGAAGCTCAGCAAAAGATTCTACGTAGGTAAATGGAGTTTTTGAGGAGTTCAAAGACAAAGGAACACACCTAAGGAATTGAGTCACATCTTCAGAAAGAATGTACAAGCTAACTACAAGTAGATTGCCATAAACAGCATACCCTTCGTCATATTTGCCTGTGCATATGTATGCATATCTACTATATTTTACATACATTAAAAAAAGTTATGGCTATTACAAAGGACTATTAGATCATGTAGGAAGACAGTTACACAACTTATGCTTAAAGTACAATGACATTATTGCTATCTTGTTTATACTGCTCATCTACATTCCCTTTTTCTCTGTTCCTGTCTAGACAAAGATGTGATGCAGGCATACTTTGTCAAGGCCAGAATATTATGGATTCTACAGTAACAACTAGTTTTTGTCAACTAAAGTAAAGAAGTTTCTTTAAGTATATAAATGAGAAGAGACAATCAACAGTAACATCTAAAAGAGACTAACCTCATCTCTGTGCTTCTGACAAAAGACCAAAAACTGAGATACTGCATCGCCCTTTCTGCTTCGTGGAGTAGATGCTGGAGTTTTCTTTCTATTGAGAGGGGAGCCTATCCCTCTTTTGGATTCTGCCTGTTCAGATGACTTTTGAGGAGTAGTATTCTTAGTCCCCGACTGACTACTTTCTTGCGTATCATCAGCGGCAGACAATTTTGATGTCCTTCTCCTCCTCTTGTTAGGAATGCCAGACTCCTTCATTGATTTCAGATTTTGAGTGGTTTCTTCGTTTGAGTAGGATGACTCATCTATCTCCTCTAACGGTTCCACAGCAATGCCAACTTCCTTTGCCACTCGAGGATTAAGATGAGGTCTGTCCCTAACATAGATGAAGGTGTACTTGGCCTTCCGTTCTTCCACTGTCATGCCTACTGCTTCGCTTGCTTGCTTAACACCCATCTCCCACTGTGGCCGCAGCTTCCCTGAAACAGGCTTTAACATCTGCAAGATAAGATGACAGTGTTAGAAATTTGCCCACTTTTTATTTCAAAATGCCAACATTAACACGAAACAATTCCAAGAAACTAAGTGTAATGCATAATTATATTTCAGACATTCAAATGGAATTGTATTTGATCATACTGATACTGTGGATGAATCAATGACAAAGCAGAACTGATTTTTAATAAGTAACAAACAGTGGTAAATGATCCCATTCTTTGCATCTCTAAGTGAAATCTAAGACTACAAGCATCTGTAAAACAAGCTGTCTTTAAAGCTTTCTAGAATATCTATTTATATCTGTACATACCTGTAACAGTAAAATAAAAAGCTGCACATCTTGTCTGACTTGGTAGCCTCTTACCTTTATTTTCTCTGCTTTAGTGAGGGCTTGTTTTGCACTTTCCTGGCATAATTGTTCAAACTGGTCTTTTTCTTTGAAGGGCACAAGGCTCTTCTCAAATATCCAGGCTCGCTCTGGGGCATCTCCAAAAAACTGAACATGATATTGACGAAAACTCTTTTTCTGTCCTGAAAATTAAAACCAAATGTATTTAAGACACAACTTAGGTTGTTCTCTGCACTTTCAGACTTGAAGTCTTTTGTAAGCTTCTATAACTACCATGACAAAAGCACAATACAACTGGTTAACCTTTTGAAAAACCACTTAACTGGCTCATAAGTCTCTGCGCTATAATCTGTGAAGTTTGACACAGAAGCCCAATAGTTTAATTCCAAACTAGAATATGCTTTGCTAAAGTAACTTAAGGTTACAATCAGTGCTTTCCATGTATATTCACTTACATGTAGGCCTAGATGTTTCTGAAAATGCTACATTTGAAAAAGTTTCCAAGGCTTCGATAGCCTGTGCACTCAGCCTCATCTCTGATTTGCCTAAACTTTATCTTTTAATATTCTTGAACAGAAACACATACTTCAGCTAGTTTTAACATCTGCAATCACAATTGCATCTTAACCAAGCTTTTAAGGAATCAAAGCAAGAAATGAAAAGGATTTGGGTGGTGGAAGGGAGAGCAGGAAGATAAGAGGACAATTCTGAAACGTAGACAAGAAACACTCATTCTTTTAAGATTGTAAAGAGGAATACTGTCTCACTGTAGTAAGATATAGGCATACATCCTTGCCCTTCTAAAGATCTCAGCTATTCTACAGTAAAGGGGGAAGACAACACCTTCAAAATTCACCAAAAAGTTCACAATTAACAACAAACTTCTAAAAGGTAGAGGCAAGAGAATCAGACTTAAGACATCCTCTAGCATCTCCTTCATTAAAACTCGTAGATTTGTTGTCCAAGTGTTCAAATCAGGGTCTTATTTAAAATAGAAAAGGTTTTAACTGTGATGACCTACACTTCTGTGTTTGTAAATTCAATCCTGCTAGAAAAGGATCAGTTACCCCCCCCACAGTATCTATGGTTTTTCAAGGTGTCACCACATCAGTATGTCTAACATGTAGTCTAGGAGGAAATCAGGTAACGATGTCTACACAGTAAGAACAAGTAACGGTCACGGTTCTCCATTACAGATGTCTTCAAACTAGGCCTAGATTTTGCTAGGTTATTCATACACTGCAGGTCTTCTACCTTAATCAGCAAATATGTCTAGTTGATTCCTTCATGCACTATTATTACTGGGGTTTCTAGACTCAGAAAGAACTTTCTTTTTGCAATTACTCAGCCAATAGTTATTTTTAAAGGGGTTTGATCTTGTCTCAAGATGTCGTACCTAGAATGGTAATATGAAATCAACCTAATTAATGGTATGTACATAAGTTTTATTAGCCATTACATATATATATTTATTAACCATTACATACATACATATATATAAAACATACATGACAGCTACAAGAACAATAGTGACTTATTTGAGATCAGATATGAGAATCTAGAGGAATGGCATAGGGAAGGGTCTTGGGACTGTATGCATCACACTGGAACACGTATTAGACTACTGGATTGGATGCGTGATGCATACAGTCCCAAGACCCTTCCCTGTGCCACACCATCAAATAAAATTTGTCTGTTGCACAGACAAAATAATTACTGTGCCAGAGAATTGCTCCTGACTGAGACTGTTTTGTCCTCATCAAGAAAATGTTGCTTAACTAGGGACTACTGAGCTCCAATGACTTAATCTGTCCATGATGAAATAAAGGATAGTTTTTGTATTTTGACCAGGACCTCCTAGCTGCAGACAGAGGGATGACAAAGACTACATTTACAACCACCTGTAAAGATCTGCCTCTGAGCAGCCAGCAGCCCAGTTCCAAACAGACACTCTATTCCTTTTACAATATAATGCTGGACAACTGTAACTGCCTAATTAAGGAGTCTAAATAATAGTGCCTACCACTAGAATCATTGAACTTATTTGTGAATCTTCAGATATCTTCTGTGGGCTGAATTCATGTCAATACTCCTGGATAAAATAATGGAATTCATTAAGCATTGTTATATACAAAGACATAATTTTTGGCTCACAAAATCCTGGAACCACTAATTATTGAAGGTTTAGGGGAGTGTTCTGGGGACCCACCACTATTACTTGTCTTTTTCTGTCTCCTAGCATCTGTGGTTGACCACAGTTAGAGACAGGATATTGAATGAGGTAGAACTTTAGTCTGACTCAGGATGCGCCTGCTTATATGCATGTATGCATCCTGCAAGTTGAAAGTTACAAACTTTTCTGAAGTCTAACCAGCTGGAATGATGAAATCAACTATTAGCATCCAGAAATTCAAACACTGTTGATCCTGATCCTAGAAATGAGAAATACAGAGACGTAGCTGACTATTTCTACAACTCCCAGATAAAAGAACTCTTCTGCTTGGAACAGGAGACTTTTGACAGTGCCTCAATAGTAAACTGTAGGTAGAAGATAATACAAGACTGAAAATACGTATAGGTGGAAATATGCACATCAGTGTGCATTTATCAGTTATGATGGCTGTCCAGACTTAGTCAAACCTCCTGAAGGAAAAGGCAACCCCCAAGCCAACTCCAGAGCAAACATCAGAAATGACCATCATCCACATAACTTCAAAGAGATGGAAGTTAACATCTAAAGCACTTGGGCCCTTCCTTCTGTTAGAAGTCCACAGGTTGCATTCAGACACGACACTGGTTTTTGCTAGATCCATTTCTACAGTTTCTTATAAAAAGCTAGCACAGAGATTCTTGATAACAAAGCATAAACCTTGCTCCTTTTGAGGAGCACAGTAATTCAGTTATGAACACATAAACAGCTTTATTTCTCTCAAAATCGAGCTCTATCTCGTAAGAGACCTAATAATCCAAAGATTAAAATCACAGGGACTGCCTGATCAAAACTCTGAAAGACTGCTACAAGAACAATTTGTCTGAGGAGTCTATAATAATCATTCTAGCAATTGTCTGAATGCTTGAAAGGGTTCTCAAGAAGCCATTTTCTTTACTACCAACACTGAGTCTAGCTGTAATCCTATAGATCCTCATTCAATTTGTTCTTAAAAACCTCCTAAGAATGTGATCACACCATTTCTCCAAGGCAATCCATCCCAGTGCTTCACTATCTTTATCCCTCCCAAGTTCTTCTTAATGTGTAGTCTAAATATTCATTGCTACTAAGCTGTCTTCTTCCCAGAACAAGAAGAGTTTATGCCTTTTCTTCTTTGCATGTAAATAACTGAAGTTATTTAAGGCCAGTTACTGGGTTCTCCTTTAGCTCCTCCTTGTCAGATTAAACAGCCCCAGTTCCTTCAGTCTGCCCATGCAGGTAGACTCCTAGATTTCTGTTCATGCTGTCCCCAGAACCTTCTCTGTTTGGTCCATGTTTCTTGAAATGAGATGGCCCTAACAGGATGAAATGAACAAAGTGCTCCCGCTGAGGCCATGCTACCACTGGAAAAGTAAAGAATCTCCTTCATGTTTTTTATAAGTAGCACCATTAACTTATGTCAGTGTGACTTTGGTCCTTCTGCAGAGAAAACTACAATGGGTTATTACAGCTCTCAGGTTCCTTTCCGTGAAAATGCAGCTTTCCACTCATTTTCCAGCTTGATCACCTACCATGGTAAAAATCCAACACTTACTCTCCTACTGAACTGCATTTTTTTTTCAGACCACACCTCCGAAGCATCAAGATTACTCTGATTTCCAATCCTACATGTTTACAGTCCCTCCACATTGGAAACCTGTAATTCTAATGCAGATTTTAGATGTATATTCCAAGTTCTCAATGCAACCCTTGAAAAATACACAAAACCAAACCAACAAAACCACTGCTTTCCCAGACTTGGAAATACGTAGTTCAAAGTTACTGAAATCTCTAGTGACAAGTAAATGCCCTGCTCTGTTCATAACAACAGAAGCCCATACTTTCACCTGATCTAATAAAATATATGAAAGTATTTAGAAGCATAAATATAAAAACATTAAGTTATGTGCTCTTACTTTGGTTTGATATTCCTATTAACTTCTTGCTTTTCTCCTTAATCTGCAAGTTTTCTGGATTCCGTTTTCATGGTTTTTAAACTTTCAGTACAGTTTGGCATAAACATAGTAAAAAATAGTTCACAGTGCTCAGATGGAGTTAAAACTAGTGAGTGATGCAATGTGCAGCAAGAAGATTTCCTGTCAATAGCAAAAGGAAGGCTAAGGAATGCTCACTGGAGCAGGAGATTGAGTGACAAAGGACACAGTCTGGGGTACTCTATGCCTTCTCTGTCTCAGGGTTTTGTTTGTTTGTTTTTTAAACTGTAACATCTGCCCCCAAGCCTTCAGGTCCCTTAGTCTAGCAGTAACGGCTGCAAGACTGAGACACTACACACAGCATATTAAGAAAAAAGTCAGGGAGCACTTAATCAAATTGGACATCTATGAGATTATGGGACCAGAAGGGATGACTCAGAAGGAGCTGAAGGTGTTGGCCAATGTGATTGCAAGGGTGATCTTTATAGTTTTTGAAAGGTCACAACCATCAGGGGAGATACCCAGTGACTGGAAAAAGGCAAACATCACACCTATCTTCAAGAAAAACAAGAACAACCTGGGGAACTACAAGCTAGGCTGACTACTGACTACATTACTCTCAATGCCTACAAAATTATGGGGCAAATTCTCCTAAAAGGTATATCCAAGCACATGAAAGACAAGAAGGTGTCTGGGAATAGACAGCACAGACTCACCAAGGGCAAATTGTGCCTAATCGATCTGATTCATACAGTGCTAATACAAAAGGCAACGGACACAGGTTGAAACAAAGGAAATTTCAACTGGATGAAGGGAAGGGTCTTCTTGCCATAATGGCTGCCAGTCACTGGAACAAGTTGCCTTGAAAGGCTGTAAAGCCTCCACCCTTGAAGACACTAAATATTTGACTGGACAAGACCCTGAGCAACCTGCTCTAACTTGGAGACCATACGACTTCTAGAGGTCCTTTCCAACCTACATACTTTATCATTCTACAACCAGTATAGGTAAGTCTCAAAAGTTTCAGTTATCAGAACAGAGAACAAAGCTGCACATGAGATTCAGAAATTGTACAGATTCCTAGTCCTTGCATTTAGAATCAACTAATGTTGTCTGTAGATAACAGTATTGATTCTATGAATCACAGAAGATTTAGCTGCCTGAATTACAGATTGCTTTTAGTAAAGCATCATCATCAGTATTTAATTCCTATTAGCTTTCAATGGCATTTTTAGCCCATATCACTTCTCCAAGCATCTCCATAAAAAAAAATGGAAAGTGCCATCAGATAATCTTTTTAGTAAGACTCCGAAGTTTCATAGACCACAATTTTGATATCTTTTGGAGAATGTTCAGAGAGAAAAAAAGCTCTGTCTGCTATATGCCAAAGAATAGTGTTTACGTGATTTTAACATTCCTCTTGACAACAAGGAGCTGATTCAGTTACTGATACAACTGAACAGATAAAACGAAGAACAGAATTTTCCCAAAATAACAGTGATGTATACCTTAAAAAATCTGGATGTTTGTAGTATCACTGACATACCTTTTAGTTTAGTGTAGGAATGGAGAACAGGATCAGCAGAAACCATACATGGCCACCATGGAAAACCAGATACTTTTGACCACACTAGATCTCCTATATTATACTTCAACAGATGGACTTTGTCTTCTTTGACGGTACTTTGAGTTGGATCTCTCTTAGCAGGAGCCTTAAAAGATAAAAAAAGAAGAAAAAAACCACCAAACTATCACCATATTTCTTCAGATAAGCACTAGGATTACTAAATAGCACACAAAAATAAACAACAAAACTACACTTCGTATTAACATTCTCATTATACGTAAAAACACAGAGTGGTAATGGAAGGAGGGAAATAAATAGTTCAGAATAAAGAGCTATCATGTTTGCTAAAAAGCAGTAATTATAGTTCATGTATAATAAAAACTTCAAGTCATAATTTTTGTTCTCTCACAGCAAAAAAATTCCAAGTTCCGTTTATGTTTTTGTTTTTAGTTTGAAATATTGGCAAGTAAGCTGTGGTTTGCCTTTATCTTTTCAAATAACTGCTGGGAGACCATCAGGAAGGCTTACTTTAATTTCAAACACATTAACTGAGCAGTGGGTGTAGATATGGAAGAGCTAACCTCCCTCTGTATTGATTATTATTAATCAAGTTAAGCACTACACACACAATTGCGTTTGCAGATTTAAAAAGATAATAATAAAAAAATACCGAACTAGAATAGACTGAAATACTGTTTTTATGTCTGAATAGAAACTGCATAAATAACCAGTTAAAAAACCCAAACTCTGCATCTTTCAGCTGTCTTTTTACATACTGAGAATTTGTGACATGAACCCTTCCCCACACCCTTTTGCAAGATTTTTTTTCTGTTCCAGTTCTAGCACTAAATGTTTGCGAGAGCTCAGCTGGTGCTCTAAAGCTATTTTAGCTATTGAAAAACAATTACAGAACTATTTCCAGTTCAAAGGATAGATTTAACTAAAAGGGAGTTTTGTGTTCCCCTGCGATAGACACATGTTTTTACTGCATCGTAACAAAGTTCGGCAACACAGACATTTATTCACCAACTAAACCTATTTCACAAAGTTAGTTACATTTTGTCTTTTTGGCTTCATCTGTTCTATTTGATATAAATAATGAACGCCTTAATCTAGGTAAGGACTAACTCTGGATGTAAGAAAGCACAGAATGTGTATCATTACAGATACCTGCGGAAATTTTATTTTTTTTTTTTTTTGCTTTTTTGTTTTGCTAGTACTAAATTTATATGCAACGTTATATTGTTCATCTTGTGTTCATCAGCTCAACATACAGAAGGCAGACTGGAGCTTCAGGCTTTCACTGGATTTAATGTTAGAGCTGGAGCAAAATTCTGTTTTAATTAATGGAAAGTGGCAAGAGGAAAGAACGAACACTGTTTAGAAATTGGAAATCCAGAATGCAGAAGCAAGTATTTGGAGCATTCTGTTGAATCAAAATAGATCAGGTTACCTTGTACAGATTTTTAAATCCAGAGAATACTACCATAACTAATAACATGTTATTTTCTAAACACAAACAACAAAAATCTTTGACGTGCTGCAACAGCATAGAGATTTTTTTGCAACTCAAACATAGAGGTACATCCAATCAAAAAAAATAAAGCTTAATGTACTCAGAAACTCCTTTCCTCAAAGCTTTTAAAGCTATGTCTGGTAAACACACATGATGCTATATCATCTGATTGTTAGAGACAGTTACTCATCCAGTGATTCAGCTTTTCTGATGAATTCAGACTTGGTTTATGCGCCTCCAGCTAGAGCCATGTTCCCATATCTCAAGGTTTTTGGCTCTCTAAGGATTCTATAAGACTGTCAGAAGAAAACCCGTCCTGCTGAGCTTGCCTCAAGTCCAGCACTTTTAATAGACATAAAAAATTCCAAGCAGATGTGAAAAATCAAATGCTTCTTCTAGTAGTTAAACATGACATGAAAAGTTATGCTTAAAAGCTAAAAATTAAGAAATACATATGCCGAGAACAGATCCGGAAAAACATTAATCCTAACACACACAAACTGACTTCAGCATTTAAACTAAATAGGTGGGCTGAAAATATTTTTCAGCAAGTTAACTTTTCAGAAATATGAAAGTTACTCAGGATTCTGAATCTCATTTTTAATTTACAAGTCCCTGTATTTTTCAGAAAGTGCAACTAAGCTGCAAAGATTTACAACTACAGTCTGAGAAGGAGCTGGCTGGAATAATGAAAAGGCTCTAGTAGTGTTTCTTATTCCAGCATAATCTAAAAGGGGTGGCAGTACAGGGGTGAATATCGCATTTCAATATATCTACAAGCACTTTGTAAATTTAAAAAATGCCCAGAATTCTTTTACTATACTGGATCGTGATAAAAAACTTGAAAACGACACGCTCTGATAAAACCTGCAAGGTTTATCTATACAGCGCTTGTTGTATTTATGTTTTCTTCTATGGATAAAGTGCGCATACTTTAAAAGAATGGCAAAATACAGCACAGAATTTTATATACATAATTTTTTTAAGAGCTGTCATATGAGGTTATTTAAAAACCTATAGAAAATATCACCATGAACTCGCTCACTTCCATCTTACTTTCCCACATCATACTGGTTTAGTTTTGTTTTCTCATTCTAGGAATTACTCTGATCTATTTAATAGGTATCTCAACAGTAAACAGTGAGGTGAAATTCCTGGCATGTACTTCTGAGACAAACAGCTGTAGGCCATCAACAGTCTCTTCAATACTTCCTCTCAAAAACATTTTTGCAAACTGCCAGCATAGCATTAAATGCTTAAGTATTTAAATTGTTTAAAAACATCAGAAAATGCTAAGTATGCATAGATTTTACTTAAGTATCCAGGTTGGCTTTTGAAGTATTGGTGGGATGGGATGACCATTTCTAAACAAATTTGCCACCCAGTCCCCTGATGGCATCTATGTTCTCATGCAATGAGAGCTGGAGCTTCTTTATGAGACACTTGTACACTGCAATTTTTAAGAATAGGAAATCACCATTCAAGTTACGAAGTAGTATAGAAAAAAGTAATTTGGCTTGCAGGTTTTTTTCCTCCAGAAGAAAACAGGAATTATTGTTTAGGCAAATTTTGATTCCTAACAATATGTAGGCAGGCAACAGGGCATCTGACAGTGCACCCATGGAAGATGGAGAGGCAGGACTGGAAGCACACTTTTGGTGGTCTGGGTGAATGCACCAGAAGACGGGGAATACCTCCTCCTGCAATAGCTGATCAATTCTTTCTGTGATGATACTTAAGCAAGCAAATTAAGATGGGAGACTACTGGTTTAGTGCACAACTATAAAGCAAGGGAAGGTCACACAAAATCAAACTATTTTAAAATATCTTCCCCTCATCTTTTGCCTGTTTGTGTCTTTTGATGACTTTTTATTTCTTGAAATTGTTCTCATTTTTAATTAGATCTCCTACCCATAAATGTCAACAAAGTAAATCCTGTCAGGCTTTCTGTGCTGCAGGGGAACATAGAACAGTCTTTGCTTGCAGTCATTACTAAATAAGTCTGGACTGCTCTGTGTATGCCCCATCCCACTACTTTTTACTGCAGTTTTGACAGAAGTAAACACATACACATTTAGTAGCAGAATTTCCCCTCCTTCTCCTTCCTTAATTACGGGCAAGCTCTGCAGCCTCTGAGATAACTACCACCTCAATCACCTTAGCCCCAAACTTTAAACCAGTTATGCTAAAGAGAAGAAGGAAACAGCTTGTGATCGTATTTCTTTTCTACTTTGGGAAGGAATTCCAGGTGTTTGTTTTTTTTTCCCTCTTCAAACACTAGACTGCAGAGAAGTTACGTAAATGTAAATGGGCAATCAAAGCCTGGGTGAGGAGGTGATGACTCCCACACAGACCAGTCCTGACCCTGAATAAGCAGGCCATTTGACAGGCTCTGCACTACTCAGCATGGCAAACATCGAAATTCCTGACTTTCTGCATTAGTATCCTAATGAAAGACTTGCTCTGAAAGGCAGCTAGATGGATTTTAAGTTTATTTTGTCCAGGGGGGCATAGAGTGTGGAATGGAGTTATTCCCTCATTGCAACTGATTTTTTCTGTGAGAAATTTGCCTTGAAGAGTACCAGCATCCTTAAAAACTCATCTGGGCCAGCAGCTGCAACAGGCTGAAAAGGACCAAAAAAAGAAAATAATATTTAACATGCCTTTCCTCTTCCCTTAACATTTCACAGATTTGATTGTCATTTCTCTCGGCACTTTCATAGGCAATGAGCGACAGGCAGATTGACAAGAATTTATGACACTGCTGTCAGCATTCTGCCAGTCCAAAGAACTGGTTTGGCCACAGAAAACATTGGTATTTAATTAACTTTGCCTACACCTGATCAAAAGAATCCAATCAGTTTCCATTTAGTTCTGGTCTGACTAATGAATATAACGAGACAAGAAAACACCATGAGTGATGGGTAATTTCAAAGCTTAAAACTATCTTAAAATGATCAAAGAAAAATGCATTTGAGGGCAGCATCTTTACTGCACTAAGAGCTTTAGGTTTGTTTGTAGACTCTGTTATGAAAACACCATGATGAGTGTTTAGTAAACAAGGGACGAAGGTAATTTTTTTTAGAAAACATCTAGAAGGCTTACTAGGTAGTGTCAGACTGAGATAACTATCACTTTAAAGCGATCTGTGGTACAGATACTAATATTATCATTATCTATTTTGTGTATATATGCACGTGTGCATACATGTGCAAGGAATTATAGCCCCTCAAAATTATTGCAAATTACCTTAAGCATCATAAAGCTACTATTTCACTATACAAATTTGGAAAGCTTTAGAAATCATTAAAAAACCTTTCATCTAACTGTAAATTGTCAAAAAGGGATTAGATAAAGAACAATGTTGAGAATTGGTGGAGAATACACCACCAGAATTTAGTATTGGACAAAAAAACCAAAAGAGAACAATTAAGACAAGCTAAGACAGTAAATGCTCTCCTCTGTGCAACATAATGGGGAAGTACATACTGAACAACTTGCAGATACCTAATATCTCCCTTTCTGTTTTCATTTTCAATTCAGTTCCATCCTGGATCGAAGAACTTCCACTGGACTGCACTGTAACAGAAGGCCATGCTACAAAGACAGACTGCTAAAGGTCCACTTGCACTCCAGAATAAAAAACAATCTACTAGCATTACAAAGAAATTAAAACAGAATAATCAAGGCCCCTAAACATAATATATGCAATTAAAATGTACTTTGAATCAGAGTCAGAACACACAAACTTCAGACAAACGCATTTCTTTACTATGGAAAAGATAACATTGCTAGCTGAACAAAACCGTATATTTTTCTGGGCCTGCTATCTACTTGGGCTGTGTTTCATCCACTAATACTGCTATCTTCTATCATGGACTTGTGTAATAAAAATAAAAGTAAAAACGTTTCATCTCCTCTTGTCCATCAGGAAAGATAGAGAACTAGGGAAGTGGTTGCAGAACAAACTTTATTCCCTTCGGAGGTTCAGGAGAGGTGGTAGATTTGTCTGGAGAAAAAAGGAGCAACAGAACAAAAAAAATTATTTTTGTAATGTTGTTCTGTCACTTGAATTCATCAATGATTAAGGACACTATAAACAAGCAAACAAACAAACTACATAATCAGACAACGGTTCCAAACGTTTCTTCCTTGAAAAACCACCATCACAATTATGTTCTTAGGAAAGCTATTACTTCCTGAAAAATTCAGGAATTTCACTTGATAAAAGGCAAATCACCACTCAGTCTTCAGGCAAAGGAATAGAGGGATGCAGCTATTTTCCCAATGAGTGATGCCCTATCACTCAGGACAGAGAAACGGCTTCTTCCCACTTGTGATTGAGGACAAAAATGTCATGAAGTCAAATCACTTCAAAACCAAAAATTACAACTACAGCTGATTAAAATCTATGCAAAACCCTCAATATACACTATTGCTTCAAATGAAAAGGGTGGCAACTTAAGACTGTGAAGAAATGGCTAGCACCCATTCTAAATGATTCTGCCTATAAAAATACAGTATCCTCACAAACTTAACTGCCTTAGTGCTGTGTTCTTTTTATTTTTTTTTTTTTAAGATTATAATTCACATGTTATAGTAAATCTGTTTATCCCAGAAGGACAAGTCCTTAGAGGCCCTGTGCTTATCCAAATAGCTCCCACCTTCTGGGATGTGGGGGAGTACACTTAGATAGCAAGCCACAAGTAACTGAATGTATCACGATTAAAGGTAAGTTCTTCCACTCTGTCCTGTTATATTCTGTTTATTGTCTAATGGAAGAATGCTGTGTAATTACATATTCAGCAAACCACTGCCTACAGAGAATTTTTAAAGCAGAAGACTAAAGAGTAAACCAGACCCTTGCAAGAAGATTAAGAGAAAATGGTAGATTATTACTACAAAATAGAGAAGGATGAGGAAACATGAAGAAAAAAAGCAATGAGTTGGCAAAGTGTTCTCTCTTCAGTAAAACAGAAAGGGACACTTCAGTAGAGCATCCAAAGACTACAGCCCTCAAAAAGCCATTGCATCAACTTCTGCACAACTAAATCCGCAACACCCTCGTAAAACATACATTATATGGTGCAGTAAGGTAAAGACTGAGGGGGAAGTGGACATGAAAAGTCCAGATCAAAACAAAAAACAAAACAAAACAAAAAAAGAAAAAACTATACTGAGGGTTGGTTTGTTAGTTTTTCAGATTTCTAATTGTTTTATACGAAGCCAGAGATTTAACTAAAACTTTCCAAATTCAATTTTGAGAACAATTACATTAAATGTATTTCTTCAAGTTATCTTTTCTTTTCTTCTATTACTAACGACTAACTTCTTTTCTTCTATTACTAAAAAGGGGTCAAATCTGGCAGTGTGAAGAATTACATTTGCAGAAGACACTAAGTTTGAATCTTCCTGCCACAACCAGGATTTATTTATTTTTCTTCACGGTGCTTAGATGCTAATGCTATAAAACAAGACAACAAAAAAGGCTGAAGAAAATCACTACTCACAGATCCCCTGAAAACTTTTCTTTTCTGTGCTGGCTGAGGCTCTTTGAAAGCAAATATAAATTTTGTTACAGTAGGTTTGTTTCCTCCATTTCTTTCCACAGACTCATCTAAAGCAGTTCGTGGACAGCATGTTGAATATCACCACACAGGACCCACCCCTCCAAGAGGGAAAGCAAGCCGAAGATAATAAAAATCAATTTAAGTTTAGACAGAGATTCATAATGTAGATTATGGATTTTAAAACATGATAAAAGCTCAAATTTGTATTTCAAATCAACCACTAAACTCCTGGTTACATTTCAATTCTTTTTTCTGGCTTTGGTTCCCTCATTAGCAAGTCTCCAGCTGATGAGAGAATTTTTTAAGATGCTTTTACATTTAAAAACAAATCTGTCTATCCAAATCAGCAATATTCCTTTACACAAACACTATATGAGCAAGTATTTTAGAAATAAGATTAACATGGTATTTTAGTAACTAGGATACAACCCTTTTTTCAGTGTAAAGAGTTGAAGAGAAACAGATTCAATCATTCACAGATAAATCCAGTAAGATGCAAGTTCTGGAACACTTCCCAACCCTCGATCTTTCTTAAAAATATGTAGAGCAGTTTCTTTCAGCTGCTTTACTGAATTTCTGCATTTACATTTAGATGACCTCTTAAATTGTAAGTTACTGGCTTATTATTGAAAGGTTCCATGTTTCAGAAATAGGTATTTAAATTAGATAAGGTTTGATCAGAATGAATGAAACCTTTTATACTGAGTATTAGAAAAAGATTTCTGCCTACATCCAACTTCTCTAATCTTTACCCACTCTCAAAAGTCTAAACTTTTGATGTAGTATCCTGGTATAGAAGACAGTGTGGATATGAGATGCTACAGAAGTCTGGAAAAGCAGAACTGTAGAGCCATTTGGCACAGGAAACAGTTATTTCTGAATAATTTCCATATGAATTTCACATAGGATAACAGAATGAAAGCTAAATCATCTCAGCATACCTACAGATTTTCAGAATGCCATATCCATATGTATTTTATCTGCATGTACAATGGTTTCACATACTTTCAAGATCAGAATCTGTATCAGGGCCTTACTCGTAGCACTCTCCTACACCCTTACGGAGTTCAGTAGGAAAGGGTTTTCCTGAAACATTTTCTTAACAGATATCCTCTTCTTGGTAGCTCACAAACATCCAAGGTAGCATGGGTAGATGTTCTGAATCCTAATATTCTTAGTGGAAAACAGAAAAAACCAAGCCCAGATAATACTGCCAACAGGCAACTAGATTTACAGAACATTGTCTTCTGGTGAAGGCAGATACTTATCACTAAGCTTTTTTGCAACAAGAACGCTACTGAAAGAAGCTGTCTAGGCTTAAACAGAACAAATGCTGATTTGGCATAAAGGGGCTCTGTTAGTTAACTAATAATTCGACATAGTCCAAGTACTACTTTGCCTTTGAGATTAGACCTTTAAAATTAATCCCCATACCTAAAAGCAGGCACAAAAGGTTTCCATCCAGGTTGTGCTGTTACACATACCTGGTAGGTCCTCCTCTTCTAGAGATGAAATGAAAGAAACAGTATCAGTGATTAATCAGCCTAGGGACAAGTGGGGGGGGGACACGACCCGACCCCCAAAACCTAAACAGACAGACATTACTTTGATTTGGCAATGCTGAAGCATATTCCTGAAACATTCCTTATTTTCAGCAATAAAGATGTACAGAAAACCTGGGAAACCCCAATCAGAATTACCCCAACCCCATATGAATAGGGCAGTTGTTGCAGTAAAACATCATGAAGCACATGATCGAAGTGGTACCAATTCCACAAGAACTAAGATACCAAGTTATTTTACTTCTTCACAAGCATCCTCAACGTACACTCGAGTTGACATTTATTTACCAAAACAACAACAACAAAAACCAAACCCAAGCTTTTCTAGCATTAGTTGCTGCTATGAGGCCACAGATTCACTTCCCTTCTTCATACAAGTGCAGCAGGGCTTCTTTAACAATGGTCTGTGCAAGATCCACTTTTCCCTCTTGCACTGAGCTTCCAAAGTAAAAGCATTTTTATGAACTGTCTTTCTGAGAAGGGAATTAATTCCTTATTGCTGACAATTTACACTTTTAGCTACTGCCCATTTTATGATGCACAAGAGAACAACTCCTGTAGGTACTTCAGGTATTTGCAGAAAGCAGAAATATAAATGTTAGCCTGGTTGGACCTATTTATTTATAATAGGAGGATAACAAAACATGGTAATAGACAAACATAAAATTTGTGTCTGTGAACAAAGACCTCTTTTGGAGGTCCTAAAGTTCATGCGCTCTACATGAAATCCATGCCAGAACAAGGAAACTTGTAAAGGGGGCTGATAGCACTGTTCCAAGACAGATCAAAATATTTTGCTTTCGCTACTTTGCCTAAGGGTTACTACAAAGCATCTTTCTTTCTTGACAACAGGGGGCTTTAAGGGCCAGAAATGACATCTGGTACAGATCACTAAAGTTTCCCAAAAATCTGCCTGTAAATCCATCCAAGTAACATAACGCTGAACTGTAGATCTAACTCTCAGCTAAATACAAAAGTTAGAGATACTTTACTTTGGTCAAGTAGAACACTGAGCAGAGCAACAGGAAGGTCTCACCATATCTTGGACAGAAAAGCAGTGAGAACAAGCAAATTTCTTTCCACACCAACCGGTAACGGTCAATAAAATGTGAAAAGGAGATGCCAAGATGACAGTATTCATTTAAGTCATGACACTATCAGCGCAATGACTGAGAATAAGTCTGGTCAACATAAAAAACAATTAAACTAAAAATGTGTCATTAGCCTCTGAACTGTGTTATGGCACACAGTCTGCTGTTGAGATGTAAAGGGAAGCTAGTCCTTCCTGAAGATGGCCTGCTCACCACTTTATTTGATCTGTCATGTCTATCATAGTGCCCAAAAGACCCAATTAAAATTAGAGAAGTCCTGGAATGCACAAACCAAAGATGAGTATGAAACAAAGCAACAGTTGCTGACATTCTTTGAATTTGAGTTACATTACATCTGGTCAGCTCTTTTCCACAGAAAACTGGCTCAGTGTTCAGAAGCAGTCATGAATCAATCAAATGCTATGTATTTACGATGAAAAAAGAATGAAATTGAGAATAATATAGAAAATCATTAACATGCCACTGTATGTATCCACAAGACATCTGTATCTTGAATGTCATGTATAGTTCTGGTCTCATTCTCAAAAAGACACAGCAGAACCCAAAGGTCATCACAGTTCAGATAAACGATGGTAACAAGAAATAACATTCTAGAATGGCTCCTGTATGTAGAACAATACATGAGGACTCCTCAAGCTGAAATTAAAAATTGCACAGGTTTGTGAGAAATCTATAAAACTATCAGTAATAGAGAAGTTTGTCCATGATCCCTACTTCTAGTATTATGAGAAACTCAAATGAAACAAGTAGGTGGCAAATTGAAAAGGAAAAAGAGCTGCTCTATTGCTCTAACTGAGGTTGTCTTCCATGAATTTAGCCATCTACAGCTATTAAATACAAAGTCACCAGCTCTAGAAACCTGAGTCACAAACTGCTGGAGGCTGAATGTATTCAAAAAGAGCATCACTCCATGATTTACCATGTCTATACTCTCCATGATGCATCCTCTGCTGAACCTCACCCTGGAGCTGAGGTGCTGAGCTGAATCAAATGGCTCCTTGATCCAAGTTAGTAGAGCTATTCTTATACAGCATTTTTTGTCATCACTTCAAGATATTATTTCATATTTAATTTGGGTTCTTCCTCCAATGTGTTTATGAAGAAGGAAAAAAAATAATGTATTTACATATTACATGTTGAGACGACAGATTTACGCAGAAAGTGTACTTAATTCAGCCACTTTTACATACAAGAACAAGAAGTCTGGTATGGAGAGCCTTCAACAAATACTTAAGCGTTCTGTAATTAATTTTGTAGCCACTCTGAGAATAGTCATAGCTTCTAATCTCACCCCAAACCAGCATACTCTTGATGCTGTATGCTTTTTGGTGCTTCTTAACCTACAAGTAGCTCTTTAAGATACTTTTCCAATGAGGCGTTAAGAACAAACAATTTAAAGTTCCAAAGTAGCAATTACTGCTGCACATTGTGATCTGCTTAGCACAAACAAGTTTTCAAGGCGTAGCTAAACATAATCCTTTACTAATGGCTAACGCAAAACAGTAGCTCAGAAACCTTTCCAAAAAGGATAAGAAGTTATTTCTCTTGTTTCTGAAGGGATCACCCAGAAGAGATTTTTAGGGTTACTCCTACTCCTTTGGGATTCTGACAACATCAGCCAGACTGCCTGTGTTATCACTCACCTGAAGTCAGGATCTGATACCTCAAGAACAGCCTATTAAAAAAGTAATCAAGTCATTTTACCCTACAACTACAGATCCTGACTCATGCGGTAGTTCAGCTGCACATTTTATAACAAGTTCAGTAACCATACTTGACCACAAATTCCTAATAACTGATGATGATAAACAATCAAGCAAGACCTGTTTCTGAAAAAGCACATTTATTTGACTTTATTTTTTCTTTTTACTTTTTTGGAAATTAAAACAAAACAAGTCACCTCGGGATCTGGCTGTAAGAGCTATAACAGGATAATCAAACATTTGATAAGCACAGCTTTCCAATCTTACAGAGGGAACTTGTTGGTTCCTGCTCATCTCCACCTTCCTGTATTTAGTTAGCACAGAAGCATAAAAAGCAGCAGCTAATCCTCAGACTGCTTCTGTTCTACCCTTACTGGGTTTCCAAATCTTTGCCATTCACTGGGAAGGGCACTAGAACATTATGTAGATATCGGACATAATGGAGTTGGCCAGAACAGTTTTTCTGTGTGAAGACAAAACTGCAGCATACGCATGACAAGGACTAGTGGAGTTTCTCCAGTAACTTAAATTGCCCCACAGGTAGCTGCTGCAAAGTCATTATAAACTCTACTGAGCAGAAAGAGTACCAAACCGCCAGGTTTCTGGTGTAATACTAAAAGAGGGCTACAAGAAAACAGGACAGGAAGCTATGTGGAAGGTACATTTTGGATCATGTACATCTGACACAGCTGGAATCCCCAACTAGCAAGTATAACAGTGTGTGGACTTCCAGGTTTGTTCTGGACACAGCACTGCTGCTTTTCTGAGCTACTGCACCCGTGCTAGGAAGTCATGCCAGTAAGCCATGCCAAAAGGGCAAACTGCCACTTGTAGGCCCAAACCGGCTTACGCAGAACAAGCTCAAATGTGCCCGTATCACATACTGAGCTGTTCTTAGGGTTAGAGAGCTCAGACCTACTTTGGGACCACCAGCATAAGAGCTGCAGATATATGTGCTCTCTATTTCCCATACAGAAACTCTGGACTGCTCTAGGGATCAAACTTGGATTAATTCATATTAGTATATGAAGTAAACCTCTACCATTCTCCTCCAAACAGGATTGTTCCACTTCTAACAAAAGCACTGAGTGAGAAAAATCTAGGAAAGTCTTCATTCCTAACTGGTAGTGTTGCAAGAACTGACAAAAACAATGACTCAAAAAGCAGCCACCACAAAAACTAGTACTGAAGCATACTGCCCTCTCATGAGCAGCAGTATCAAGTGGGCAACTATCGGAGCCCATGGGTTTGGCATTGATTCAGACATCCAACATGTGATACCTACCACCAATAGCAGAACATTTAGAGGTGCTGTCAGACCACTATCAGCGTGGTGCCTTGGCATAAAAGTTGCTAAACCAGGCCTTATCAGAAGAGGCCTGGATTTTAAATTTAATTCCTCAGGTGGAGAGATACCAGTGGTGAGGGGAAGAAGGGTGAAATGCAGGAGGGGAGAGAGGAAAAAGCCATAAGCTTATCCCACCTTCCTCTCCTTTACATTGGGAAAATGAAAGCACTACAGCTGTTTCTCTAAGGCCTGGAAAAGGTGGTGGTTATCAACAGAAATGTAACTCACGTCAGAGCTAGGCAGATCAAGTTTTTTCCCAATTGAAAACTGACTTGCAGATAAAGTTTTAAACAGCCTTCCTTTATGTTAACAAAAAACACCCAAACAACAAGAAAACCCAACAACAGAGTACTGGAATATTTGTTAAACGATATGCCTCTCACCTCAGCAAGATAGTAATCTGCTATGTCCATCAAACAGAGATATAATTACCTTACACAAAAGGCAGTATTTGAAACATGGTGATTTTTGCTAAATCAAAAGAGTAAGAGCTTGGACAACAAGAAATTGAGAAAGAAACCAGACCAGAAATAAAACCAGACAAACAGGTTCTACATTAACTTGTAACCTACAATAAACAAATAGCCAAGTGCAAAATTAATCAGCTTTTACTCCAATGATTTTTCTCTAACTTCCACTTTGCAGCCACAATCAGCTACATAAAACCACAGTATGATGCACTAACATTAAGGCTTTGGATGTTGGTGATGAAATAACAGCTAGAGCAGGGGCCTGAAACCAAAGAACACTGATATTAAGATAATTACAGTTATGACCACAGAGAACACATGTATATCACTAGTCTGCATATGAACAAACATTTGAAAAATCTTCAGCGTGTTCCCTAGTATTATGTTTTTCTTCCTTTATTTTAAACCTGCACAGTTGCAAACCCTCCCTGTGAGAGAAAGAAAAGCCCCAGACTTTCTACAGTCAAGGAGTTATATCATAAACCAAGATCTTGTGACCTTCGAATGCTTTTCCTTCTGCCCTTTGTGCTTAAAATGCACTATGCAAGAAAGAAAAGTGAGAAGCATGACTCCCAGTTCCAAATGGTCTGAAAAGAACAGGGTTATAATATTGCAAAGTCTGAGATCAGGCAGGTGGTTGTCCTGCTTTGGTAGTTTGGTAGCTCACTGATTTGGCAAATAAATAACCCTACCACTCTCCAGCCATCAAGTCTCAATCACTCTGGGGAACAGTGTGGACATGGTTTTCTCCTGACCATTTTTGGACAAAAAAACAACTAAGAGAAGCCAGACTAACCTTTCTTTTAATCTTAAATGAACCCATCACCAGGAAAAATTAAAGGCCACCCTTAACTGACAACTGATGTGAAAGGCCTCAGAATAAACTGTGTACATGGGCATAGTAAATATTTCCTCCTCTTTCTTAAAAAAAAAAATAATAAATAAAATCCACACAAATATGCTAGAGTTGTTGATGCTAATAAATATACCAACTTTTAGTCCAATTTATCCTCATTAACAATGAGACAAAGAATTACTCCAACTATAGACTGTGCCCATACTTTTTACCTCTGGGTAGTGATTCGGCAAAGTCTGAACCAATTAGTGTTAAAACATTCTGTTAAAATTAAAGAAAACAAACTCTTTAATAAAATTCCTGAAAACATCAGTATTGATCATTCTAGGATGAATAATATATTCGAATCATAAATAAATGATAAATATTTCTGGTACTTGGAAGAACATTTACACAGTTCTGTAAACTCCTTCATTAAGCAGTTTTAATGAAAATAAGGGTAAATAAAATCAGTAATGCACCAGCTATATGTGTGGTTCTTCTCTGCACATGTGACCTTGGGAGAAACTAAGAATCAACATTAACTTGTAAACCTACAGTTGAGAGAAAACTACAACATACATTTCACATTTAAGGTGTGTAAAAACAGGACCTGTTCACTAGCCAAAGCATTCACTAATATTTACCATTGTTATACAAGACTATTCTGAATCACTCATTGAGAAACGTAATATACATAGTAGTATCCCTGCTATGTATGTTTCTTCCTCGAAGATAAAATGATTGCAAACCACATTCCTTTAAAGGGAGTCTAGCAACAAAAACTAGTTGAAGGGGAAAAAGGGCTCCCAGCAGCATTCTTATTTACAATCTGGTAAAGCAAATTAAAAAAGGTGAAATTTCCATTTCTGCCGATGTTTAAAAGAAGCAAAAAACAGATGAGCTTGACCACAAAAGTTAATGACATTTAACACAAGTATCTAGACCTTTTCAATGAATACAACTCACTAGGTTAGAGCAAGCAAAACCAGCTCTTTTCAGATGACAAAGAAGGGTAGGGACTATATTCCAACTGCCAAAATCTGAAGGTAGAGTCTAGTTTATCAGCCAACTGACAGCTGAGTACATTTTCTTTAAGTCAGAACCAGGAATACAGAAATAATTATTTTTTTAAGAAACATCTGGTTATTAAGAAGCCAGAATACCTCATGCTCCAAGGCCATCTCTAATTTCAGAGGCCTCCCCAGCCACCTTGCCCAGGTGCACATCCTGGCTAGGTCTTGGCTGCATGTCTGGATGAAGTTTCTGTTTCATACATCCCATACTACTACATGCCCTGATTTGCTCTGGACACTTACTTTACTTACATGAAAACAGAATTTATGGGGTACTCCTAGCCTAGGCAAGAAACACAGACCAGAACTAGACTGCATCTGTCCTTTGTTGAGACAAAGACAGAGTATCATAGAAAGTGTGGGAAGCACCTATTGAAATACCTGAAATGAAGATTAACATTTTAACAAATGAAATCTCAGTATGAGTAACAAACCTAACAAAAGAAAGAATGTTAAAAAAAAAAAAAAAAAAAAAAGTACTACCTTCTTTTCAGTGGGGCTTGAAGTCTTTGATACCAACGCTGCTTCAACAAGACCCTGCTCAAGTAAGGAGTCATATTTTATGCTTCTTTTTCTGTTTCTCCTCTCTTTGTTTGCTGGCTTTTGTTCATTTTCCTCTGACTGAGACACATCTGCACCACTGTCTCCACAAATGGAAGATTCAAAAAGAGGCTTTCCATTCATGTAGGTTTTAGTGATTTTCAGCTTAATTTCTGGAGAGCCATTCTTGATAGGAGTAGTGTTGGGTGGTGTTCCAACTCCCTTTATTTCCTGGGGTTCAAAGCGCAGCTTGGCATCTTGGGCTCCAGACTCACCATTAAACACACGAGAGGTTAGATCTTTCAATTTATCAGCTGGAATAAATGGAAGAGCCTCATGGCCATTATATTTTTGCATGACACCTTCTTGTAGAGTGGCAGAAAGTTGTGCTTTGCCCAAGTAGACAGAACACTCACGATTCACTTCACAATTCTGAGTTTTCCCATTGGTATTTCCAAGGATCTCTGGTACCTGCTTCATTTTGATGTAGTTAATTTTTCGAGTTAACAGTTGAGAACTTCTTTTGATGCTAAAGTCCATTCAGCCCAGATGTTTCCAGTCTTACACTGCTATATTAAGACAAAAAGACAGAGAATATTTTTAATAATACAGAAATGTCAAAAGCTACCAAATATTCAGATAGATAAGTCCCCACTAATATAAACACTCAATGTACTTCATTCGAGTTTTACTAAAAAAAAGTGTTGCTTACAATCTTCATAACCAAAATACTTCAATATCTGTTAATATGCATTATGAAAAAGTCCTAGAAGAATAAATTAATGAATCATCAATTTTATTAAAACAAAAGCAGAGAGCAAAATCACAGCTTTCATTTTAACGATCTACAGCTGAGTCTTGCCCACACTAATTACTTAAAGGTATTGCACTGTTTAAAACAAGTAAGAGTTAGACCTAAGATAATATCATTAATAACAATGTTAAAACAGATGAGTTTATTTCTAAGAGGTTGTGCCAGCATAAAAACCCCACAGGCTGTGTTACTATAGCACCTACACCATGGACAGCAGCATCAAAAGTTTCTCTTCCTCACTCTACAAACAGGCCCTCAATCTTCCAATAAAGCACACCTCCTGAGGAAACAACACAGCTCAGCGTTCAGACGTATCCCAAAGCGTTCTGGCTATGAGAACAAATAAAAGGTGAGCATTCTGTATCATGAACACCAGCCCACTGAGAAACAGCTGATCCTTCAGGCCTGTGCAAACTTTAAATGGTCAAAACAACTGCTGAAGCTTCAGCTTTTTAATAACAATAACATCACCTAACACTCGTTTTTCATACAGGAATTTGAAAACATCCAACGAGCTAAAACTGCACTATTATCTGTCCTAGACAGGTTTTCTGAGGCTTCTAAAAGCTAACCCTGCCCATTTCAACATTATACTATCGTACCAAACAAATGAATCTGGCAGAATGACTCCTTTGTGCTCCTAGACCAGGCAAGATGACCATTTTCATTTTTAAAATTCATATGCATATTCTTCATATTACTAGGTCCAGTGTACACATGACAGAGAAATACACCTTCATAAATATTATGAAAGCTCAGCACAATAATCATCCTATCTATGACCAAGGTAACCAATTTCATATATGATTAAGTCCAAGAACTGTCACATCACATCAAAAATTCATCAAATCTAGTCTCCCATGCTTCCAAAAAAGTGCAGTAAAAACCATGATGAATAACTATTGAATTATCAGTTGCTATGGAAGAAATTTCTTCTTGATCTCACCACCTTGTTTATTAATGTACACAGTTACAATGCTTACAACCGGCATATTCCTGAAACTTGCATATTTGCTACCTCTACATCAGGAGTAGCAATGTACCAATGCTTGTTACTGAGCATTACCGTAGCCTGGCAAAGCTTCTTAAGCGTGCCAAGCCTGAACTCAAAGCAATTGGCCAACACGATACCTTTTCATGTACAAATATGGGGGGAGGGGGAGAGAATCTAAAAATCATAACTCTATCACTCCTTAGCAAATGCTCCCATCTCCCTAACATGCTGCTCTAACGTACCTATGAGATAAAAAGGTATCTCTCCATACAAGCTATATAGACTCATTTGAGACATGAAAACCATTCTCCAGGGACAAACAGCAGCCTGAAAAGCTGCCATTAAACAAGGTAAGAAGAGCAAGCATACCTGAACTCCAAGTTAATCTGCGACAGGGAAGGTTCTAATATTTCTTTAGCCAGATGAAGTCTGAATTACCAATAAAATCTCTGATAAAATGAGTGGAAACCAGCCAACTGTATTAACCCTTTTGAAGAGGAGTCAGAGGTAAAAGGAAACTCAAATTTCCACTAGAACAGAACAAAGAACTGACTAAACCGAAAGAAAACTCACGCACTTTCACAAGATCTCTGAAAACATGGACATGAGACAGACTCTCAACCCAATTAATAATACGACAATGTTTCAAGCTGTGATTCAGCAGATTTAACTGAAATCATATTTTAAGAAACAACTGATGACAAATTCTATAAATCTCTAGGCAAAAGGCAATCCCATTACAGAACACGTGATGCTTATGGTTACAGAGATGACACCAAAATTCCTTAAAAAAAACCCAAACCACTGAACTATTGCAAAATCTGTACTTCCTTCCCACAGATTCTCAACAGACTAGACCAGAATGCAAAACGCAAGATCTGATTTGGGCATTTAAATTCCCCTCTATCTAAAAAATAAGCCTAAAAGCGGGCAGCTTTTCTGCGGCTGCACACGCCCTCCAGTGGTTGCCTGAACCAGCCAGAGCAGCAAACACCGCAGCTCCCCACTTCCCTGCATGACAGACTGCTGCTAATCACAGCTTCTCACAAGAGGACCAGCATGAAAAATGCCTTGTGTGACTTCCTCCTGTGCATCAACCACATGGTTAAGTTGAAAAACATTTTTTAATATGGCTCCATTAGCTGCTTATCAGGGTCTGGATTTCTGGATCAAGACATCTGCATTTTGTAACTGTTTTAATCTGTAATTCTACTAGTATTTTTTTTTCCAGCTTAATAATAACTCTTACTCTCATCACTTATTTCTTTAAGCTAGAAAGCCATCAAGCTTGCGGCAGACCAGGACAACTCAAAAAAAGCAACAAATAATCAAATTAGACTATGCTACTGATGTACTTAATCTCAAAACACTGGATGCATTAAAGAAGTGATAGCTTTAGAGTTTCAAAACACAAAAATCATCTTAGAGTCACAGAATAACTTCCTGAGATCATCTATTCCAGCCCCCTGCTTAAATCAGGGCCAATGCAGATCAGGCTGCTCAGGCCCTTGTCTGCACAATGACCAATAAATAAGTGAAAAGACATGGCTTAAAGAAATTAAGTTACTCTCTTTCTAGCTAATAAACCTAAGGGTAGTAATTCCATATCACAAAAATATGAAGACGAGTAAGACTATGCAGTGAAAGACTCTCAACTCTTAGGAGTTACCTTGATTTGCCTAATAAGTCTGAAGATACGCAGCATACAGATTTTAGAACTTCGGTGAGCCAAAGTTCAATTAATGATTCTCACTAATACAAGTCACTAAAAACAGCTGAAACCACTGAAAAAGGCCCCTCAAATCGCTGGAGCCTAGAGACACAACAAATCCTGCAGTATTACTGGTAAAAGGAAGTCAATGTAGCCAGGTCAATAGTAAATGGGAAGATGAAGACAAAGGCAGTAATTTGAGACAGTAAGAGTATCAGAACCAGTAGATACAGATTACAGAATATGGAAAATAGACCATGGTTGTACGAAGATTTAATGGAGCCAAATGAGAAGAGGCTTAAAGTAAGAGGCAGAATAACGGGCAAAGATAACAGATGTGAGTACCTATAAGCAAATATTGTCCCACTGGGGAGATGAGACTCGTAGAGCGCAATTTGCAGGTTAGTCACCATCTCTAGGACAACTAATGGAAGGAAATTGTCGATACGCATCTCAGTCCTCCTTATAAAAAATAAGCTATGTTGTGAGGTCTGGTTAAACAGAAGAAGCTAGCAAGTCTACCTATTGGAATAACAAAGGGTTTCAAGAAAGAAGGGCAAAATTGATGCTAGTTAAATTTCGCACAATCTTTGCTGTCTAAAATTCACAGTAGCACAATACCATAAGCAAGAAAAAGGACTAGGCTCTTTGTCAGAAGAGGACAATAGTGCAGAAAAGAAGAAAAGGGGCAAGGAAAGAAAATGATCAGCAACAGATAAACAAGCAGTACTGTGAGCTTAGAATTGATGCAAGGAGGTCTAGAAGACAGGACGTGAAAGAATGAAGTGAGATAGAACACTGCCAAGATCTGGTTGATCAGAGTTGCAAGAGCAAGGTCCTGAAGCAGCTGAGCATATGATTAGATTTGGTAGTTAAATTAACTGCACTCATGCCAGACCACCATATCACATAGAAGCAAAAGCAATCCCTTATCTTTTTCTAGATGACTCTCTATCTATAGAAAAGGAAACCGGGGGGGTGGGGGTGGTTAGGGAAAGGAAGGGGACAAAAGCACCACACGCTAGTAGCAGCTAATAAACTTAAGCTAGTATTGTCCCATATTGACTGTCCGGTGACCCAATAAGTACCATTTTCACTTACAAAGAGGAAAAAACATGATAGCCAAGGAGTCTGCTGAATAAACATGATATTTTGGCTTGCGAACAAATAGCTTTCAGTAAGCAAAAGAAGATTTGCCTTACCAGAGAAAGGTCTCTAGATATTTTAATCAGACAATGACAATCGGACAATCCTTGCAATGCCTTTGTACACATTTTCATACTAAAAAAACAGGTTCTACATAAGGCAAATTATTTTGCGGACATTTTAAATAATGTTATTAATTACTTGAAGGTCCATCATCTGACAGGAGTCATGAGCCAAATACAGTTAGTCTGCATGTCAGATTCCTCCTTCACTGTCCAGGCCACTATCACTTATGTGATATTTATTATTCATTTCTTCCACATCTGCTGCAATTTCAGAGATGCTTTTCTTGTGTGTCAGAAATAATGGAGTAGTCCATTCCTTCCAATTCTGCCAAAGGGAGTGAACAGAGTAAGTAATCAACAAGCGTCACTATTAAAATACAACTTTTGTTTTCTCTAAGGGTTTTCTTAAAGCCATTTCTCAGGTGAATTACTTGGGATTGGGGGGGGGGGGGATGGGAAGAGGGGGAAGATGACACACCTAAATACAAATTCACAGTAAGAGAACTTCATCCACAAAAGCTATTTTTATTACCTACAAATCAGGCTTTCAGCTGGCACTGAAAAAGCTAATAGATGGCTGCTGCTTTTTTCTGTAAAGATAGTTTTCAGATAAGTCTTCTCCATTCTCTCATCAACTTTAAGACCAAAGGTTATTCCTATTTTCAGATCAGAATGAGACAAAATACTTACAGAGATTAGTAAAGTTATAACACATTCTTGCTAATACATTTGAAAACTTGAGTATGCTTATTCACATTATCTTGTACAAACCCCCTAAAATATAGGTAGAGACGAGACATGTTTACTATCATGCAGTACTGTTCTTCATTATATTAAAATAATGAAAAATTACTACAGGATGCAAACAGAATTTACTTCTAGAAGAAAACACATAACTGAAAATTGCATTGTGGATTTGCCAAAAATTTTTTTACAAACCAGCTCTAGCCAGCAAATTCAACAACAGTATCACTCATGAAGAAAACCATTACTGTAGTAGTTGACAGAGAAGTGAAAATAATTATACCAAAACTTTCTAACAGTTTACCACTGGTCTTAGAAAAGACTTAGGAAAGGAGAAAAAAAAAAAAGGAAACTTTAGTCCAAAGGCACCAATTTTGAGTTTAAAAGCACCTGAAGTAGAGACTTCACTAGTCTTGCAGTAGATATACAATGATTTCAATTAACCAATCAGCTGGCAAGGCTGACCTACAAAGTATTTTTAAGTGAGTAAATGAAAGTTTCCTTACAGTTATAGTACATAATAATGTTTATATAGAGACATAATATACATTTGCAGAAAAAAATCAAGCATATTTTGAAAAATGTGTGAAAAGGGTTAGTGCACTTACAGTTGCACTTATGCTTATTTGCCACCCAATTATTTTTGAAAAAAATTAGTATCAATCTTTTCTAATTTGTTTTGGGGTTGCTTTTTTTTTTGCCCCACTGGATAAAATTTTAGAACTTAATTGTTACAGCCTATTTTCATCAACTGAAACAATTATTTATTGCCTTCTCATGAAGGCAATAGGCAATACCAGCTTGTACAGCTAAGAACTGTAGAATGGCAAGCGAAGAATTTCTTCACTTCAAATATTACTTGCTACTGCAGAAAGCAAGCTTACAAAACTTATGGACTTGACTTTTTGTTCCTCCTCAGGAAAGGCTTTTGCAGCCAACCCTCGCTGCTGAGGACAAGGCTAGAAGATTCTGTAACAGGACTGCTCCCCATTAATTCATTTTCTTCAAAATCAGAAGAAATACTCTTCTCCACTGCTGCAGAAATTTGTCAGTTCCACTCCTGCAGCTGAAGGTGGGTGGTGAAGGAAGGAGACAGATTTGAGTAAATTCAAATTCTTGCAAAACATTGTATTTCTGTCTGAAGACAGAATACAGATACTACTGTGGTGGGACCACAAATCAAATAGAAAAGAATTGCTTCTCCTCTGCAGATAAGCAGAGAGAAACACTGGTGCCTAAAATGGTAGGAATGACTGGATTTACCACCAGTATTTAATAAACACTGAAAGGTAGCCCTCAACAGTTGCTTAACAAATGGCTGAAAGTAAATTAAAAAAAGTTATGTTTTCAAATGCAAACCTGAGACTTTTCTGTCTCCTGGAGAGTTCCAAATGGTTCAGCTGAAGGGAATGGCCCCTTTCTAGCAAAAAAAGGACTCGACAATTTAGTACAGCCAGAATACTCATTCAGTCTAGGTCTTTACTCACCAATGAAATGATGTCTGTCTTTCAGGTGGGCCAGAGTTGTGCATCTGGCTTCTACTTAGCTTGGGAATGAAGAACCAAATGCAAACTCAACTAGCTCAGCACTTAGGTGCAGAGTTCCTTCCTTATTTACACTGCTTTTTCACCTGGTCCAAGTCTACTTCAATTTCCCACCGCTTCTTTAATCCCACTACTTTTTCTTTTCAGCATCCTACCTCCACTCCTTGCACATATCTTCAGGACCTGGATCCTCTGGTTCTACATAATACTCACTGCAGTAGATAAACGCACTATAATCTGTTTGTTTCCTCTTCACTGTGGCAAATGATTCTGCCCTTATTCCCGCATGTAGTCATGACAGCATAGCAATTGCCTGAAGCTTCACCGAGAGTATCATGAAAATTTCCGATCGTGCTAATTCTGAGAAGGGAAGATCAAATCTGGGATGACACCACAAAATAAGTTATCAATATAAGTAATAAATCAAATTGTAGTATTAACAAAACGTTATCCGCTACACCTCTACAGAAATAAACAATGTTGCCCAGATGAGACCAGACAGCAACTAATTTTAATAGAGGATACAATCAGTTTTCCTAGACCCTTAAAACTCTGCTATCTTTTGTCTATCGTGGCATTAAAACCTGTTCACCCAAGTGAGTGGATTTAGATTCCAGAAGCACACTTGGTGCACTGGAATCATTCTAAAAACCAGCGTTGTGATGTTGGTGATATATGAGGCCTTGTCAATTGTATGAAAGCCTAGCTATATGCATACATAGAAGAGTATCATAGTCTTTATCACAGAGCAGTATTTGGCCATGTCTTCACATTGCACTGGTAACGCACCTCTCTAATATGGACAGGTAACATGTAAAAATATATATTTCTTTCACCCAGTACATTCAACTTCACATCCCAAAACATTAAGTAAAGAAATGGAAGGTAAAGTTCAGAGGTCGTTAATACTGACTCAACAGCACTATGAAATTTTACTTATAGACTTGCACCTTTCATCAAGAACTGTATATATCACTATCCGACCAATAACTATATCTAGAATGTAATCCTGCCCATACTGTGCTAATTCTGGTCTACTTTACACGTAGACTGTAACTATATACATGAGACTATGTTAATTATTCCATCAATGTATTACCTTGAAGCAAAACACACACACACAACTGATGTATGCCAGGAACACTCAAACAAGGCTCAAGACTTGGAACACTAGACACTCCCCAAACAAATCCAAATACTTGCTATTAAGTGGTCTTTCTGGTTCGGACATTATTTGAAGTATTTCCCTGGGCTGGGGCTTTAACATGCTCTTGCCAAAATCCATTACCACCATTTTCATGGTTCTTAACTCCCTTTCTATTTCTTTTGCTATGTCTACATCAAGAATCTCTCCAGAAGAACAATTAGCATAACTGTTACAGGTAAAAGATCTGGAATTTGAGGCAAGTTTTAGGTTTCTGCAGATATAGTGTAGCTCATCCATTTAACTTGGAGACAGAAAGATAAAACATGTTCCTGTCCAACAAACCAATTCCTTCTTGTCCACTTTCCAAAACTTCTGTGTTGAGAGGTTTCCAATGGGTATCTCTTACCATTTTTGCTGTCCTTCCTCTCAGCATAGCTCTAGCTCTGTGGATTACTTCACTGCCTTATCAAATTTAGCTCTTCAGACAAATGCTGTTGTACCTACTTCTTATGGGAAAATCTAAAAAGTTTTGACTGTAGAAATAAGTCGTGTTAAGCAACTGTAGTTCCTATCCTTACTTGCAGAGTTTCTGAAGGCTCAGCTATCACTACCACTTTTGAACCAAGCATTCACCTGATGAATTGATATTGTATGCACACTTTCTACTACACTTTTTAAGCCTACTACTTGGGTTTTGCACTATTGTTGAATTTCAGTCATGTTTCACATTTAATCACAGCATTTGTTTTTGTTCAGGAGTGCTACTACAAAACAGCTTCTGATGGTCTGCATTTTGCATCCACAGAAAAATCACAACATTAATTTCATTCTGAAGTATCTGATTGAAAGTTCTTGGCAACTACTCCACACAGCGAAATGATCCATATTCATATCTTTCATCCTACACTGCTCTCCAAGGTTCATACTTTGGCTTAAATCCCTCTGGCTTTATTATCAGACTAGAATCTGTGCATTCTTTACTACAGAGATAACTCACCAATTTAGATGTTTCTGAGTGCCAGTGCAGTCAGGTTCTTTGCTCCAATGGCATCCCACCAAGGCTGGCAAGTTCCACGATTGATTTATCTGATACACGATCTTGGGAACCTCAGCTCCACAGACTAACCCATGCCACAGCATGAACATTTATTCAACCTCAACTTATTATAATGAATAAATAAACAAAATGGGTCCCAAATGCTATGCTAGGAGGCTGCATTAGTGCATCTCCTCCCTACTGCTTTTTTTATTCTTTTATCAGTAGCTTTTCAAAATATTTCAAATGGCATTTAGCTCATACTTCTAATAAAATCTTCCCTAACCTCAACCTTCTTTCTTGAAAATATTTTTGTCACAAAATATTTAATATTCTGCTCCTTGATGTATCTCTTATTTAGTAAGGCAGAACTCAGAGAGCAGGCCAACATTCACTCTCTATTATGTTTATGACTACGGCAAAGAAAACATGGAATTCTGATGTTAGCCCTCAAGGCCAAATATGTTTAAAGATGATTATTATTTTAAAACACAGATTTTTTTTATGTGTGTTTTAGCACAGATGTGAGATATCAGTATTTTAATATTTTGATACGAGGCACAGGCTAGAAGAAGTTTCACAAAAGACAGTTAAATGGCCAACTCTGCCAGCCAACAGAACAAGACCGCCCTGTGCTTCCCCAAAGAGCCACTCAGAAAACTGACAGTATCCTTCACAGACAACAGAAGAAAAACGTTAAAGCTTCTATGAAAGTCTATTTCAAAAGCATTTCATGCTATAGTTTTCCAGTCATTTGCCACATATGTATCCTTACCCCAAATATGGATGAATATAAAATAGCTCCAATTTGTACTGGGGAGCTGAATACCAAAGTTCAAAACAAGATCAAATTGCTATCTTGCACCAAGATAAAAATAGGACAAGTAAAAGGATGGGGACAAAACTAGAAACCGAGCCATCACCTGTTGAGTAACCCTTGCAATTTAACACATGCTTTAAGTCACTTATATTTTTATCAGTTTCAAATTATGTCAAATATGAGAACCTACATCAATGGTGCCCCACAGCAAAGTAATTTTGCCCAACGTAAGAATACTCTGAAGTATGTATGGGCTTTTCCCTACTTAGTAAATTTAATTTGATTGCTATGAAATGTTCAAGAAGATTTTCAAACATCTACTTTCACATGTAGCTCATCACACCGTTGTACTATCGGAACAATTTCCACGTAATGGTATTATTTCTCAACATTAGCAAGAAGGATAGTAGAAATCTTGCTTTTGGTTCAACCATGATTAACAGGTATTTGTTTACTGCACACAAAATGCATTTTAAAAAATTCAGTGTACGGTATACTCTGTTACACGCTTCTGACAGAAGCGGCTTTTCAAATGTTCCAGAGTCAATAGATTACCTGTGCTAAAGTTTAAAGTTGCTTGCGAGCAAAGTAATACATGATGGACTATGCATTAACCTATCATCGCCATACACAAGGTATTAGTATATATGATCCGTTTTCCAGGAATCTTGTGTATTTTTGTAGCTTTCCATTCACCAGATGGGCAGCAGAATAGAGTATGGTCTAAGTTTCCCTTATAATGCATTCCAAAAACTTCCCTTCCTGCTGATGCTAAAAAAATATAAAATAACTATGCTAGACACCATCAACTTGGTAAGAACATTAAAAATAGCACTTGATATATCACTTTTGTCATTTCCGTCAGTGTAAACTGGAAGGAAAAAGGTAAATACATTTACACAGCTGTCTTATTACCTCCAATGACTGCAGGTCATAGCGAAGCTAATTTGAAGGTACCGTGAAGGGGGAATTTAGGTAGTTTCTCTCTTTTCCTTCAAAAAATGTTCTCAGAACCAAAGCCTTCCAAGCAACCGTTAATTTTATAAGAAAGCTAACCAACCCATTCAACCAGCTATACAAATTTACAAGCTGCACGGTGACTACTGGCAGATCAACAAGGCTCTCCTCACCCACCCCCTTTCTCCCAAGTTCTCCACAATTATGCACCAAAGGAAATTTGGACTCCCATGCCAAGCTCTGACGGAAAATTATTTTCTCTCTCCGCTTTACCACCTGACCACTTATCCTCGTGCCATATTCCATCTCTACCTTCTCATTTACACCACTGAGGTTCCAAGCACATCCTCGGTGAAGACACTTCTCAAAGCTACATCCTAAGTGGAAAGTGATGCTTCCTAGAAACATGGACTTACTTATCCACTTAGATCCACTTCAGTATCTCCACTCTTCCTTCATCCAAAGGCTAGATTCGAGAATTATACCAGATCTATCATATTTACTCAACAGTAAGGTCATTTCATTTGTCTTTGCAGAAAAGTAATGAAAGAGCTCAAATAGTATAGCCACAAACATAGTATTAAAGTATGCAGTCATCATCATCTACTGCATTACTGTTAGTCCCACCAAGCATTTCTTTACTGATGTTTGATTACTGAATGTTAGGGTATCTGTTCTTTTCAGCAATACCACTTAGTGGATGCTTCCCATTGTGCAGCACAGTGCTCAAGGAGAGGTGATTTTTTTTTTTTTTTTCCTAGAAAAGGCTAGGCACTCTACCTTGTTCTACACAGAAAATACTTGCAGTTTTCATGCATTCAACCATCTTCTATGCTTAAAACCTAAGAGGTGCGTTGTAGTTATGTAAGCAGCAATGACCAGAGGTGACTGAAATGCTTCAAGAATTGTGCTTGTACCTTCTCCTCATCATAAACTACATCCTTGCTCCAGTAATCTGACCAGAGCAGGTGAACCTTTACATACACATGGAGTCCCAACGCAGTCGATAGGTTTTAACTAACCACAAGGAAAGACACGCATTTACCAGTCTGTAGAAATAAGGCCTCGCTTGGGAAACATAGTGACACGGGTGGAACAAAAAGCAGGCTCAGTGCAAAAGTGAGAGGTGAATGGGCCACAAAACAATAGGACACTGAAAAACAATCCTTTCTTGCCATTCCTTAGCTATTTTGTTAGCGCAATGTTTTGGACACAAACTCACATATATATAAAAATATCTATACACACACATATACATATGTATGTATGTATACGCATACACATCAATTTCATCGCCCAAATATTAGAAAGCAACCCCCTCAATAATAATTTTTGCTCCCAGTCTAAAACAAAGTGGGGTTGTTTTGTTGGAATATCCAGTCTATTGCATGCAGGCAGTAATTTAAATGCAATAGTCTCATCTGCAAAACAACAACTGGCTTCAGAAAAAGCACACAGCCCTACAGATATTAAAACAGAATTTTTTTTTATTCTTCCTAGCTGTTTGTTGGATTCATATTGAACTAAAAAGAAATATATTTTACATTTAATTTCCATTTTCTAAACTACTTCAAATCTACACCCTTAAAGTATAATGACCTAGTTTCTTCTGACATTTTCAAATAATATTTGATAAATTAGTAGGTTTTACTGTACTTTTAATACCTGCATTTTTCCGAGTATGTATGAGGGTGTATAGTCCTATAACATTGACAAGAACTAGCCATATAGTCTCCAGGAATATCCAGAGCTTTTATATTCAAATACTGAAAAATACTGTCATATTTTCTGACGGCTGCATATTAGATGAAAATCCCAGAATGTTTTAATATATGCGATATAGATGCTTACTGAAACAACCAAAAATTGCATATGCTGTAAGTATTGAGCCCTGAGTAGTCCTGCAAAACAGTGGTTTTATTCAATGATTACATCCAACAGTCAAATAATACCACACTGTGAAATTGAGGAGTTCATTAAGATTGATATGCTGCATTTCCTGAGCAAAATTCCCACAGCAAAACAAGCAAATAATAGCTTCAGCGATAAATTTACAGAGATTCTACTAACGTACGAACATTTTGGTGAAGAACCAATTTATTCTTGCAGCTGAAGCCACACATTCTATGTTTAAGGAATTTTAGTAAGCATATATACGTCCGCATAAACCACCAGCAAGGACTCTGCAAAATCTATTACAAACTTCATTGCCACCCTACAGTGTTTACAGTTACCTTCCTTAGATGCCTGAAAAGGCTAAACGCCCAACATATCTTCCTTGTTTTTTTTTAAAGCAGACCTCGTTTAGCTTACTCAGCATGGGCAGCACTAGCTCCTAAATTTAAGAATCATTATAAACCAATTTTAATGCAAATGCCAATAAGGAAACTATTCACGCACACGAAATGCATGGGCAATGACTGATACCAGCCTCTTGCTTGCTTAATGCCTGTTAGCAAGAGGCCCGTTTTCTGTGAAATCTGTTTAAATACGGTGTTTACTGTCTCTGTACTTTTACTAGTATTTACTCCTCCTCTCAGCCGACACATTTTAAAAAAACAAAACCAAAAAGCAAGTATAAATATGTTCAAGAAGTGTGGCAAATTCCCTTCTCCACCCCCAGAGCGGTAAAGCCACAGCGGATGAGCTGTAACTATGGCCTTGGGAATACAAGTTCCCCAGGCTCTTTTACCACACAAATATCAATTCAAGTTACAAGAGCCCTATCCTCTTATACTTAATGAAGATTGAGCCAACGAGCCCACACGCCTTCGCAGGAATGTTTTCTTTCCGTTTTCCTAACAAGGCTCTCCTCCCATACAGGTCCAGGATGGACTGCAGAAGGGTGTAAGTAGAAGGATCATCACACCAGTGTTTAGTGGAGGAATAAATCAAACATGGCTTCCCCCTCCATACATTTCCAGAGTTACATTCACTCCTGCTGCCGTACAATCCCAGTCCTACCCGGAGGGAAGGGGCAGGAGCAGCCTCCACCTCCCCACACCCTCACCGCCACGGCGGGGTGGGGAGGGGGGGCATTTGCAGCCACCCCACCCCTTAAGGAGGCGGTTTAAACCCTGGGGGAGGCTTTTTTTTTTTTTCCTTCCCATCGGTCCCGTGTCGTCGTCCCCCCCCCCGCCGCCTCCGGTTTTCTTTCTGATTTGCAGTGATTGATCCCCCCCCCCCTCCCCGGGGGAGGGAGGTGGGACGGGTGGGCACCTCTCCCTTACCCCTTTATGTTGCCCCCGACCTCCCGCAGCGCCGAGGAGGAGGAGGACGCGGGGAGGGGGGGAAGGATGAAGCTACAACAGCCGGGACTCCGGCTCGGCATCGCTGCTTTCCGCTCCTCCGCCACCCAAGAGTCAGGCCCAGTCAGCGGCAGAAATCCTGCGGCAGCCTCCGGGGCGGGCGGGGGCGGCGGGGGGGGGGGGGGGCCGCGGCCCCTCAGAGAGGGCCAGGTAGCGGGGGGGGGGGATGGGGAGAGGGGGAGCGAACAAAAAAACCCTCCTCCGGGGAAGGGGGAAACGGGCGCTGCGGGCTGCCCGGGTAGGGGCGGGCGATGGAGACGGCGGGGCGCCGGCGGTAAGTTTGAGGGGGAGCAGAGCCCCGGCGGAGGGGGGGGGGGGGGGGGGAGTCCCCGGGGGAAACGGATGCTCCGCGACGGGACCCCCGACCCCTACGCCGCCTCCACAGCGCTTTACCGGGCAGGGCCCGCGGTCCCAGCCCAGGAGGAGGTTCCCGGTAACCGCGGCGAGGCGCGGGGCCGGGCGGCAGCATCCCCGCCGACGAGGGAGCCTCGCCGCCGCCGCCGCCACCGCCGCTCCCGCCTCCCGCCCGGGGCCTGCGGGAACGTGCCCCGGGTGCCTCCTCCCTTCCCCGGGGAGGCGGGAGTGGGGGGGGGGGGGGGAAGCCAGCCGCGCTCCCGGCCTACTGACCTGTGCCCTAGCGCATCCTTCTCCCCCGGGAGCCGGGCGGAGGCGGCGGCGGTAGCTCGGTGCCGGGGAGCGGCGGCAGCGGCGGGAGCCGAAGCGACACGGCAACAGCGGCGGCGGCAACGGCGGCGGCTCCGGCGATCCTGCGCGGCGGCCCCGCCCCCTCCTCCGGCCAGAACCAGCGCGAAAAATCCAGGCCGCTGATTGGGCGCCGCCGCTGCGCTGCCCCTGGAGCGGCTGTTTCAAATCCCCCCGCACGGAGCCGCCCGCACGCGCGGCCCAGCGGCCCGGCGGCGGCGGCCGGGAGCAGCGCCAGCCGCCCCGCCGGCGGTGAGCGAGCGGGGACGGCGGGAGCGGGGCCCCGGCCCGCGCCGAGGGCCGCCCGCCCGCCCTGACAGGGCCGGCGCCGCCGCCGCCGGCGGCGGGGAGGAAGAGGAGGGCGGGCCGGGTGCCAGGGGAGGGAAGGCCGCGGGGCGAGGTGGGGCCGAAGGCGGGAGCTGTGTGGGGCCCGGCCCGCTCAGGGGGGGCTTGGTTCGCCGCGGTGGCGTCCCCAGGTGGGCGAGAGCGCGTCGAGGGCCCGCCGGCCCCGCAGAGGTCGGTGGAAAACACTTGTGTCTTATAAATATTTATTTTTTTTAATATCGGTGTTTATCTTCTCCCCCGCCTTGGGCGCAGGGAGGCTCGCCGTGGGCCGCACCGCCTGGTGAACGTGCCCTCCTCACCCGCTGGCCCCAGCAACCGTACACGTGCGCTCTCTGAAAATCCTGATTTAAGACAAATGTTTTGACTTTCCGTACAACTGCACACAATTTCGAGGCTGTCCGATGGTTGTAAGAACCCAAGTGCGCCTGGCTGCGAATTACCCGGGCTGTCTCTTCTGGAAGTATGGCCTGGTTTGTGGTTTTTTTTTTTGTTTTTTTTTTTTTTTTTTAAAGCTTGCACCAAAATAAGTACATGTGCTTGCAATTTGCCAATTGAAAGCACAGCTATTTTTTTAGGCCAAATGGTTAAATATCTGTCATGTTACGATAGGAACAAATATTCTCATGAACCGTCCCACCAGATAATGTAAAGCAGGTAACAGCCAACTTTTTCAAGCTTTCGATGGTTTGATAGAGGATTTGTGGAGCAGCGAGAACCTGTGTTTTCTGTACAAGGCTGAGAATATAGTTCCTCTGTGCTATAGATACTGTATTAACCTGGTAGCTAAGGGCCTAACCCAACTCCTCTGAAAGGTAAACAGATGATAATGGAGAAGGGGAACACACCAGCATCATGCTTTCTGGAGAATGGTGAAATTACACCATCTGTTACAGAAAGGCTCAGATTTATTTATTTATTTATTTTACATAATACTTAAATTACTTCTATATGTTAAAGTTTGTCAGTGTTTTTACGTGTGTGTTTCATGAAGGGTGTACCTTTCTTAGCATGGCAGTTAACAGTTGAACAGTGCAAACTTAGTGTTAATTACTTAGTAATGAAAAAATCATTGGCTGATTAAAACTTTAGTCTCAAGGTGGCTGAAGGAAATCTGTCTGTAGTGATAAAGGTATCTTAACTCATTTTACAGCCTTTCTGTTAGAAAAATACACTATCTTTAAGGTGTTAGACAAACAAGATTCAGTTTCCAAATGTCATTATTTACAGCATTAAAGATAGTGACATCACTTTTTAAAATTGCTAATTTGAATTAAGACATGATAATTTTATCGTCCACCTTCCTTTTTAAAGTTTAGTTATATGCATTTACAGAAAAAAAAAATGCTTTCTAATTAAAAATAGAGGCATCATTATCAATACAAATAAATAGAAGTACAAATTTGTGAAACCTGTTGTTTTGCTACATAAAGGCATATACAGGTGTGCTTTTCTTCCATAGTTGAACAATAATTCTAAAGTATTAAAAGTACAAAGCATGACATGTTTGCAGGGGTGCTTGCTGTTTCCCCTCCCCCAAAAACTTGCATAAGAAACCAGGTTAGTTATCAATAACTGGCATGCTACAAATGCATTATCTACTTTTCTCTCAGGAATAAATTCTGTGTTCAAGCTCAATGATATAAATTCATCTATGACTTCTTTTAAAAGAGAAACAGATTTTGATTCTGTACTTAATTACGAATGCATAAGATCCTCCAGATAATGCAGTTCTCATGTTTGCCTTCTGTGTCAGTTGTTTAAGATTTAAGTGGAAGGATTTTCCTATCATGGTCAAGGTGACAACAAATCTTCCCTAGTCCTTTCAGCTCCTATAGATCACTGGCCTTGCCTATGCTACTAAGAGTTGCAACCATGTAATTACCTCCTGATAGACCTACCATGCGAATTTCCAGGAAAGCTTATGCTGGGAGTTAACACCTTTAACTGGAATAGCACCAGTTTATACTGTACATAGACACTGGTGCAAACTTCTCCAATGTCATGACCCTTTTAAACAGAAACTGCGCATGCAGTTTTTTTAATTTCAAAACCAACTGTGTTTTCTTGAGCTTATATCATGATAATTAAAATCCCTCCATTTTTCCACTGCGGTACGCAAAGAGGCTGCTTCTTTGAAAGTAGGTATAGTTATATTACACTTCTGAAAACTGAGTTCAAAAAAGTTTTAACTTCTGATGGTGTAAATGCACATGCAGTGCAGAATGAGCTTGTGCTGACAAATAACAGGCACGCTGCATTACACTTGAGTGAAGGCTTCGAAAGAGTTGAAGTAAATGTCCTCTGATCTGTTTCTAGTAGTTGCAAATTTCCAGACTGAACCTCTTGGAGGTTTTATTCTCTTCATTACATTTTCTTGCAATTTTGAATTAGCCAATTTTTTTTTTAACAGTTTGATGTTTCTTGCATAGACAAACAGGTCATTGAAACCAAAAGATGCACAGCTAGAGCAGATAATAGTATACATTTATTAATGACTCGTGTTTCATTTGGTATCTAAAATTTTATTGCTCCATACTTTCAACTTTTATGGATATACTGTGTCAAGAAGTAATCAAGATCAATATCCTTCTGTTCAACTCAGTGAAGGAATTTAAATAAATGTAGCAGTTTCATATTGTTCTAGAAATATTTAAATATTTTAGAGATTATCAATTAGTTACTAGGCCGAAAGATAATTTACAATTTAAACACTTTTTCAAGATCATTTATTCAGCAATAATGGTAGTCAGTGCCCCTGACCTTAGGCATATATTAGGGTATACTGAAATTCTGAAGCTGAAGGAAGATTTTGTTGTTGTTGTTGTTGCCACCACAGGGACAGACAGTACCAGAAAAGCTAAGGCCTACATTGCAGTTGCTGTAGTTTCACTGCGTTAGGCAGAGCTCGGAAACAAATTCTACGTGTGTGGCACCACTCCATGCAACAGTGCAGAACTCTCTCCCCTGAGAATTTGGTCAGCCCTGTTAACAAGGAGATGGGGCACGTTTTGGGGTACTTCTAACTATTAGAAATAACGGAGATGAGCAGTCCCTGTGCTAAAGCTTTGCCTTTCTCCTGGCAAAGGCCAATTGTAATGACGGTGCAGTTAGCAAGCACGTTTAATCTCATTGTAGATCTTTGTGTCAGGAGCTTTGTGTTTGCGTTTCTCTCCTGTAGGGATCCTAAGGATTGATTGCTTTCTGAATTCCTTTCTTGTATCCCTTTTTATTTGTGTTTCAGGATTTTATATAATCTTCTGTTTAGTAAATATTTTCCTGAATGCAGATTGTCTTGGTGGCAATGTAAACATAACTACAAGTAGAGTTGAACTGAAGTTACATGAGTGCAGTCGATGAGTTAATCAGATGTTCCCAAGTTAATACAGCAGCACAGCATGTCCACAGTCTTTACTGTACTATAGGTGTTTAATGAGATAAGGACTGAACTAGGCCATATAGAATCTACAAATGTAGGTTTTTCTTGTTTCACAGACTTCCACCTATTAGGGCTAAACACTGAAGACATTGTAGTTCTACTTCAAAATGTGAATACACTGGAAAGGTTAATGCCCTCCATTGTTCTGTTTTGTTGTAGCACTGATGCAGAGATACCTTCCCAGTGTTGTCCCTCCTATCACCATTACCCTCTCCTTCATGCTGTCAGCTGGCAACCCATCACCTAAGTGCTGACTTTGGCCAGCAGTCCATGTTTTTCCTTCGGATTAACAGTGAGTAATCGTTGTTTCCAACCTGCCTGAACCCTGTCTGAACCTATCCTTAGCTATGTTAGGTATAGCTAGATAGAGCCACTGGTCCTTCAGCATGTCAGTCCATGTGTCATCATGACTGTTAAGAAAAATCTTTATCGGCATGTATGCATTTATGTCTTTGGCCATGCAACACGTTGCATGCTGTTTAATATGGAGACAGCAAGCTGCTGATGCAGAAGAAAGAATGAAGTAAAAACTTAAATCAGTGTTTCAAAATATTTTATATTAAATGTAGCATAGTCATCCTAAAATTGTAGTACTAAAAGCGTTCTTGAGAACCTACACATCTATTTGCTATTTAATTTGAATTAAGTTCATTGAAAATTCAGCATTGTGTATTAGAATTGTTTTTACTTTTAAATTCACTTGAAAATGAGAAGGTACAGGCTTTTCAGACTTTTCAAATGTTTTGTGTAATCTCATATAAAAAGGGAGTAATAGTATTGTTTAATTGCAAGTTGATTCTTTGGGAAAAAGAAAATAATCTGCTTAGAGAATTTCAAACAGAATTAGTCTCTGTCTAAATGAGAGATGTCTTAAGTGGGACTATTGCTTATAGCTTAAATACTGTTCGGACTAAGAAATTATAACCTTGATGAAAATACACAGTTAAATGTGAATAATCTTCATACTATGAGTTATACACCAGTCTGTTTACAAGATACGTTTTCACTTAGGAAAAAAAGGGAGTAAATGTCACTTTTCTCGCAAATACCTATTTCTGTTTGCCTCACTTGTGCTGAGCAGAAGGAAGGGAAGTGTCATTGAGGGAGCAAAAGGAAGAGGAAAGCTGAAGACCTGAGGGAGCGGGATACATCTTCAGGGGAAGGCAGAGGCCAAGAGAAAGGAAAACTGAGGAGCATATCCCTGCTGTTTCCCAGTGTTGGGATGATAAAAACCAGCTGTATACCAGTTCTAAGCAGCTAACATGCTCCAGCCTGGTATAAGTAACTTCAGTGCGCTAATAAATTTATCTATAGATGTTATATGTCTCTTATTATCTTCAACATCAATATGACTTAATTTAAACATTGCTGACATTCAGAATAAATCTAATCTATGTAGAAACACACAGCTTGAGGATTCAAAACACATTAACATATAATGTGTTTATAAACATAAATTTAATCTCATTTAGAAGTATAAATACTGAAGTACATTCATAATCAGAATTAATGCTTAGCACTACAGAGCAAAATTACAGGTTTTTTTTGCAAGATGTTTGGTATGCATTTCTAGATCTTTGCTTGTAAAGGCTAAAGCTTAACTCTATAACTCTTGGCTTTTGAGGAGCCGGAATGTAGGTTTGAATGTTAATTCTGCTGCATTTCAAATTACTGACTTATGCTTAATCTTCATGTAATTATTGTTCAGCAACAAACACAATGTGTTAAGTTATATAGCAATGGAAGTCTTGAAGGTTTTTTTTCTTTTTTTTTCCCTCCATTTTGGCAGAGAAGTGACTATTGATATTTCCACTCTACGCCAGTGCCAAAGAATAAAGTTTGTTAAGGGTTGAATAGGCCAGATAGATAATGCTACTTCTGTTTTCAGCAGACGCTAATGCAGTGTTTTATTTTGCACATATATTAATCTTTGCTGCCTCAGTACAGAATGGTGAGGGTAACTATGTCGGTCCTAAAGGTTAATTTCATTCTTTTTTAAGGCATGCCATTATTCTGTTAACAGTAATTGCTCTTTTTTGAATGATTAATTTGAGCATATGAACTGTTTCTAATTATGTTGGTGGCTGGCAATTTCCTGTACTGAGAAACTGTAGCTGTGATCATATCCCATTTACTCAGTATATATGCCTTGAGAAAAATGCTCATTGACAGACTTTTTCAGAGATATCCACTAATTTCGAGAACTGTTTGGAGACTTTATATAAGATGCCTAGCACTTGTTTTATATTGGTGTTGAGTACGTGCCAAATACTTGACAAATGAGGGCTGAAACAACTGGATTTGAGGCATAGGATGAGCAGGTTTGCAAATGCAGGCCTAACTGCTGAATTATCACCTGTGCTGGTTTTTGCTGTGAAAACTGAAAAGAGTAGGACGTGTTTCTTGCACATTTTACCATGTTCTTACACTCTTCCTGAGCTTGATATGCTCGCTCCTCTAAGCTATATTTGTTCGCTTCAGTTACTGTTAATGAGCCAGAGCCTACACTTTGCAGATCAGTGCAGGCATTTTATGAGACACCCTTGCTTGGTGAACGAGCCCTAGCAGGGAGTGAAAGGTGGCTGCTGAGCTGCCTGCCGGAGTTATACTGCGGTTCACTGTCAGCAGCTCAACCCTATATGCAAGAGTGATCCCACTGTGGCAGTTCTGGCTCCAGCACCGAATCTGCATCCAGTTTACATACAGTAGAAAAACATTGGACTGTCTCAGCTGCGCTTACAGCAGCTGAAATAAACTGTGATTCAAATGAAGAACGTACTCAGCACAGAAGAGGTGTTGGGCTTGGCCAGTGTGTAGGAGACAGTCTACATGAAGATTCACCCACTCTACGTTGTCTCACACTGAAGCTGGGCATGGTTGTAGTACCATTGCGCTAATAATAGCATAATTCCCATGGACACAAGCCACCATGTGTTGGACACTCCTCCTTTTGCAATTGCTACAGTAACTGGGCATGTGGTATTTGCTGAAGGGCAAACGCATCTTCTGGGTTTGAGCTGGTTCTTCAAGGCAGGAATAAACTGTTTGCACTGGTCCAAAGGAGGGATAGGCACTTAAATGGCACTCAGAATTCAGGAGTCTAACCTGTGATTCAAACCCCCACCTTCTGTCTCACCCCAGAAGACCTTTATAAGGGCTAGAAGAGGTACTTTTGCATCTGACTAGAAGTACACCGCTCCCAGCACGCAGCTTACCTAAAACACCAGAATCCCGAAACCCAGCATTCCCTCTGGTCATCTGACATAGAGGCCTTCAAAGTGTGACTAAATGCTTTGCCACGCATACCATCTTAAATGCACATTCAACATGCGTTCCTTATTTCATGTACACTTGTCAAATTGTTACATTTGACTTATATTTGGAGTCACTCTGGCAAATATATGTACTTAGCGTTGCGCATGTGAGCTGTCTCTTTGTAGCCCCAATCCTGTATGTTTCAATACAGCTGTAATCTCCAGTGCCTGCGGCGAGTCTGGTCTAGCCCACTCTAGACCTGCAGGAAGGAATAGCTGCAAGCCTTTTTGTGCTCCCTGGTTTGCCTGTAACCTGTCCCCAGGGATTTTTACAGGCAGGCAGCAGACAGCCTTTAGGCCTGGTATGGACATGTCCCTCATGATACGTTGAAGAACTTTATCAGACTTCCACTAGCTAGTTAAAACTGAACCCGTGGTCCCTGCCCCCTATACACACACTGCCTCTCCATGTATCACCCTTCTCCATTACTGTTACCACCTCTGAGGCTGGGACGTATGATCTGTTCATGAATGAGCTTGGGCACTGCTGCTGCAGTTCTCAGCCTGGCATGCAAAGGTCAACTAAGTCCCTTCATGAACGGATCACAAGTTCCTACTTCAGAGTTTTGGGCCAGAGAGCTTCTGCTGCTCAGCTACAGTCCACTGCTGCATGGCTGTCTGTCTTCATCTGACTGATGCCATCCTAAAAGTATAATAAATTAGGAGGCATGCTCTCAGTATTTACCAGTTTGCTGACTCTATGAACAGAAATAAAAAACTGAAGGATGCTTTGGAGATGTCTTTTACAATGCAATATAAACATAGTAACTAGGCCTTTTGAAAGGTCTATGGATATGCCCACACTGCGACAGTTGCTGGGCCCAGCTGATGCAGGAAAGAACATAAAGAAGTCATTGATTCAGTGGGAAACATTTACCCAAGAGTAGTGTTTGAACAGCTCAGGTCTTGGAACAGAATTAAATTTTGATAGCAGTCAATATTCATTAAAAAATTTACTGTGGCTTCTGAGAATTAATTTCTAGGTCAGCTTAAATAATCAGTTATCCCATTCTTCCATTTCCTTTTCATGGCACTGTAGGCAAATTAATTGTATGTTAAGTCTTAAATAATTTTAAAGATTTGATTTATGACCCAACTATACTTGCCTTTTAAAAAGTCTCAAGGGCAGAGACTTCAAAGTCTTACATGTTTGTATGGCACCAGTACAGGAGCCCTTGATATGCAGGTGTCCTGAAAGCAATATTGAAATATAAATGTTAAATAATGGTGTCTTCTGAAGGTAAGAACCATGTGTTTTGCGAGCTTTTTGCGCACTCAAGTGTATGTGCCAGGTAGACAAGCACTCTGGAGCTTGAAAGATGAACCCCTTTTGAACTATAAGCATCCCATCTCAGTGTGATTCCTAGGGAGAAAATCTTCTCTTGTCCAAGCTTTTTGGATTTATGTAGGCCCTGTGGAGTTCACTGGTGGGTTTATTTGGCAGGTGGGCCTTATTAACCTGCCAGCAAGGGACTATTTGACCTGCTTCGGTTTGTACAGCTTGTAAATAAAGATTCTGTCAGGGAAGGGAGATTCTCTTGTGCTTCGGACTATTTATATCTCTTATAACTGTGGCTGTTAAAGCTTATAAAGAAACAGAAGGTCTGGGATGTGAGACAGAAAGCCCCGAGGGAGTCTTACGTGTTGTATTTGGATTGCTGTGTTAATATCCTAAAATAAACACAGCATGCCAGAAAGTGGGGAATACTTTTATTGTAATTATTATTAACTCAAAGACCTAAATTATTGGTTATTGAATGGAGTATGGCTGAGCTTGGCTGCAGAGGACAATAAAGTAACCTCTTAATTTAACACTAGCAGCTATTGGCAATCAATGGGAGGCAGACATTTAATCAGCTTCATTTCCCTCTTTTTTTTTGTCTTTTTTTTTTTGCATGGTTCTCAAGTTTAATAATTACTAGTATTAATATTTTTACAGCTCAGGTTAATAATGAATACAATAAGTGTACAATAAATTGTAATCATAAACTATGATAGACTTTCCATCAATGGAATTACTTTAATCGGGCAGAAATATTACATTGAAGGTATGTTGTATTTCAGATTAAAAAAGAATCCCTTCAAGAAGTCTTTCCATCTGTCTAGTGCAGGTCTGACGATAGGGTCCTCTCTAATTCTAAAACATGTAATTTTTAATAGATGTATCTGAATCAGTGAAAAGACTTTATGTTATTTTATTTATATTTATATAATACTTATAATGTAAGAAAATGTTTTTCTCTTATTCAGAAGCCACCAGTTTGGCCTAGTTGAACAAGAGTAATAATTTTTGAGAAAGGTCAGCTGAAGCAGAAGAAAACCTACTCAGACACTCAAGTACTACTGCAGATCAAATGACACTGGGTTCAGCATCTGCCAGAGTTCAGATTTTGAGTCTGTATTCCTTGTTCATTAATTTTAAAGTCAATTTTGCAATATTCCTGCCTTTTATCCTGAAAGGGCTCAATAAATGTTCTTTGACCTTAGTCGGGTTAGACTGATCTGCGACTTAGGCATTCTAGTGATATTTTTAAATATTAACAGTCACCAGTTTAGAGAGAATGTTGAATTTACCATGGTAAACATACTGGCTGCAAAAGCACTTCACCCAAGAGTTGCTGCTGTGGCCCAAGAGAACTTGATATCGGGGAAAGACAAGTAGGGTATTACCACTGATGTGCACTGAGCAGAGAAAGGCTTCCAAATTCTACTAGTCACCAAAATTTTGCAAGTGGAAGCCACTCAGGAGAGATGCCAAGACAGGCAGGGCCCTTTCTTGTTTTGTTCCACCTCTTTTCCAAATGGGCATCTCTTTTATGAGCTGGATCCCCTGGCTCACAGCCCTGCTATGATGCGGGACTGCCAAACTGCTGTGCACCTGTTCCAGAGGGATTAGCCACCGGTGACAGCCCATGCCCAGAATTTCCTCCACAGATGCTAGTACCCTTCAACAAGTGAGTCAGAACCATTTGACTTAGAGCTTTTTATAGTTGTTGTTGAGGGTATTGATAATAATCGTAATAAAGTCTAGTTCTTAATCTCTCATACTTAATGGTTTGCCATTGGTTGAAGAAGAAGATACCATGCTGCTCTTCACTCCCATCCCTATCTGCTTTACCAGCATAGCAAAACACTGTTAAGCTTTTACGATCATCTATCATTATATTGGAAAGCGAGTGTTATCTGGTGGATAAGATACCAGGCTGAGTCCAGAATTGACTCCGCTAATGAATTCACCATTGGGAAATCTAAGACTATATTACTTCCTCTGCTGTTTTGATTTTCCTACTGATAAATACATTCATTTGAGAATTCAATAAACAGCTCATGCTAAAAATCAAGCATGCCAGGATTGGTTTGCAGAACTGGCTTTGCATTTAAGTTTTCTAGTCCAAAGATTCAAATATTGTCTGTATTGTATTCATATATGTTGATATGCACCATATATGATTATGGTGCTAATTGATTATAAAAATAATATGCACTGGGTTTTTTTTTCTTTTGTCTACCACTTACAGTCCTTTATGTCATTCTAGTAGAAAACATTTTTTGATATAAATAAATTATTTTATTACTCTTGAAAACTGTCCATATAGCTGAGGGAATAAATGTCCTCAATTTGATTCCACCCAACTTTGGGATTTTTTTACTTTTTTTTTTTTTTCCTTTTCGTTTCTTTTTCCTTTCTACAAATACATAAAAAGAATCAGGCACTTCATGCTATCCCTAAGCACAAATTTAGTTCCTGGTATATCCACTCTAATGTATTCAGGAAGGAAGGAATAATCTCTCTGAGGCTGTAGTGCTTTTACAGTGGCTGCAGTAGCTGTAGCTCAGACTGTCCCTAAGTGCAAAATACTGGAGGAATTGTGTAATGTTTGATCTTTGGGAGTAATAAGGAACAGGCCCATTCATAGGTGGGAATAATATGCTTGGACTAGCATTGTACAATACAGTGAAGCAGACAAATGTTCCTGCATAGAGGAGAATACCATCTGCTAGAATTAAAGTATTCATACCAGGCACAAAATGCACTCAATAAAAAGAATTTTTTCTAAAATAAAACCCTCCATTTTCCGGCTAGGATAAAGTAAGATTGATTAGGTACCACTTGTAAAAGGTGGATTTTGTGAAAAAGGCGGATGTTAAGTGCTGTAGAGAAGAAGGATTTGTAAGAGAAGGGTGATAAGATAAAGATATGTCCAAAATAGGACTGGGAAGTGGCTAGGTGGGAACTGTGAGCTGAGTGTGTGGGAGGGAAGGAGGCAAGCATTCATTTCACCCAACACTAAGAACAGAAGAAAGGCGCGGGTGGGGGGCAGTTTTCTGTTTCTTAGTCCGCTTAAAATTAAATCACCTGTTGATTTCAATTCTGGAAGGTATTAAAACTGTGTTCATTGGGCTTTTAACATACATTTATCAACCAGTTTGTTGTGAATAGTTTGTATCTGGCCCTTCTAATTGCTCCCTTTACCTCACCAAAAAATCCAAAAAGTGACAACCAACCTGATTCACCTTTCAATTCAATAAAATTCTACTTGATTTAGATCCAGCTATTTTAAAGGTATCAGCTATTCTATTTAAGCAGCACACTGTAGGGCTGCTCTAGCTTTTACCTACTAGCAGTCAGAGACATGTCCAGCATACCCTCACGCTATAGATAAGCTTTCTCCTGGCCCCCATGACAAGCAGATGTTAGGACAGAATAGCATAGAATAGATTATACTGCTGGTACTGGTACAGGAGGAAAACAGAGCTGACTGGTAAAGAAGCCTTTTGTATAGTATATCAGGAATCAAGCTCTGACCCTGTTTTGCCATAAATTAGCTGTTTTAATAAACCTTTCCTGCAACTTTTATTAAACAGATTGGTTCATGCTTTAACTTATTAACATGTTCTTATCTTTGATATAAAAATGTATATAATCAAGAGAGATTTCTTAGTGACGGAGTGGATTTGTGAAAACATCCGCATAATGTTTTTCCACTTGCTTTCAGCCCCGCTCTTGGATTTGCTGGCTGAGACAATGTTTGGAGTAAAGTCACATGATCAATCTGCATTTTCTTGCAGTCTTCCTGAGCTGTTGCACCACTCCTTTTCATGCTAGGTATTCTGTTGATCTATAGATCTAAGCTCCTTCTTTTAAGTGTAATAAATCAAAATTATACAGTGTTTAGGATTTCAGTCAGAGAGATTATGTCAGAATTAGAACATTCCTGAGTGAAGGTCATATAAATCAATCCTTCAGTTATTCCATTTTCAGTTTCATTGTAATGAACAGTACCCTGCTTGCAGTGAGAAAGCTTATGGTGCTAGAATACTGATAAGATGATATTGCATTCAGAGTACATTTTCTGCTATTGGATGAAATCTGCAATGCGATATATGGCATATATGCAAGGGTCTGTGTTGAAAAGCCTTGAAATTGTCAAATTATAACATTCTACGGATGAGGTTGGTTTGCAAAATCACTGAATCATCTTTATTGCAGAAAGAATTTTAATGAACAAAGTAATAACAAAGGTCTTGTAGTAGAAATGTAAAAAAAAAAACATATCACACTTTCAAAGCTTTCATATTAAACAGGTGAATAGTATATTGTTATGCATTCTTAACACTGGGGTGTAATTTTTACCTGCGTAGTAGTGCCTAACAATTAACATCACTTTTCATACTTAAAATACTTGACAAGTGATGTCGCTCATAATAACATAATGTAGCTAAGTAGCCATTTTAATTTCTTGTGAAATTGTAACACTGAGAAGTAAGGAATTTGGTATTGGGATCAGACTGATGGGATTTGGTGTATGCTGCTGATTATTCAGGTTGTTATCTAAATTCCTTGATCATTCACACATACAACCTCTAAATACTTCCTAATGTATATATTGAACCAGTGCTCGCAGGACAGTATAAAGCAAATATTACTCTTTGAACGCACTCCTACTCACTTTACCCTGGGGAAACAGCTAAAGCATGTGTATCTGTAGTCATTTGTTTACTATACACAGCCCTCCACTGACATGCCAATATACCAAGGCCTGTATATTCCAGCCTATTTGCTCGCTTACTTCCCTTTCACTGACTCCGCTCTTCCCACCAGCTTCCCCCTGGGTTAGGCATATTTGGTTACCACTCAACCCTGACTTGCACGTGGCTTACTCCAGTTTCTGTGCACCCCTGCCCAGCGCAGAGGTGCAGCTGGAGGCCACAGGGAGGAGGAGGAGGAGGAGGAGGAGGAGGAGGAGCTCTCCAGGGTTCTGCTCAACCTGAGGTGCAAGGATTTGGGGAGAAATACCTCAAATCTGCCCTTCGATCCAGCCAGCCTGAATCAGCTTGCAGAAATGAGGACATGCCCAATGGCTGTAGAGGGCAAGTAATGCATTGGACTGGTAAAGGCTCTCCATTGCAAGGTTAAAGATGGAAACAGGAATTGTGGCAACTCCCTATCTACCTGTCTGCAATGTCACGTTCTGAGTAGTGCCCTGACTGTGGAGCTTGCGGTCCTCCACGTCGTGTTTCTGGAAGGATAGTAGACCAGTGGAGGTGGGAACAATGCTTGCACTGGAGGAGACAGTTGAGGAGGAGGCGGCAGACTTTCGGGAGCAACGGTGAAGTTGTGAGCTCACCAGAAGTGGGCCTGCAGCTGACGGATTCAGTTTCTCAGGGTCCATACGGGAGTGATCTCATGGTGCTGGGAATTGCAGTGTAGTCCTGAAGCAAGGTGGAGCATAGTTTTTAAACAAAATTTTTAACAGGAATTTTTAAGGAGGTGACAAACATTATCTTTCTGGTTGTACTGGAAATCTAACAGCACACCTTTTTAGTGGCAGCTTCAGCCGGGACCTTTGAAAAAGTCGGCCTCTCCATGCTACCTGATAGATTGACCTTGACTCAGGGAAAACATTTGCAGAGTTTTTACACTGCACTGAGCCTGCTGTTCTAGAGTGTAAGAACTGAGGGATGACAAGCTTAAGACAAAGCACAAGGACCACAAAGACTGGTGATGATAACCATGTGAAAAATAGAGGAACCAGAAGGAATGGGGGAAAGATAAAGGGGCACAATAAGAAGTGCACCGGGATACTATGCAGCTCTTCAGGAAACAATCACAGATGTTAAGCAGCTCATTAGGGAGGAACAAATCTCTCCAAACCATAATACCAGACCTGGCCAACTACAGTGTGAATGCGAGCGTGAGTACATAAGCGTGGGTTGTGTGTGCCTCTGCAGTGCGGAAGCTTGAAGGCAGGTTTGCCACAAGCACACATGCACATGAGCTGGGACACAGCAATATACAAGTAACCTTGGTGACAGAGGCAAGACTGAAACACGCAGATTCATAGCTCCCAGCTCTGTGCTCAGACCACTAGACTACCTTCTGTGTTTCTTTATCAGCAGCGATGAAATACCACAGTCACTGCTGCAGGCAGAGTAGGCTAATGGCAGGAACACTCTATGCTTGCCCTATTTCTCAAACCCTTTCCCTAAGCACTCATTTCTGACTATGACCAGAGATTGGATAAAGGGACTCACAGGCCCTTGGTTTAGCCCAGTGCAGTCGTTCTAGTTTCTGTAATGCCAAATGAAGCCCTGATCCAACCTAAATAAAGAACAGGATGTGGCAATGTAAGTTTCTTTGTTTATGGCGTCTTAATAAATTCTAGAACAAATGTACTCAATTTGGAAGCAAAAGAACATTTTCTTACTGTCAGCTCTACAAGCTGGTCTTGAAAGCTGATAGTACGTGGGTTCTTTTTGTCCTGTGTATCAATGCAAGTAAAACTCTGGAGACAAAATCCGTAAATTTCTTCTGCAGTACCTTCTCCCGGCCTCAACATCCTGTCTCAGCGCCATCTACAATTCCTACCTTCAGCAGGTTTATGGAACGTCTCAGCTGAATAAAAATATGTTGTTACTGATATAAGAGAAGGATCGGAATTCATTCCATCTTTATTACAGTGAAATGAAATTAGTTATGTTGACATCTCAGTTATAAAGGGAGCAAAAACTGCAGTATTTTTCTACCCATGTAAGTAAAATAACTCTTCTGATAATCCTGATATGCTGTATAGCAAAATTATTTTTGTACGATGCTGTTTCACAAAATAATGTAAATACATGGATTGCATAGGTGTTAGCAGGAGCAGAATTTGCTCAGAACAAATAATCCATGATCTTACTTAGTTTCAGTTAAATTTCAGTTTATCTTCATTTCATTCATTCTCCTTGTGATACTTAAGTTTGCCATAATAAAGACTCTGTTGGGATTCTAATTATTGACTTTTGAGGAAGACCATTACCACAGTGAATTGAGAAAAACATCAGTGCCTCAAGGAACCTGGAAAATACTTGGACTGGAACTAAATGTCTTTCCTGTTGTTTTATTTAGATAATTCAAAGTTTTAAACAGAAAGATAACAGATAATGATTAATATGAAGCCTACTGTAGCTCAAGAAATGTATTACTATCAACGCCTGACCTAAAAATTTCTTTCAACCAGATCTGTCATTTTTCATTTGGACAATATTGGCTTGTTCATCTTGTTTTTTGAAATGTGCTTAACCAGACAAAAAAATCAGAGTAGTCAGAGAAAGGAAACACCTTTGAGATTCATCCCTAATATATTTCCATTAATCTCAGTGGACTAACAGCAATAGTATCTAGCCTATATGCTCTGCAAAGGAGAGAAATGCAGTTCCATAGACAAAAGGCATGGTCTGGTTAAATCAATTTCTATAGCATCTTGTCTCGACATATTTGAGAGCACTATCTTTCTCAATTAACGTCAGCTCTGCTCTGGGAATACTCTTTGGTAGTTAACTGTTGCTGTTAGAGAGCTAACTTTAGATATAACACAGCTGGCTTATGTATTTTGCTGTTAATATTTTCAGTAATGGAACAACAAAAGCAAAGCGAACAAACTATTAAGCAGAATGCAGAAGATTTTCCACCTAAATAAATCAACTTTAAGGATAAGAAAACCCAACTGTAAATTTCTTTTGATTGACTCCGGATAGAAAAAATAAATTACAAACCTCAGGAAACCACTGAAGGTAGGTCTTAGGGTTTTCTTTTTCCCAGACTTCCAAGTCTCCAGCACACTGAGGGTTGCACATGTGCCTTTGTGCAAACACCACCAATCTGTAGAATATTTAATTTAAAATTCATTCTTGGGCAGCTTCTTTACTTTCATTTCCACTTACATCAAAGTCAAATAGAAAACACTCAAGCAGCCCAACTCCTCACATAGCACAAGAATGGAGGAAGAGCAGACATGATGTTTAGAGGGTATCAAGAAAACACAATGTATTTGTGAGAAAGATCACAGAGGAAAGAAGAAGAAAGCAAACTGAAGGAAGAAGGTAATGGAAAGCAAGTGCAAGGCAAGTTTTTAACGCATGTCTCCTCGTGGCTTTCATGGGTAATTACCCACTAGAGGGAGATAGACTGTAACTTGTTGCCAGGTGGATTATGGCAGAAGTTGGACTTTGTAAAGTCCAAAGAGGAAACACTGTGGTAAGAAAGCCAAAGAAGATGTTGAGTTCCCTACCCTGGTAGAGTTTTGTGCTGCAAAGTTCTGTGGAAGTTACCAACTGGACTGAAAACCTTTCCCTTTGTGACCTGGCTTTCATTTCACTTTTATGCAAAAAATCCCCACCTCCGTCAACCTGTTTGTTCTTCTGTTGGTGACAGCAACACCTGGAGTTGTGAGGATGGCAGAAACAGTGTTGTGCTTGTCTAGGACTAACTGAACTGCCATAGCTCTCCCAGCATGGGGTGAGCCATGCACACCTCAAGTCAAGTACCTTGAGACCCACCAATAGTGACCCTTCACTCCACCTCAAACACCTCCTTTGTTCCAGTTAAGGACATGCATCCTACAGTTTCAATTAACTGCCATGGGTAATCATTTATGGTCTCTTATTCTCACCTTTATTTGTGCAGAATGGAGAAGGATTTTAAAATTCAAAGCAGGCTCAGGCGTGTCCTTTCCTTAGGGGAAGCCAAGAAGGGAAGTAGTAATGGATGCTTAGAATTGGAAACAAGGCATAGGAAAAGTAGCTCTTACCTGCTTGTGTCATTCCTGGTTCTGAAAACCAGTAGTTTAGGAACTTGCTAACTTCCGAACCAGACACTGTATCTAGATGAGCATGTGTCAGAGACTTCGTTAAGCCTAGCTCCCTCGAATCTGTCTATTTTCTTTTTGAACCTATGTATTTATATTGTGAGGTTTTAGAACATCCTGTGGCAACGAGTTCATATGAAAATGTATTTCCTTCTGTTCTTTTTAAAACCCTGCTCCCGGATAAACTGATTGAATTAATTTGGTATCATGAGCAGTGATAATAACCATTTTCTATTCACTTTCCTCCCACCTTCATTATTTTCCAGACCTCTGTGTATCCCCTTCCTGTTGCAGTACAGAATGAAAACCCTAGTCTGGCTCTTGTTTATACTAGGATTTTTGAATGATATGAAGGCTTTTCAGAGTCAAGCTATTAGCAGTGACAACAGTCTTAACTCTAACCTTGCCTCTCTGTGTAAGAACTGTTGGATAAATAAGAACATAATGCAAACTCGGAAAAGATGCATAATTATTTCCACACAGGAAGTTTGCAGTTGATAGTTCAGTGTCACAGATAGAAATGACTAGTCTAACGTGCTGTGAACTAAATCAGAGCCAAAGCAATTATCTAATGCCTGTGAACCCTCAGGGTCAACTATACTCTCTGCTACCATGTGTAATGCCAGAAAAGTTCATTGACAAACACCAGCCATCAAAACCACTTCTTCCTCCCAAACTCCATGTCACTAGTTTCCAAAGTGGCCTGTGGTTATATCCTGCTCACCTTCAAATTCCCTCAAAAATAGTACAGGGGTTCTGGGCACTACTGTTTCAACAACTCTGGTTTAAGGATTACTGAAAACGTTGCATGACTCCATTTGTCAGTACCCTGATATGATCCTTAACACAAACCAGGTTAAGGTAAATGTAAAATAGCGTTATTTGCAAAAATCCAAATATAAGCAACACATTTGCATTGCTTATCCAAAGCAATACACAGAAATGAAAAGAAATGGGGTATACGGGACATTTGCAGACCTGGAAGAGCAGCTGGCTGCGCTCTGTAAGAAAACTAGGCACAGGTGCTGGGATTGAGCCCAGGGCCCTGATTCCCAGCTGGCACGCTGAAAGAGGCTTCCCGCTCAGGGAGAGTTAGATGTCTGTTCCTTGGGAGGAGAGGCCTCGGAAAGGGGAGGAGGTTGTTCCCTTGGCATGACAGGAAAGCACTGCTGGCTGAGCCAAAGGGGAATGGACTCTTTTTGTTGATATCTGTTGGGTGTATTTCCTCTTTCGGCTGTTGGATTAGTGACTAAAAAAGAAAATGATCGATGTATGTTGTATTGGAATGAGTGTGGGGCTTGTCATCCTGGCTGATGAGCCATCTGGATAGCTTACTTTTACCTGTTTCTCAGATTAGTCCCAATGAGTTCCTCTCGCTCTATCCACATACACCTTGCTAGCCACACTTTACACACTCACATAACCAGGATTAAAGCATGTAATGTGTTACTGAAAAAATAACTAATCCCTTTAAGGTAACAGGACATTTGGGGGTGAATGCCTCCTAAGTCTGTCTCTAGGGGATACTATAATGGTAATAAAGTGAATAGAGGCCTAAGACAGGCAGGAGAGAGGTTGCTGATTACATGGGAAAGCCCAGACAAAGCGTCTTCTGTTTCTGATGCCTGAAATTCAGCCACATAAGAAAAAGGCAGGATACTGGCAAAGCACTACTGGGATGTACTTGTGCTGATGGCTCTTTGTTATTTTTTTATAGCTTCACATCACATTTTACCAGGTATTTCCCCTCAAGATTCTCATATACACCTACAAATCAGTCTAAACCAAGTGTTGTCAACAGAGCTGCTGCTTCACTTGCCTTGGAGGTTGCCATTCTTTCTGTGTCACAAGAACAAAGATAAAAATGTTAATTTTTAGCCCTTTCCAACACTTCTATGATATTATCTGGCAAGCACCAGCATTTGACTTTACAAATACATAACTGCACTTGTTCCTTTACCACTCTGTGTATGTGAATGTCACTGATAGCAAAGGGACATGGCATGCATATGCATGTGTAGGATTGGGGCCCAACAACTTAGGTCCTGCTGAGGTCAAGGCACAGACATCCAGACAAACATTGATTTAGAAAATTTACAGTATAGAGGATGGTTGTAGAAAGGGAAAGCGCACTGACCATTCCAAAGGAACCAACTCCTTTTTTAAATCTCTTAATCTGCTTTTCATTATCTCTGTGGGGAGGCCTCTTGAGAAAAGCAGTTCTTTGACTTGAATAAAGGAGGGGCTGTGGGCTTGCATGCTGGAATGGGGAGGTCATTGTACGGCAGCAGGGAAGATGGGAGTGTGAGTCAGGTCAAGGAGAACAGGATAAAAAAGTGTGAGATCTGTGCTGCAGGCTTGGTCTGGATTATGTAAGGTAGAAAGTTTAAAGCTGGAAGGTAAACGAGAGAGCAATTCAAAGGCTGGAAAGATATATTCTGGTAGGGTCATTCAGGCTTATTGTTAGGGAAAAATATGGGCCAGGACTGATAACATCATCAGCAAAACCAGCAAGAAAGAGGTAACAAGAGCTGAGGCTCAAGAGGGCTAAATTCTGCACAGGAATTTTAAGCATCAGGCTTCAGCAGATCAACCTATCTGTCATCGATATCTTTCTTATCTGTTCTTGTAAAGGAAATGCTTAGTTCTGCTTCCCTCCTTAGAGGCAGACAAAGCCCGAATATGCCTGGGGGACAATGGGACTACATAGCATTTTGCCTGCTACCAAGTCATACAGCTGTGTGCATGTGCTGGCTATAATCCTCTCTCCTCTAAACCAGTGCTTATCACAAGCAGCCTCAGCCTTGCCAAATTGCTAAAGAAAGTTATGTTATTGCCACTAAAATGGCCCTTGGAAGAAGCCCATTTTTCTCTTTTTCAGAATACAAAGGTAAAAATTATCCTAAAATGGCGTGCTGACCTTCTGCTGTTTCTTTAATGGACACAAACGGAAAGGTATCTCTGGTTTGCAGGGACCTCCTATTTTTCCAGTACTCCTATAATACTGGCTGACTTCACCAGGAATTTGGAGATATATAAGGAGTGCAGGGTCAGGTCTACAAAATCCGGGATGGGGTGGGGGAGGGTTGCATGCGCTTCTTGTCTTGCTTCTCGATGGGTTTAAAAAAGCAGAGGTGGCAGATTTAGGGCTTTTATTGACAGTAACACAACATTTGGTGTTTTCTTAGAGACCTAACTTTGGGAGGCAGATGATGGCATAAAATTGTTGGCTTTCTGTGTTTCTAACTGCAGACAGAAACCTGCAAACCTTACAGACTTGAAAAAACCCTGGAGGCAAAGAATAACTCCACATACATATTTTTAAAGCCTGTCATTCATAAAATCAAATTGACGCATTTGGAGACATAACAGGTTATCTTAAATACAGAATTGGTTAATTTTGCAGCAAAATCTCAGACCTTGTCATATCAGCTGGACCTAACAGGTGCATTTTTAATGCTAGTGACTCCTTTTGTCCTTTTCTTTTCCCTCCGTATTTCTCAAGGTCTAAATCAGTTTACTCATTATAGCTACGTTCTAACCTTTTTGCTATGTGTATAGACTGAACACCACCTGCCCTCCCGCCTCTGCTTGATCCTGCCTTGGCCAGAACCTTCTAGCTTTTTCCCCATGCCCTCCTCCAGTCCTGTAGACCGCAGCGCCCCAAAACGCTGCTTTGTGTGATGATGATGCATCTTTTCCCCTTGTTTGTTTCACATAAGCTCCATCTGCTGGTTAAAACTAGAATCTGTGTGATTTTCACTATGAAGTGCAAACGCTACTTTTTCCTCAATTTGAAAGATTTTCAAAATTATCTGTTTGTACTCTCCCAGCTGTGTTCTCCTCATCTGCCCGCATGTCAAATTTAATGAATGACAACCTAATATGTTATTTTGTATTGCTAATTTGGGTCAAGCCCATGCAATCTTTTAAAACACCACTTTTTGACTAGAATTTGAGCAGGTAATTATCCTTGGATCTGGAATGACTGTTTACAGCACATTATTACTGTCAAGGAAATCTCTTGAGTAGCTTTTCGCTGCATTGTTTGAAAAGGCACCCAAGGCAGATTGTTTCTGTGCTGTTGCTAATGTGTAGCCACTGCTGCTTTTTTTTGGCACATTACAGACAGGAGTGAACTTCTGACCTGTACGCACATACAGAGCAAGTCTGTAATCCAGCGACCACTTGAACTTTTACCTTTGGGCTCTAACTTTTACAGAGCAAAAGGCTTCAATATCCCCCAGGTCTCTCCTAGAAATCTGTGATGATGAATGGAAGTATTTTTTAAAGAACTACTAATAATCTGTTGGTTTTCTCCCTCGGGTGGAAACTTAATGCAACTTGCTACACAGTAATGTCTTTTTTTTTTCCTCCCCATTCTTCAGATTTACGCTGAACAGTGGTGAATAAAGATGAGGTTAATCCCATATTGTTAAACCTATTCAAGGAGACAACCTGGGGATTGCCATGGAAACAGATTCTACAGACTAAAAGCATAATCCTACTTTTAAATACTGTATATGGACCTGTACCACTTCGTAGCTTAGAATCACACTGTGTACACAAACATGATGTTGCAGCAGAGAAATGGCAAACCTGTCTCCCGTCTCATCGCATACTAAATATGCTCCCACCTCCTCCTGCTTACAGCCCAGAGCAGCAGGGATTGCACCTCCTTCCCCTCCACGCACTGAATCTTACCTCCCCAGTCCCTTGCTGCCAGCTCGGCTTGTCATCTGGGTGTAAGGGGGGACAGAGGCCGTGCCTGTGTAATGAACGTGGTGGTTCTGGCAGGAGTGTCATAGATTTGGTATTGCTATACAGCCACTTTCACAAGCTATAGGGCAACTGACCACGTGTGTTAAGCTGGGAGTGGGGGGTCCTGTTATCCATCCTCCAAAAAATCAGTAGGATCTAGGAAGTGCTTCCCGGGACATGTTCTCAGGGAAGGGGTGACAACCGTGGTGAGCATGGAGGGGTGCCCCCTCCAACTGTGCAGGTATTTTTGGCAGGCCACAGAGAAATCCTGCTCCCCATACACATCTGCCTACCACCTACGAGAGTCGTTGGATGGTGAAGAGGGAAGGGGTAAGGGACAACAGCAGATAAAAATTTCATATAACTATTTACTATGCCTGTGAAGTAGAGGTTTTCTGAAAGAGAATGCTGCATATATAGCTAGTTACCTTACAGTTTTGCTCTCTGTTCATATGGACATTTGCCCCCCTATTTCAACAGATCTCTAAACTTCCTCAATGAGAATTATAAGTTCATCTGCTCCTTTTCATGTCTATGCAAGTAACGCACAGACATAGCCATATTCTGTGCTTTTATAGGTCTTAACACATATACCTCTTTTAGACAAGTAAAACATTCTCGCTTTTTTCGTATCATTGGGCTGTGGTCATATATCAGTAAAACACATATTTTGATATTGCCACAGCCTATAACAGGAATCACAATTTCCTGTTATTTGGAGTTTTTTTGTAATTATTTAGACAACTCTCACCTTGCTTTTGCTTCTCTTTAACATTCAGGGGAAAAAATTCTCATGTTTAATACTAAATAATCTTAATTTTGTTTAAATATTACATTTATTTTAATCATTCTCACATCCTTATTAAATATTACATTTAATCAGTCTCATATCCTTAATTAAATCCATCTAGAAAGAAGGGTTTGTATTTCTTCCTTTTACTCTCTCACCCTATTCCTGCTAGAAAACACACTTTTCAACAAGATGGCTGACAACTTTTCCAAACAACATGGTTGCTTTAAGAACCAGGTCTAAAATGGCTGTAGCAGCTTAAGTTTTTTAAAAATAAAACCCTAGTGAAACTATGTGTATCGTGTTTTATTCTTGGGATGAGTGTTTTCTTTGTGAACTCATAGGCTGTTGGTCTGGATGGAGTGAAAGATGTTTTTCTTTAAAACAAAAACTGACTTGCATGGAAGGCCCATGTATCACCTGCAGTCACTGGGCCTTTTCATGTGGCAGCAATTCGTACGACTACTTGAAAATTATTAATACTTCGTCTTTTCTTAAGCGTTATTTCACAATGCTTGGTAAATGCACAAAATCAATTAGTATTTTGAAACTGTATCCATTTAGGAAATTTTCAGACTGTATTATCATTCCTTTTCATATATGGTAGAAAACCACGTAACTTCCAGGTATAAACAAATCTGGAACAAAAGACTGTACAAAAACATAACGGATTCAGCTCTGAAAAGGCTCATGCATCTACATTGTCTGCCACCCTGAATACTAATGAATTTAATGAAACTATTGAAAGACTGGTTACTTGTCTGCATAAATGTATTGAGACCTCTGTAATCATCTGTTTGCTGTCTGAAATCTCTTGTCAATAGTTTAATGACTTCAGAGCATATTATTCTTCTTGTATAGGCTTCATATAATGTTTCTACATAATTAAGCAGCTTTGTTAGAGGAACTGCCATTAGTTGCCCCATTTCATTTGGTTTCGTTATCAGCCAACCAGAAAGAAAAAAGAATAACAAGAGAAGGCTACAAACCCAGTCTAGTGAGAGAAATGTGTAGATTGGGAAGATTTTTGTGGTGGTGGTGTTGTTTGTATTTTTTTAAGATTGCCATATTAACATAAAGCACTATTGTTAAGTTGCATATTTGAAATAATTTTAACCATTTAAATGCACTAAATATTTAAATACTCATAAAGCAAACACAGCTGGCTAAAAATCTTGCAATGCATTTGGGAGCCAAACATTTTAAAAGCAGCTCTAATAATAAGTACATAAACAATACTAATTAATTTTTTAATAATCAGTAAACAACACTAGTGTTTCTGTAGCCAACACAGGCAAAAGATGTGAGAAGAGCGGGGCGTGATTTTTTTCAAAGATTCAGTCAATTGAATATTCCATCTTCACATATTCTTTTGAATAAAAAATATTAGTATAAATTTAATCTGAATTTTTCATACTTAGGAGAAACCCAGAGGATTTTCTTTAAATACATAAAATTAAAAAGGAATTAAAATATTACTAATTAATTTCCTGCCTTTGCCAAGTCTCAAGCATGAAAGGATGCCTGCAGACACATTTGCTTTTTCCTGGTATGAGATGCTGTTTCAGTCATGTTTTGGGTCAAACCTGACACTTGTGCTACCTTTACATATAAAGTTAAATAGCACCTGTTTTGTTTGGGGCTTAGGTAGGTGTATAGGTGAACAAGTGCCTGGCATTATAAATAACCTGTGAAATATATGATGTCTGAAACAACAGTATCCTTGTCACTCTTGAGCCCTGTCCTTGAGGCAGCCATCTTGTTGACAGGGGATGTCAGCCATCTTGTTGAAAAACAGTTCCAGCAGCTTTTCCCCCATTTTTTAGAACAAGGAAGGCATTAACACCCAAACCTCATATATGTAGTTTTTAAAATTTCACTATTCTCAGATTAAATTATAATTTCTGGTTATTCCCTGCATCTGTCTATACAGTTAAAAACCAAGCAAAATTAATGGTACTATTTAATAGTGTATTTATTAACCGAGTATTGAAACATTTGCTAAAAGATCCTAATGCTGGTCAAGAGGAGACTGATATTTGAAGAATAACGCGCTACCTGTAGCCCAACTATTAACCAGCACTAGCGAAGCACATCTGTCGGTTGCCTAACATATGAGCTATTTTATATCAGAAGCACCTTGGCTCCACAAGAAAGGTGTTTTTTCTGTCACATCCCGAGATTCACAAGCAACACGCGTGCCCGCAGCGAAGCGACTGCTGCCAAGCGGTGCTCAACACCGGCAGAAACGCCAGGTTTTGGCCCCAAACGCGGGGGAACGTCGTCGCAGGCGCGCTCTGGTATCGGCGTACTGCCGTACGGGGCTACGGTTACGTGCTCGTTGGCCGCACCGGCCTAAACCGCTCAGGACGGCTTTCGTGAGGCACCAGCGCCCTCCCCTTCGGCAGCCATCCCTCAGCGCACACGGCCGGCCTGACCTTGCCGCCGCGGCGGGCGATAAGGGGGCTGCCAGCCACGGCCCCGCCGCACGCCGTTTACCGCGGTCCCCTCGGGTGAACGAGCCCCGCGCTGCCTCCGGGGCGGCTCACGCGGCCCTCTGCAGCCCCGACACCCGGCGCCGGTAGCAGGTCCCCGGCAACCTGCCTGCCCGCCCGCCCTCCGCTCCTCTGCTACCGGCTGCCGGAGCCGAGAAACGCCGCCCCGCGGGCGGCGTGCCTACACCTCCCAGCATGCCCCGCGCCACCCCTTCCTCCGAGCCCCTCGGCCAGCGTCACGCCGCCACCCCCTAGGACTACAGATCCCGGCATGCTGCGCGCCCCGCGCCCGCAGGCGGCTTACCGTGCGCCCCCGAGGACTACACTTCCCGGCGTGCCCAGCTCCGCGGGGGGGGGCGGCGCTATGCAAATGCGGCCGGCGGCGGCGGCTCGGCGCTCCTGGGCGTGTGGGGATCGCAGCGCCGGGGCCCAGGCGGCGGGACATGAGCAGGCCGGCAGCCCGCCGCCGCCGCCGCTAGCCCGCTGCCGCCGCCCAGCCGCGCGCGAGCGCCAAGATGGCGTCCATGCTGCTACAGACCTGCGGCCGGCGGGCCTGCCGCCTGCCCCGAGCGCTCCGCCGCCAGCCCCAGCCGGGTGAGGCTCCCCGCGGGCCGTCAGGGGGTTCCGGCGGCGAGGAGGGAAGCGCAGCCGCCCCGCGGCCCGGCCCGGCCCGGCCCGGCCTTGGGGTGCGGTGCGGCCGCGCTGCCGCCCGGCCCGCGAGGCCTGTGCTGCCGGCGGCGCTGAAGGGCCTGGGGCGGGAGGAGGGGGAAGGGAGGGAGGGCGGAGGCGGCGACGACGTCTGGGGGCTCCCGGTGTGGGCGGAGAGGTCGTTGCGGGAGGGAAGGGCCGCGGCGGGGCCCCGGCTGGCTCCCCGCCGTTCCGCCGTCCTCCGGAGCCGGCGAGCCGGGGCTGGGCACGGCGCTTCTGCCCTGCCGCCCTCGGCCGCCTCCCGCTTCGCCTTCTGGCGGGGAGCGGCTGTGGGCTGGGCGGCGGGTCCTCGTCTCCTGGCGTTCGCTTCCCTGCCAGGGTGGTTTGCGGGGATGCTTTCCCCTCACGGCAGTTAGGACACATGCGTCTCTTCAGCGCCAGCTGGCCGAGGAAGCAAAAAACGTGGGGTTTGTTAAGGAACAGGAGCGCCTTACCACGTTTCAGTCCTGCCTGCCTTGTGCTCGGTGTAGCTTGGCCGTGGAGTCGTGTTGTCACTAGTTAAACGCTGCTCGGTTCTCTTTAAGAAAGTACAAGAGGTTATTTTCTTAGGCTACATTAGGAAGGAAATGTAAATTTGCCTTTTTCCAGGCGGCTTTGAAAGCTTGGGAAAACAAAAAGGAAACGCAGCGTGATACTGTTTTCATTAATAATCAAGATAATTTGGCAGTTTAAGTATCTTCGGGTGGTGAAATTTAATGACATGAAACAGCTGATAAACTTGTGACGTACATGAGGCCTGTGGTTGCTTTTTACGTCTGTGAGTTGGAAGGGCAGGGGTTTAGTGAGGAATGAGCGAAAGCTTAACAGGCAGTGGTTTGTCATTGACACTGAGCCCTGACTTGTCACTGAAGTGCTGTCAGTGAGAACAGGGTATCTGCATGTTCAGATTCTGGCAAACCTGATCAACCGTATGGATGCTTTTTCATTCTGATAAACAAGCTGTCGTCTTGGTTACCAGTAATCACTCAAATGTTGTACCTTCTTCTAGTAAAGACATTTATTTTTGTAAAGACATTAATTTAGGTTGAGCTTGTACAGTGACCTGAACAAAAACCTGGGGTATCTTGGCCATCTAGTTTACTTAAAACAGGGAAGAAACACATCTGTGTACCTTCAAATTAGATGGGAGCTTTGATTCTTCTTGTGGCATAGCATAAGAAGAAATGCTAATGATCGCTATAGTTTCGCATGTTATAAATCTTACCCCACGTGAAAATTCTCATTTGCTGAAATACTGTGATAGAATCAAATAATTTGTGTGCTGTGATGCACTATGCTTATACTTGGACTGTTAATCTATTGTGAACACATTATTGTAAGGTGTCATTTTTTTGTATAGTGTTTTGCTTTACTTAGCTCATCTTCTTTGCTTTACGTGTAAGTAGTCTAAGATTAAGTTAAAGCTAAGTGCTTCTAAGAATCCTAAATGTTCTTCCTGTGAAGATCAGGCTGTTAAGTACTGCAGGTTTATACTTCTGTAGGGACTTACTTCATGTTAGCCTTTTCTTTTGAAAAACTCTAAACATAGTAACAGTATGCAGCTATTCTACATTTAAAACTTCATTAAATTTAAAAATAAAGATTCTCATGACTTCTTTTCTGTGAGGAATATGTTAACATACAGCTTTTCTGGCACTGCTGCCTTTTTTACTTTTAAACCGAGTAATCCTAATCCAGGTTTCTTAAATGAAGAGTGTTGAGTATGGTAAGCTACATTCACCTTGTTCAGACACTTCTGGATGTCTGCATTATCCTAGAAGCAAGGAGTATGGACTTTGCTCCTTTCTGAAGAAAGTATGTATTTTATTTCAGGGCTGGCTTGCTCTTAGGTATGTGGTTAGAACAGACACTGCAAAACATAAAGAGCTCTTGTCAGAACTGACAAAGTTGAAATTAGTTATTCTGCAGAATCTTTTGGTGAAATGATGTTTCTGTGTGCCTATTCACGCTCTGAATGGCTGTATGACAAGAAGTGTTTGAATCGGGATGTTTTCTTACAGTAGCCTTTGGAATTTTGTTCTTTGGCCCCTTCCTTAGCATTAATGAGCCTGGTTTGGAAAAAAAAAAATAAAGGTAAGCGAAGTGAAAGTGTGTTGCTGTTAGAGTTTTATCTAAGATAATCCAAGCCAGTTTTGACTTCCAGATCACCCCTCTTTGTTCTAGGGGCACCTATCCATAACAGGTAATGTCCTGCACTAGCAGGACTCTCTTTTTTGGCACATTTTGGCTTTGTGTTCTTCCTGGCACTCAGGTGAGAGAAACAGATGACCATCCTGCGACTTATCCCTTGAGACTTTGGGTACTGCTCTGCTTTGCTCAGCTGTTACTTAAACTCAGGGACATCTTTCTGAGATGGCTAGCCTCTTTGGTCAAGAAATTCAGCTACTGATCTTTCTGTGAATGTTGGAGAGTATCAGAATGCCTTCACAGATTCTCAGGGCTTGATTTTTGAGCCAGAAAGAGACAGTTTTTTCCCCTGGCTCTACTTGCAGTGGCAGTGAGTACCTGTTAGAGTTTGATATAACGTGAGATGGGTAAATCCTTTTCCTTTGACTTGATAATGCCATAGCTTTTGCTGTAATGATATCAAAGGCCACTTAGCATGGGATATCCCTTGATTATTGAGATTTTTCTTTGATAAGTTAACTTACCTTTTTTTTTCCCCTCATCCCCCTTCCCATACCTTCTGATTGCCCCACCTGATTTTGGAGGTATCTCTTTTCCTCTGATAATTAGGATATTTTGTTGGAGAAGGCTTTTGGTGATCAGCGTTGGGCACTGTGTTTTCTCAGATGCAGTGTCTACTTCAGGATCTGTCATAGGCTATCTCTTAGCTTCGATGGTGGAAAAGTTTACCCCTAACCTCTAAAATGACCTTTCTATCCTGCTGTCTCTTAGGATTGACCAGAAAGAGTAGGTTCCAGGTAGGAGAAACAAACCACAGCATGCCTACTCCATCCAGCCTTCCATTTGTGTTTTGGTTACAGTGAATTCTAAAAAGATTGGCCAAAAAGAGTGAAGGCATTTGGAGCCTTGTTCATACGATCTTCCTTTGTTCTGTTCAGGAGTCTTTTTGCACTTGGTATTCGCTAGCTAATTGAGTTATTGCAGCTAGGTATCGATACAAGATTTTTTTAATTTTTTTTTTTAAATTGCTTTAGGGAGATTCTTTTCTAGTGGTCTCAGGGATGATTTTCAGTGATTGTAGATTGCATACAGCCACTAGGTAGCATTTTATGTAGCTGATGGTGCTTCCATGGTGTTGGATGGTCAGAAGGTTTTCAAGCATGGTCCTTTATTGAAGATGTGAACTGACTTAGATAATTTGTCATTCAATGGTCTCCTCAATTTATTTCCAGAATGGATGCTGCTTGTCTCTGTACCCAGATAGAGGATGCCTGTATATAGGTGCCAGTCCTCCTTGTGGACTTTAGGACTGATTCTGAGTTAGTGTTTCAAACAAAATTCATTTTGCAGAACACAGCATTTGCTGGAAAGCTAACCTTTCATATTCTTTGGATCAGTCTCTTGCCCTTCAAGACAATTTGTATCCTTTGCAGTGGGATCCAGGGGTAGAGCTATTTTTACCAGGTGCTAATCAAAATGGACAGCAATGTATTGAAATGGTGCTGTGGTTCTACCTCTCTAGTGAAGTGTGTCTAGGTTCCTATTCACATTTTATTTGTTGTGCTTTAAAAAAAACATTTTCATCTTAGACACCAGGCAAGTGCTCCATTTGGATCATCTAATACTCTGTTGTCAGGCAGCCATTGAAAAATTACATTTGCTTTCAGTGAAGTTTTTCTGCGATATAGTTGCTTGTCCGAGGGACTTGGAAACCTGTCTTCAGGCAATTGAACAACTGCAAGCAGTACCTCACACGTCCATGGAGTTCGACTGTATGCACGGACAGTTTGCTTGAGTGCTTATGGAGGTGTCAGCTGTGTTACAGAATTGCTCCCCACCTGTTTTGTCTTTTTTTTATCCTATAAATTGGGATTACAGGTTGAGATAAATAAGAACAAGGCATGTGCTTTGACTCATGTTGGAAGAGGATGAGGTATTTGGGCTTCAGTACTTCACATGGTTATTGTCAAAGCAAAGAAATTTTCAGTCTTGGCTGTTTGTGATGTGCAATCATCCAAAATGTGAATGTGCTTACAAACAGTGCACCATAAGGAAGTTGTTGTTAAGCAGCATCTTTTTTGTGCTTTCAGTAGTAGCTATTCCTAAGTAAAGGTCAGTCTTTTAAATCACATATTTTTGTACAATTCACTATATGGATAAATGTCTTTCTGAATTTCAGAATTAATGCTATCATTGGTATTTTTCTAGGTAACTTGGGAGATCGGGCATGTCTTAGCTGTACATCCCTGAGGCTGGCAAACAAAATGTGAGTAAATATGAACTTTTTTCCTAAACTTAAAACTGTACAAAACTATCATAGAATATGGGTTTAAATCTTCTAGACCAAGTGTGAAAATAGTAGCTTCAGCTTGTGTTATTGACTGATCAAAGGAAGTCTGATTATTATTACTCTCTTCACCTGCTTGTTTGTGTGTGGAAGACAGTGAGATCTTCCTTTTTTCACCCACTTCCTCCCTCTTTGTTATGATGTGAAAGCAATAGAATATTAATCTTGTTCTTGAGTGATTCCAGGTGATATCATGGGCTTCTGGCATACTTTCTCTGTGGAGTTCCATAGAGTAAATGTTCAGTCACAGCTAGCTTGAAAAACATAGTTGGCAGTTAGGGATGTAGATCATTCAGAGATCATCATGCAGATACATAGTTGTATCTTTATTAAACCAAAGTAGTTTACTGTATGTTACAGCCTTGGGTGAGACTCTGCTAGGAGGTGGTGTCCTCTTCTGAAAATGAATCCAATTGCTGTGTGCTTTTATGGAACTTAAGGAGTTGGACGTTGGCAGAATCCATTCTCTGTTCCTGACTTGGCTGACAAGACATACTGGTGGATATGAATTACCTAACGCCTTTCCTTGGAATGTTAAAATATGTATTCTCTAGTTATTTATAGTCTGACTGCTCAGGAAACCATGACTGTTCTTCAATTTCCTAAGTTTCCATTTTAACATAAGGATATGTCTCTAGACATAACTCCCTAATACGAAACAAAGTAATTCCTTTCTTTTTAAAGTCATGTTAGTTCTAGACCACTTACTGTATAGTTAGTTGTGAGAGTTTTTTAATACATAAAGCATTTTCAAATCTTTGTTTGCTTTTTAGTAGATTATTAGATTGGTCCTCTCTCTTGGAAAATTGGAAACTTACAGTTTGAAGTCTGTTATATGAGCAGCTGAATATTGGGACAGAAATTCTTGTTATTTTTTTTGAGAAGTTTTTTTTTTTACCAAAAGCTTCTGTTAACATAATGTTTCTGTTTAAAATAAAACAGCTGGTGCCCGCACCCCAGATGACCCAGATCCAAAACCAAGGGACTCTAATGATACAAGTACTGAGTACAGCTTGCGATAGAAGTTCTGTGTCTGACATCCTGCAAGTGAAAGTGTGTTCAGAGAGGCATATTTCTTGTGAAATTTTTTTTCCCTGCAGACTCCGAACCAGTTCTGCTGGCAGAGCTCCCTTCCTTTCTGCATGCAGAAGCATGTAGATGAATGTAACTGGAACTTGGTCTGTAGGGTTGGAGCTCTGCTTTTGGGAAGTGACTTAGAGTCAGGATGGATTAATCTATGCAAGTGTTTTAATCTGTTTTTTGAATATGTACTTATTTTCTTAAAGGAACCGTAATTCTCATTAGTTAATATCTGTGCAAGTATGTAGTTTTCTAGCTAATCAAGGAAATGTTTTGTGTAGCTGTGTATGTTTTGGCAGTCATCTGACTATTGGATGGTCAGATGCTTAAAATGTTAGTTTAAGCTAGAAATTAATAATGCATCTTTAAAAAGTTATAATTTAGTCAATTGTTTTGTACAAGGCTCTATTTGAATAACATTAAATAGATGAAACCATTAAAGTAATTTAACTTCATTGGATGCATGTGATGATTAAGTTTAAAAAGTACTTCTGGCTGAAAACTGAGTGAGTGAGGTTAATATTTGTAAGTGTTCAATAAACTTTTTTTTCCTTAAAGTGTTATTCAGAGCTGTAGAGCCACTTGCACCTCTTTTGTGTTCACTGACTGAAGACAAATACACATTCAGATTTTGTTTTGATAGTACAAGGGCCCAGTGAAGAAACACCCCAGTCATTTCTGTCCTGTAGATGACTTAATGTTGGCATTTCGGTTTGAGGGACAACTAGTGGAACTCATTTATATAAAATATTGTATCTACTATTTTAATTTTGTCATACCCTTTTATAAAAGTGTGTACAATCCTACTTGCATATAATAAGTAGTTCTTCTGTGTGTATAGTGAGTGTTTGGGGTGTTTGAGCAATGCTTTCCTTCTAACTTCAGGTTATGTTTAATTAAAGAAAAGAACAAAATTCTGAATAAGGTAGAAGAGTATTGGTTCTGTCTGTCCCAGCTCAGCACCACGATGGAAGTTTGTGCAAAATTTTCTGCTGAAAAAGGAAAACTAGATGCATGGAGATAGTAAATGAAGAACTCTAATGAAATTGGATTTCTCTGATACTAATTCTCTTCCTCTAACTCAGCACCTATCCCAAGTCTACAACTTCTGGTTTTTTTCCTTGAGTGTTTTGTTCAAACAGGAAAAGTAATAGAAGGGGCTTTATGTTACTTCTGGATTTACAGATTTATTTTCAGATATAGTTTTCTAAATGGAAAGCACTTCTGGCTGTTACTTTTCATTTAATTGGAGTAAAATAAGCTACCTTTTCCAAATTATTTAATGGAAAACTCCTTGCAGGTTATTTTTTTGTCGTGAAGTAAAGCCAAGCATTCTTTTCAGGTATAGACATTGATCGTGAGAGTCACAAGTTCGTTTTTTTTTTTTTTCTTAAATATGTGGTAGATATTTCTCAAATGATGCATTTTATAAATACATACATTTAAAGCTATACAAATATATATAAATAGTGTATGATCTATTGCTAATTCTTGAATGCTTTTTTCTTTTGAAGGACTGTACACTTTAAATATTGCACTATTGTCCCTCCTGTTTACGCATACTCCAAAAAAGATCACTATTGTTGGACTAAAGGATCTGAACAAATACACTTTCCTCTTCAGAGCTCTTCTGGCTTGTGGACGCCACTAGCAACAATGGGTGTTTTAGGTCCCCAGTATCTTCCAGTTAGATGGTGGCATTCTTCACATCCACTTCAAGATGACTCCATAGTTGAAAAGTCACTGAAGTCCTTAAAGGACAAAAACAAGAAGTTGGAAGAAGGAGGTCCTGTATATAGCCCAACAGAAGTGGAAGTTGTGAAAAAATCTATTGGACAGAGGATTGTGGATGAACTGAAGCACTATTACCATGGTTTTCGATTACTGTGGATTGACACAAAAATAGCTGCAAGGATGCTCTGGCGAATACTTCACGGAAACACTTTGTCTCGTCGAGAACGGAGACAGGTACTGAGTAAATACCAATGTTGTTTGAGTATCCTTAGCGATTGCTCCATTTTATTTGAACCGAGTTGGTGTTCTGTTCACAGAATTAAAATTGCTAGGTGTATTTCCCTCCTCCTCCCTACGTGGACACTAAAAATTTTGGATATGGCTCCGAAACATTTTAGTCTTGTTCCCATTATTGAAGATAAATTTGGTATTTTCTAGTTGGAACAGCAGAGGATTCTTCTGTTTTGTCACGTGGACAGTAGTTGTAGTTTGTTCTCAAGTTCCCATCCATGTGCTACATGTGTGTACATGGTCACTTCCTCTGCTTTTTCACTCCAGCTGGAAAAATAGAGGGAAAACACTTTTAGTAAAGGTTGGATTGGTGCCAATTCTGTTGTATGGTTTGGTTTTGGTTTTTTTAAACAGAAGAAAAGCTGCAGGCTGAAATGTATGATTGATAATCAGATATAAGTACTTTCTCAGTTGTAAATATATTTGTGAGATAATTTTAGTTCAAATAAGATAATTTGAGGAAAGTTTTTGTTTTATACTTACGTTTTTCTTTATGGCATGTAGCTTACATTTATGGAACTGTAAAAATGCAACTGACAATTTTAAAGAAAAGGGAAGGGGGATGGAGATGAAATCTGGAGTGCAAAATGAGAGTGCTTTCAAATTAGGATAACATACATGCATTTGAATAGTAATTTCAGTTTGTGGATGAAGTAAATGTGCTTATTCAACTAGAATTAAAAGATATATGGCTATTTAAAAACATTTGACGTGAGCTCTTATATGGAAAGACTGCAAAATAATAAGCTATTTCAAAACTGATATAGTTAAAAAAAATTTTTTTGAAAGAATGCATTGGTACTCAACATCACCAGTTCATTAGCAATATATCAAACATGCTGATTTAATAGTTCTCATTTTACTGTTTTTAAAGACAAGTTGTTTAAGAATTTTATACAGATAAAATGTTCAAGTCTATCTTCCTGCCTTTTTTTTCTTAAAAAAAGGCATTTCAGATGTTGCTGAAAAAAAATGTGCTGGAAGAAATGTTGGAAAGTGAAAAGTGTATGTACTGTGGCAGCAGGAATGATTAGTGCTGCTTGCAATCACGGTCCGGTTCTCCGCAGTTTGTACACTGTACATGCAATGTGTTAGGTTCACATCTCTGGCTTCAAAAATTTTGTTAAATTATCAAAAAAATGAATATTTGCTCATTGTTTTAATAATTTCCTGATAAATTAGGTACATCGTTGAACATTTTCATGTGTAATTAAAGAACATCACATCTTAATGCAGTATGCAAAAGTTTTTTTTCCTATATTCGCAAGGTTAGCCAAATAACAAAAATTTTAAATGCCCATGTAGCGGTTTTCATCTCTGATTACACTTGGTCTCTTTCTACAAGAACACTGATTGATGGTATTTGGTCTCGGCATCTTCATGCTACTTATTTTTGCCCTCTTCCTTCTGCTGGTACAAGAGTATGTTTGGCAGCTGATCCAGCTGAAATGTTGCTCAGCAATAAATATAACAGTCTGTGCTGACGTAGGAGAGGGGATTATGTAGTGCCAAGAAAGAGTAACTGAGGATAGGGGGGAATGAGTACTGCAGGACTTCTTGAAGTAGCAGTTCTGGCTTGTGCTGGCTTATTGAGAGCTTTGGGAAACTTGGAAAACCATGTGAGACAAATTAATTCATGGTTTGAAACTGAATCAGAAATCCTCCAGAGGGCAAGATTGGAACCATTGGTTTTCCTGCCTGTTTCATGTTCACTGAGCCATACTTCTGAGAAATTATACAAACAACATGGAAATATTTCTGCTGAAAAATCAGGACTGTACTCTAGCTAGAAGGCATGAACGTTTAGAAGTAATACGTTATCTTTGGAAACATGCATTATTCCATCAATAAATAGATTTATTCATTTGATTGCGCTTTAGTTTTGTCATCTAGTGATGATAGAGCTGTCTTTCTAGTATTTATGTAGTGGTCTGGCATTTGGCCTCCCTGAATTCTTTTTTTTTGTGCAGATGTGTGATTTCAGTATCAATTCCTGTATTTTAAATAAACTAGAAATTTATTGTGCAGGTATAAATTATTGTTTACATTGATGTAGCCTGTCTCTTACCTAATGATGTGTATGTGTATGTATGCATGCAATCCGGTGTAGATGATGTAGAGAAAATAGTTTTAAGAACTACAGTAATGTTATTTTCTCAATCTAGGTTTTGTGTTTTCTTTATATGGAGGTAGAGGGCATCCTGTCTCTTGAATTGAGTCATGGTAGGCTTAGAACCCAGGGTCAGTGGGAAGCAAACCAGCCTACAGATGAACAAAACCCTTTACATATGCTTTTTTTAAACCTTATTTTGTTTGTTTCAACACAGTTCATTTTTTGTCAGTTCAGCCTTAAATTGTAGTATACTACTGATTTAAAGAAGTCTTAAAGCTTTGATGCCAGATTAGCTACAACTTTGCAGAAGTTGGTCCTGAACTTGAAAAAAAAAAAAAAAAAAGTAGTACATACTGCTTTAAATTTATTAAACTGTATATGAACTGACAGTCTAGAGAAATCTTATCTTCACGCAGGCTGACAAATGAGTTATTTCTGCCTGCCCTTTCCTTCCTCTTTGGAGGCAATTATGGAAGGATATCCAAGTAATCTAACCACATTAACAAGCAATTGCAGCATGGCTAATGCAAGGAAGCTATTGCTTATGTAAACCAAAAGTTGGTTCCAAAATTCTGCTTGTACAGTTGCTGGTAGGGTTTGGATTCAACAGGATCACGTATCTACGCTTAGAAGAAAAGGCAGGAAGAAGTAAAACGTAGGAAATATGATACTGCTGTTAAAAACTAATTGCTGTAGTGCTGCCGCCTACTGCTGGATGATTCAGGTCATGGAAGTGAGATGGCGAACACTACGGAATTTGTGGCAAGTGTATCAGCTTTACAAACTCTTTAATCCTGCAGAGGAGGGAAAAGCGGAATACATGAAACTGTGGCAGCAGATGCAGAGTAGTCACAAGTTTTTCATGCTGTGCTGCCAAATAACATGCGTGTAATCATGCACCATTGTATTAGGTTCCTGTGCAAAGTTGTTTTCCTTGAGTTAGTGGAGGGTGCAGTTTCGTGATTTATGTAAGCTGTTCCAGGACAGTAGTGCTGCTCTGAAAAAGGCCAGTCCCGCTTGGTGCATAAACCAAATTTTCCAACTCCCCCTGCCCCTTTTGGTTAGTACTGATCCTTTTTCTCTTGTCTGTGTATGTATTTATGGGTTAGGTTTAGCCGGATCAGTTGTGTACCTTCACATTGTGACTGCTAGTGCATGTTCATGACTTTTTATACATTGTCTCAGGTTAGCATTAGGTTAGCTTAATCTGGTTGTAAAACTGCTTCTGTAGATACGGATTTTGCCATGTACAAATACTCGCATGCGATGTCTAAAAACAGATACTGGGTAAAAATAGGAACTCTATTCTGCACTCTATAGAAATTTTTGAGGGTTTTTTTTCAGGGAAAATATCTTGTTCTTCTGACTTCTGAAATTTTCTTCCAAACTTTCTTACATCTTTTTGAACTCCTAGTAGTCATTTATCTTCTATTGTTGGAATGAATGGAAAAATCTTTGAGCCTGTAAACAATGGACCAAAGCATCCCTTCTGGGAAACTGAATTTTTTATATACAAAGAAAAATGTCGAACATTGGATCTGTGGAGTTTGTGCATTCCTCAAACAGTATTGAAGATTTTGGCTGGTTTTATGCTAAGAAAATTATGGTTGAAGTTTTACTGGTTTTGTATTCTAGCAAAGCAGTCCTAGCGACATGCAATTTACACTGGTTGTTGCTGCTGTTCCCCTGGATTCATGGGAGGTGTGGGGAGGGGATGGAGGGGGAAGCATGTGTTTACTTCTGTAAGAGCATTTATGTTGCCAGTTTTTGCCAGTCGTAGCTGTGTTTATCAAATCATGTTGTTGAAAGACACTACTGTGGCGGTAGTGTACCATAGTGTACATCTGACCTTCAGTCTCTGATTTAGGAACTGACAATATTCCTAATAACCAGCTTTGTAAAATGAGGTAGAGTCAAGCAATATCTGCACTCACCAATATAAACCAAGTTATTAAGCTTCCAACGAGTACTGAAAGATTCAGTTATAGACTGTACAGCCTAATATATACATTTGTGGGTGTACAGAAATGAGAAGGACAATATTTGTTTTATGCAGTTCAAGATTCGGTAACTAATGCATCGGCCTGCTTCAGAGGATTACTGATCTAGAAAAGCAGTGATTTAAAAAAAAAAAAAAAAAAAAAAAAGAATCTACCAAGCTGGGCTCATTACCCTGGATTTAAATGTACATTACAATTGTTATAAGGCAGAGGGGGAGGGAGCTTTCATTTTATTCTTGATTACTTAGTCCATAGTAGCTCATGCATGTAAGAAGTGGTGGAGCACAAATAAAGATGAATAAAAGAAGTTAAGCAGCTTTAACAACAACAAATGACCACCTCCTGTTTTCAGGTGCTTTTAAGAGGTTTAAATGAGATACTTGTTCAATAATCCTATTGAGACACAGTGAGGCTTTTGAAGTACTTTCTATAGTGTTGAAAACTGGTGAAACTCTGGCACTCTAGTATAGAGCAACTTGAAGAAAAAGATACTAAAAACTGACTTTATCACATCCTTTTTCTGTCTTATTTTAAAATTCCTTTGTAGCAAATATATGTATGTGAGCATAAGTGATAATGTGGATGATCATATCAAGTATTTTTTAAATAAATATTTAAAATTTTGCTTATCAATAAATTTCTTTTTTTTTTTTTTTCCTTCCAGTTTCTTCGAATATGTGCCGATCTTTTCCGTTTGGTCCCTTTCCTAGTTTTTCTTGTTGTCCCGTTTATGGAATTTTTGCTTCCAGTAGCTCTTAAGTTGTTCCCTAATATGCTTCCCTCTACATTTGAGACAAAGTCTAAAAAGGTAAGCAGGTCTGAATATATAATCCAGCAATACATTTTGAAAAAATTAGAACTTTACTTGGTAAAGAAAGAAACTAGAAAAATTCTAAAAATTAGATTTTTTTTTTTTTTTTTTTCATTAGGGCAATGGTTTTGTCGTCTTTATGTTATTTTGATGATCTTGCTGTTAACATATAATAATGAACCAGCGCCATCCTGGTTTACCTTTTTATATGTGCAGGTGCTTAGCTGTCATGGCTGGAAACTTCTCTTGTCTTATTTGCTATCCTCATCTCCATTTTCTATGACTCTTACAAAGCAGAAATGAAAGCTATGAAACTTTATTTCTCTAGTTTGTATTAAAATACACAGACTTTGTTTTGGCATTTGTAGTCCTTACTCGATGCACGTTTTTTTGTATGTATACTTAATATTTAAAATAGCTTCTTATGCATTGTTTTGTTTAAACTTTATTTCTTTTAGTTAAGTTTTCTTGGAATTGTTTAGAGCTTTGTAAAAACACACCAAAAAGCCCCACAAGTTCTCACTTTCAGAGCACAAAAGACTTACATGACTTTTGTACATAGTGTACATATAATCAATCATGATTTTATACCTGGATCTAAGTAACCATTGATTTCTAATGCTGTGATAAATTCTTTTTTGTTTGGATGAGATATAGTGTAGGATTTCTGTGCTGGATACAAGAGTTGGGAATTACCCTAACCAGTTGGTTAGTTTCTATTTTTTTATTACTAATTTAGAGGGTGCAGGTTAGTTTTAGCAGGCCACTGATGCTGCACTTCACTCTGTTGGCATTGCATCTCGTGCTTCATGGAGCTTGAGCTGATCAAGCTATTTTTCAGTGTGATTTGGGGATCTTTGGTAAGAGTGAATGTCCTCTTGTGATACGTGTATTACAGCAGAAGTTCAGAAGTACTCTGCAACTTGTCTGCGGGCAGAAGTGGTATTTAGTGTGCATATTTCTGGAAAGAACTTTTAAAACCAAATATTTTGTTAACAGGAGGAAAGATTGAAGAAAGAATTGAGAGTAAAGCTTGAATTGGCAAAATTCCTTCAAGACACAATTGAGGAGATGGCCTTAAAAAATAAAGCAGCCAAAGGAAATGTTACAAAAGATTTTTCAACGTTCTTTCAAAAGGTAAATTTTTTATTAAAAAGTATTTTCTCTTCCTACCAAAAAAATAGATTTGTGTTTTGTTTGGTCTGTGGTAAGTCAGATACTTTTATTCTGTTGGATTTGAAGAAGCAGGATATAATAGGTTTTTTAGGATAGATTTCTTTTTTGCAAGTAATACTTTAGTGTGCTGAAGTTTTACTGTTCTTCGCTTTGGTGTTCTAGCTGGTACTTTCACTCTCTGATTCTAGAAGCAATATATTTCTGCTCATTTGCTTTCTTGTTCTCTTATTTTGTTAATAAGTCACTTCTAACATTAGAAAAAATAATGTACTCAGTCATTAGTCATGTAGTTTTTGACCTCTTTTTTTGAAGATTGGGTGTAAAAAGTGGGAGAGAAGACTTATTTCCTAATTAACTGATTAAAACTTAGTGGGGCAAAAGTAAAAATTTCTTGTCAAATTTCATTCTGCTTGTAAAAACAGTTTTTAAATGCACAGTTGCTATACTGCTGAAATCCTTTTGGATACTGACTAGAATGTGGTATAATTGGGGTTTGCTAGAATGCAAGTGCTGTGTTTGGTGCAAAATTTTTCTATTCACAAGCAGTTGCTGACACAGAGACTAAATGTCAGATATCTGCCTCCTACACTGATGGCCTTTAGGTTTGACAAGTTGTAGGTAAGGGTAAGGTGTTCCCTGGAGAGATGAAAAATACCTCGTTAAATCTTCCGAGGATAGGATTTATCTCAGTTTGCTCGCACTTAAGATTTCTCTTAATGGTGGGGCTGTTGGATAAGAGATCAAGCCAACAACCATCATCAGGTGCTTTGTTGAAAGTAAGAGTGTAGTCCCCTCCTTTGGGGAGAGTATGTATTTGCACAGAAAAAGGCACATAAGCCTGGGGATTTCAGACCTGAACTTTACAAGTCCTGTGAGCTAGCTGGAGCTTTTCCTGCTTGTCAGTGGTGAGAATAAAGTTTTAAAGGGTGGGGTAATAAGATCATGTTGACTGTGCTGAGTAGGTTACCTCAGATACTGATATTGGCAAGTTTTGCCAGTCAGTATCTGTTTGCAAAGTCCATGTACTTTGAAGCTTCTATGCAATCATCTGTTTCTGTTCTTTTTTCATCTGCAGAAAATTTTAAATGGTTAGTTACAGCAGTTAGTAGTTGAAGCACTGACGCTGCAGACTCTGGGAGCATGCCACTGCCATGCTTCATGTTTGGAACATTTTATTTTCTTCTGAAAGAACTGCTACTGAGAATTTACATTTGGCGGTTAATTTCTGTGGAAATAAATGACGTATCACTCCACATTTGCTGGAGGAGGTCCCAGGTTCCTCTCATGACTGACTAAAAAGAAGTTTCAAACCCTGCATTTCTTATATGTGGGTGTGCTTTTTACAGCTATATATTTCTCATTTTTACCATGGAGACAAACTTTATTGATGTCATTTCACTGTAGTAGATAATAAATGTCAGAACAAGAACCAGCTTAAAAGTTTCCCACCTTTTTGCTGTTCTTTTATAGCTGCTTCTGCAGTGAAGTAGTTGATGCTGCAAGAACCATTGATGACAGAGTTTGCTGCAGAATTCCAGAATTTATCTGTGTTGCTTTGTATCTAGTGACATACTAAAAAGTTTCAGTTTGCACTTTCAAGAAACATATGCTTGGCTTTGCTAAAATTCAGCTTTAAACAAGGAAGAAAATACTTTCTGTATTTTTGAAGTTCCATTTTTGGCTCCTGTAGTAAAGGAGCTATTGAAGTGGAACAACAAGGCCTTTGACCTTTCTTTCTCTGAGTTGGTTTCTCTGCTACACAAGTATTCTGGAGGTTAATGGACTCAAGACTGTCTTGTCTTCCAAAGTTTTATCTTTTCCTGTACTCAGGAGCTGTTCATTAAAAGATTTGAGTTGGCAAGTAAAACAGCTAGGCATAATAAATCAGGCTGTATAGGAAATGTTAGGTTTTCAGACTGTACTTATGTCACTTAGCTTATATTTTCTTTACAGGGCGTAAAAAAAGGTAGAGGGATTGGGAAAAGTGTTTTTTGGATATCTATGTACTTACTGATAGTAAGTTTAGACTATTTAGACTTCAGTTTAGACTGAAGGTGTTAAGTGGGAGTACTTAATTGTTAAGTTCTATAGATTTTGCATTCAGTAATATCACTAATAAGCACTTGATGGTGTACTTAAAATAGAAAAATCAACATTTATAGAGGTGATAATGTTTTACTCCGACCTGATGAGACTAGGGAATGATTTTTTTTCTACTTTGAACTGTTATTTCTGCTTCCAGTATTTGAATCTAATTACTGTGAAGTGCCATTTGGCAACGCATAACTTAAAAGCTTAACTTTGCGTTTGTACAAGCAGTTACATAGAACCTTCTATCAAGAAGGATGCAGAGTCCTTTCCCAAATAGCAGTTTATATTTTGGAATAACTTCAGGTACAAGTGCCTTTGCATTGAAGTGCTGCAGAACAGCTAGGAGCTGGAAGCAAAACAGTGTTGTAACAAATGCGGTTGTGGAGAGAATGTAGGTGGGTAAGTGTCCAAATCCATGTTTCATAGGGACGCCAACGTGGCAAAATTTTTGCTGTTGGATGTATTGCTCCTTTATCTTCACAAGGTGATGCTTTTAATGTGCTTTTATGTTTAATAAGTATGGTACCAGAAGGAATACTTGCCAGTGTGACTTCTGTAGAAACTATTTATTTGCTTAGATATATATGTGTTGGGTTTCTTGGAGGTTATCTCGTGGCAGTGCCAGCTCAGACCGACCTGCTCATTAGTATACCTATGCATCTAATTTTTGGTTTTGTTAGTTTTATCTTAAGTAAGTTATGCAATCTTGTTGGAACTATCAAGAGCATCAATTCTTTTGCCTTTTATAGCAAATAAGTTGGGGTTTTAAAAATTTTTTTCATGTCTTCTGTGTGTTCTATTTCCTATCCCAAAATTGATGCAAAGTACTTGACAAAGAGAATATTTTTATTGTTCAAAATAATGCCCAACCATAACATTTGCTTTGAAAAGCTTTCTGTGTGTTTTTTTTTTCTTACAGATCAGGGAAACTGGTGAAAGACCCAGTAATGAGGAGATCTTAAGGTTCTCTAAACTGTTTGAAGATGAGTTGACTCTGGACAATCTAACCAGGCCTCAGTTGGTGGCACTTTGTAAATTGTTGGAACTTCAGTCAATTGGGACAAATAACTTTCTCCGCTTCCAGCTGACTATGAGGTTGAGAAGCATTAAAGCAGATGACAAAGTGAGTCATCTAAATAGGCACTGGTTAATAATTTTGACATGTAAGAGTAGTGAGTGTGTGTTGGATATATGTATGTCGTCTTAGGCATTTTCCTTTTTTGTCTTAATTGTCTCATTTTTGAACTAACTTAGAACAAAAAGGCTTGAAGAGCTTAAAATCAGAAGTGTCCTTATTTGTAAAGAAAAAGCTGACCTTTTTTTAATCTACCATTAATTGCAATAAAAGTAATTGTTACAAGGAAAAGCATTTCTATGAAATTATAATTTTAAGGGAGCTGATAGAAGTATTAACTTAGAGAGAGAGATTGACATTACTATTATGGAGCTTTTAAGACTGCAGTATAATGTTCACTGTTTAAAAAGTGGAGGCTATTTTGTGTTATCACAGCAGCCTCTAGTGGCCGTTGTAAAAATACGGACTTATGTGTGCACGTTGATGGTGGTTCTTCAGTTTTGAGTTGTTACATGTTAAAGTTTATTTTATGCTTTGTGCAGCTGATTGCTGAAGAAGGAGTTGATAGCCTGACTGTTAAAGAACTGCAGGCAGCTTGTCGTGCCCGAGGTATGAGAGCTCTTGGTGTGACAGAGGAGCGTCTCAAGGAACAGCTTAAACAGGTATGTTTTTGCAAGACTGAATACACAGACCTAACTTCAGTTGCTAGCTCTGATTTTTGTTATCATTCTGAGAAATCGTTTTGCTTCTGTTCTCATTAAAGGCTTGGCTAAAACAGTCTTTCTCCTTAATAAGCTTTTGTCATGTGTACTGTGTGAGTATGTAGTAGCAGTGGGTTTCTGGCTTTTGACTAGGCCATGTGTTTTGTTGATGCAAATAGATAATTAAACATATCCAAAATATGTTTGCAGTTTTGGCACTTTGTCTTGTTAAGTATTTGTATTACTCTGTAAAGAACTTTTCTTCAAGTAGATCAGTTCTTTCTCTTTTGGTGTTGCCTGGTTTAGAGGAAGAGGCATGTGAAACTAAATGCTTTTTCAAATATTCATACAATACTTCTTGAAATAATTCTTCAAACAAAATACTTCTTCATATATTTCAATGCAATTGCTGTAATTCTTAGCTGCTTACAGCCTGTAGTTCCTGTGCTAGGATACTGACTGATAAGCAGAGGTAAAAAAAATTACTGTTTTGTGTATGCTTGACTTGATCTGTAAAAAAGAAAAAAATCCAGAAGTTAATTTGTTATATATATTGCATTTATAGTGGTTAGATCTGCACCTGAACCAGGAAATCCCTACTTCGTTGCTTATCTTATCCAGAGCCATGTATCTTCCAGATACCCTTTCTCCAGCTGATCAGCTTAAAACAACGCTCCAGACACTACCAGAGAGTGTTGTAAGTATTGATATACATAGTCTGCAACCAGCTTTCAGTATCATCACTGAAAATCCATTCAGGGAGGTAGATGTTCTTCTTGGTTCCTTTCCTTTCCTTGAAAAGCTAAACCATGAATAGGTTTGAGTGACCTCTGAACACAGAAGTTGGCTTATATGTGGAGGGGTCTGAGAATAAAGCAAATAAAAGGCAATATTTCATTGCATGACAGTAGACAGTAATAGCGTAAGAAGATTTAGAATACCCTTTTTACTGATATTAAAAAAAAAAAAAAACAAAAAACGCTCCAGGCAACTTAAAGACATTAATACATGAAAATGTTGATGATGATGTGTAGGGAGAGGAATTATCTGACTAGATTATTGGTAGTCTTGAGGTAAAGAGAATGAAGAACATGTACAATTTCAGGGTGAAAAGTTCTTGTTCTCAAAGAAAGAGAATTATCTTTTTCTGAGAAGTGCAAAAATAGGGTAACTTTTGGGGGTTTTAACTACATTCATTAGCATACCTGTACTACCTATCTTAATAAGGACATATAAATTTCTTATATTATGTAGACATGCATATATATATAGACACATATATAGATTTTAGTAGACTTCGTGCATTATTTATAGGCCAAAGAAGCTCAAGTCAAAGTGGCAGAAGTTGAAGGTGAAAAAGTAGATAACAAAGCACGGCTGGAAGCAACACTTCAGGAAGAGGAAGCCATCAGAAAAGAAAATGAAGAAAAAGAGATGGAAAGATTGTCTGAAGCTGCAGAGAAAGCCAAAGAAACCCTTCAAGTTGCAGCCATGGTAAGTTCTGCTCTCAACTATTCCGAAATAAATGTCAGTGATGTAGAAACTAGCATGTTATGAGTTACTGCCCCTGCTCTGGGTGTTGCCTGCAAGAAACTGGACTTTAGGCTCACATATGCAAGATGAGGGAGAGTATTAAAACAGACTGCAACACAGAAGGGTTGGCTGTGAAACGTAAAAGATTGTCTCAGTCTTACGTAACTTTGATTTCTCTTTCCTCTTAATTAAAGTAATAAGAGAAGCCTTTTATTTCTGTAGCAAAGGTGATGGTTCTGTTTGTTTTTTTTTTTTTATTTCCCCCACCCTATACTTTAAACATTCTTATCTTTGACTCTTGTCATTAACCTGATAATGTCATTGTATAATACTTGACTGTAAAAGCTGCTGGCCTACTTTACTGGTGAACTAAGCCACAGGAGCTCACAGGCATAGTTCATTAAGTGCAAGTGGGTATTTTAATGTGAAACCATTCAATATGTTGCAGTTTTTTAAAGTTGTCTTCTCATTAAAATGTCTGTGTCTACTTCAGCAACTGTTTCTATTTTGAGAAGTCATTCTTTACTGATGCTAATATGGATAATGTTATCTTTGTTTTATTTAAAACCTCATGGGTCTTTCAAATTTAGAAAGAGGTGGAATCAGCAGTAGATCTTGAAGCAGCTGCTCTGCAAGTTAAAAAAAGTGAGATGGCTATGGATACTGAACAAGAACTGGCAAGGGCAGATATGGCGATGCACTCAGAGACTCTGAAAGATACAGCACCAGTATTGGAAGGCATTAAGGTAATCTGGATAACTGTATGTTTTTATACTTTTTAATGTAAAGATTCGAAACATTTAGGTAAGAGTCATGATAAGTTTCCTGGCTGTCCTTCATTTTTCACCCTCTCACTGCATTCTATCAGTTAAAACCAGCTAATTAGTAGATTGCAAATTCTTAACCACCAATGCAGAAATTGAAGTCAGCACAAAACATCTCTAAGTGAGTACCTCCTTCTTCTATCTGTGTTACTGAAACTAATAGACCTATTATAAATGGGGGGCCATTTGCACTGGCTATAGACATACTGGTTCTGTGCATGTCTAATCTATGTATAGTTAACACAGGAGGAGGGAGAGGGCAAGTGTAGGTAAAGGTGAGTGTTCCCTTCTTTTGAAGGGTGTAGCTAAGGCCAAAGGATTAAGTAAGAAACTAAGTTTGGACTATACTAGATTTGTATCGACTTCCTCTTCTAAAATGATATGAGCAGTGTATGTACGCTATAAAAACTTTTTAGGGTATTCTTTCACTGTTTCTGTAGTATGATGTTGAACATAGTTTATACCCCTGTTAAAGTAACAGATTAATTTCTAGGATTAGCATACTTTGTTACAGTCAAAGCATGCTGGTTTTAATCATTTGCTACCTGGCTGGCCTGTAGCTCCCCAGAGTCTCCTCCTTGCCCTTACTGTAGATAGGAGTCATATCTGCTTTCTTCCAGTCCTCAGAAATCTTTTCTGATGACCATGTCCTTTCAAAGATAACAGAGAGTGGCCTCTCAGTGACATCAAACAACTCCCTCAGCTCTTGTGGTTGTATCCCATTAAGTCTCATGGACTTGTGTGTGTTAGTTTGTTTAAATGTTCTCTGATGTGATCCTCCTCCACTGATGGTAGATATTCCTTGCTCCAGACTTCCCTATTAGTCTCAAAGACCTGGGATTCCTGAAGGCCAGTCTTATCAGTAAAGACTGAGGAAGGCAGTGACAACCTCTGCCTTTTCCATGTCCTTTTGCACCAGGTTCCTTGTGCCATTTAGCAGCAGGGCCGTGTTTTCTCTTGTTTTCCTTTTGCTCCCAATGTACTTGTAGAAGCCCTTCTTGTTGCCCTTCATGTCCTTCACCAGATTCAACTTGAGGTGGGCTTTGGCTTTCCTGAACCCATCCATGCATGCTGGGACAGTGTCTCTGTATTCCTCCTGGGTCACCTGTCCCTGCTTCCACCTCTTGTATGCTTCCTTTTCATGTTTCAGTTGTACCTTGAGTTTTATTTGTAGCTGAGCACTTTATTTTTGTCCATGAGGTTTGATAACAGGATTTTTGTCAGTCCCAGTGTTACTTTGTAGAATAACAACATTAATTTAAAATGGATGTTTTTAAGTAGAAAAAATATTTTCAATTTTCCTGGACAGCATCATTCTCTACCTGCTATTATTATAACATTGTTTACTTTAGAATGCTGCCAAGAAGGTTTCAGTGGTAGTAACAAAATGGAACTAATCCACATTGAAATCGTGCATTGTTGTGTGATGAGTTAACTGACTCAGCTAACTGTGTAGCTGGGTGCATGATAGTGCAGCCATGAGGAATGCTGTGGGAGGGAGGCAGGCAAGGCTGGGATCATCATCTCATTTGGAAACAGCAAGGATGTGTGATGTCGCAGCTAGCTTACACTGCCACATCTGGCATAGCATTCGCATTGCTGCCTGCCACGCCACCAACGCTGTGAGAATGTATGACACCAGGCCACAAACAAGACTTCTTCAACAGCCCTAACTGATACGAGCAAACAAGAAGTAAAGTTAGCGTGGCATTTCTTAACCAAGGTGACAGTGTGGCCTGTCCCCTAAAGATGCTGTCAAAGATTTTAAATGCTGTGAAATACATTCTTGCCTCCTAGAGGAAAAAGGTAAGACTCCCAGCTTCTTGAAGATGACTGATTTTATTTGAGGCAGAGGAATTTTTTTTCAAACTGCATTGTTTGGGGTTTTTGGGTTGGGTTTTTTGGGGAGGGGTAAAGTGAACTATAGATGTTGTATTAAAATCAGAAGTGAGATTGATACCTAGATATTTAACAGTACACTGAAACTCTTTCTGAGTTGACAAAGGGGCTGGATGCCTAGTTTGTGAAGTGTTCTGTAGTTGTTTCTTGGAAGCATATCATCCTTCCACTCTGTGTTTCTGGCATCCTTGTTTGCATGTGTCTTTCTGTACTCTACTTGTGTGGCTGTTCAGAGTTTAGCCGTTCAAAATAAAAGCTGGTGTCTGGGTAAGATTAATGTGCTAACTGTAGCTAGTATTATGGGATTTTAGCATTTTTAATGAATTGTCTTGAAGTCTTATTCTTTAAGTATTCAGTTGGCAGTTAGATTTTTATTCTCAGCTTTTCAAGAGACAGGTATACTTCACAAACTATGGATGTTCATCCTCATTCTCACAAAGGTTGTTGAAGATAACTTTGCTCCAGCTCAACTTCCTGAACTTAGCTCTGCAAATTTTTTTTGTGTAATCTGTCTTCCCTGTACGTAATGAATCATTTCTCAATCGTTTGGATTTTTCACCCAGCAAAGAAGGAAGAAAAACATTCTTAAATGAGACAATCAGGTACAGAATTTCAAATAGCCAAAACTCACATAATGAATCACATTAGCTGAACTTAATACTGATGCACTTAAAAAATACGTACCGTAGCAAACTAATTGCCTTAGCATTTATGATCTTTGCATTAGCATCAAAATGCAGATTCCCTGCATTAGCCTCAAAATGGCTATGAACAATACTGACACCGAACATGGAAAAAGAATTTTGAGTCTGTCTTTTCTGTTAAAAGACCTGAAATCTTTGAGGAAAATCACAAATGTGTCTTTCACTAATTTGTATATATTTTGTTACAGGGTGAGGAAATCACTAAGGAGGAGATTGACATGCTGAGTGATGCTTGCACCAAGCTGCAGGAACAGAAAAAATCATTAACAAAGGAGAAGGAGGAGCTTGAGGAATTGAAGGGTGATATCCAGGAGTATAGTGAGGTGAAGAATGGGGCATGGAAGTTCTGTTTTTATTTCTGTTTATGTTTAGTTCTAGCATAAATGATCCACAAATTTGAAGATTATCTTGCTTGGATGTCTCTGAGCTTGTAGTTGGTAGCTGAGTGAATGAACTTTGTATGGGACAATGCAGAGCCTCATTTGTATAATGTGTTTAAAGCCTAGTTAAAATCATTGGAGTAGTTCCCACCAGATGAGAATCCTGTTCCTGCTCTTATTCCCGGGGAGACTAGACTAACAGGTGCTAACTGCTGTGTGCTGCAGTTCTTTCTTATCAAGCACAGATGTCAGTATTACAGATACTTAAAGTTAAGTAGAATGAATCTTATCCAATCTTATGAAGGATGTGGAAAATAACATTTAAGGGGTGCATTAAAAAGGCAGCAGTGTTATAATTTATTGTTCTAATCCCAGTTTGGCTTTATATGTCTATATATTTGCATTTCATTTATGAATGGCTCCTGTCTTGGAACGCTAGTCGAAGTTAGTAGTGTCTGTTGTTGAGAATTCACACTGACAAAAGCTTTTCTCTCTCTTGACCATTTCTTTTAGGATTTGCAAGAGATAAAAGAGCTCTCTAAAACTGGCCAGGAAGAAGCAGTGGAAGAGTCAAAGGCAAGCAAGCGATTGACCAAGAGGGTGAACCGAATGATTGGTCAGATAGACAAAATTATTAATGAATTAGAGACAAGTCAAAAGACGGTGGATGTAAAGCTGGACGGTGGTGATAGTCCTCCTGCTGGGTGAGTGACTTGAGAGCACTCAATGTGTCTCGTGACTGTTCATCTTCAGTCTTGCTTTTGTCTGAGGTGTGTTAGATAAGAATTAGCAAATAAGTTGTTGTTTGGAATGTTAAGATAATTTATTTTTAAAATGAAATTAATAAAATTGTGCTGTAGATTTTCTGTCTTCTGAGGTATGTTACATATGGTTGAAATGAGGAAGGAAAAAAGCAGGCATAATTCCCCAGATGCTAGTCCTGTGCGGGTTCTGAAAGTCAAAGCATCAATTAGTATCTTACCATCTTGTTCATGCTTCTAGCACTAATGGTGTTGCAGGTGAAATCATGCCTTTAGTCATGCTCCTCATGCAGTAGGTTTGCCCTGTGTCATTGATTGAAAAGGTGTGCAGCAGTATGGTAAGCATACTCATGTTTGTTGTTCTTTAGCAGTGAAGATGTCAGTGAGGAGAAAAATTGCAAAAAAGTCTATTCTTTCTCTGGAGGGAAATGGGGAAACAGGTCTAATGGAAGTAAGGAGATAATTTTACATGGTCCCTTTCTGAAAATTTGCTTCATTTCAACTTTAACACACTTGCAGGTTTTCAAAGAAAAACCTTTCTTCATAGTTTCATTGCAAAATTCATCTATCAACACTTTTCCAGGTCTTAATGTTACTGGAGAGTCTTTCAGGCAGTCATATGCTGAATGGTCATAGGTTGCATATTAGAGGCACTGAAATACCTAAAAACTGTGACTGTAATTCTCACAGCTTGTGATCGTGAATGCTGTATTAATCTAGCTTATGCTTGCACCATTTTGTGTGATTCATGAAGAGAGCTTCCCAGCTCCCTTAGAGCACACCTAAGCAGGATTCTGCTTTTGTTCCATTGGAACTTTGTTTTTTCCAGTCCCCAGGGCAAAAGGTTATTTGATTCAAATTTTGTGTAACAAGATTTAGGTGGCCATATGAATAGTGCTATAGAGAAGCCGTTGATCAAAATGATCTGAATTTGTAAATTAAAAATACAATATAGAATCTGCTTGTACTGAACATAATTATACTTTATGTAGTGGATGGTTTTGTGGATAATTTTGTAAGTGATTGTGGATAACTGAAAATTATTAGTTTTAATATTGCTTAATTGTTGAAGGCTTGCTTTTTAACCTTCAAGTTGGTGCAGTCATTACCAGGCCATCAAGAGTCATAGAAATTACACAAGTGTGGGACATTTAGTGACAGCTTAAGAAATGCTTCTTGAACAAAAGTCAGTCTGTGCCCAGAGGTTAGGCCAGGTATGGAGCTGGGACTATACTGATAAAGCCCTTGTGGTTAATATTTATTGAGTTCACGGTCTCCTGCATTTCAACTTGACCTGTGCTGGAAGATGGTTCTTCAAACCAACAAAACTACATAGGCAAGCAGAGGCTTTAGGTTGCAGAAGACAGACAACTTCAGCTTCATGAGATCAGTAAGCAGACAGTGGAAATATGTGAAACCTGCTAGTCACGATGTCAAGTTTAGTCCTTTCTTCTACAAAGTCTGTTCCTTGATATGAGTAAATGAAGCCTATTTGAACAAAACAGCTAAATTGCTAAAGCAATTAGTTCTCAGCTTTTGTTTTCCTGTGACTTTCATTAATTTTGTGTAGGCCAGCCTCTCTAAATCTAGAAGGATGACGGGTGCATGGCACTGCATCTTTGGTAAATGGGGCAGGGGGAGGCAAAGGGCATTAGGTACACAGACTGGGAAGCAAAGAAACTGTGCTGAACTTCATTTCAAATGCTACTGGATAACTGTATTTGTGCAATAAAGCATGTGGAAACCAGAAGTGTGAGATTTGATGGTAAGATAAAGATTCATTTGAAATCTGCTTGCTGATCAGTAACTCGTTTTTGCTTTTTTGCATTCTGTTCAGGATTATAAGTATATAAATAAATAATGTTTTTACAAATGACGTGCAGTATAGTGACTTTCAGTACTGCCTTTTGTCGACTTTACTTCTTTGGAGTAGCTGCTTGCCATGTACACATTGTGCTTCCTCTCCAGGGAGAATCTCATCAGTATTGCTGAGCTAATTAATGCGATGAAACAAATCCAGAAGATTCCAGAGGAGAAGCTAACTAGGATTGCAGAGGCACTAGATGAAAATAAGGATGGCAAGATTGATATAGATAATGTTGTTAAGGTAAGTCTCCGGACTACTTAAAAAAAATAAGGCTAGCCATCCTTCAAACATTGTACCTGTTTTGACTTAAATTCATATTGCTGTCTTTTGCAAGAGTCTTTACTTGATGCCAGTGAGGTTTTTGGTAATGTATTGTGAATAGATCTTACAATACATGTTAGCATCTTCAGAATTTATATGGCTATTTTTGGGGATGAGGGGAGGGGAAATCTTTATCCTGTGTCTGTTACCCACGTTACCTTTAAAGCTGTAGGTTTTCCTGTGTGCCTATGTCAAGTTCTGTAAAATATGGTAATTCTGTTCTGCTACTTATGATTGGGAGGGAGGATGAGAAGGAGCTTTGGAAGAACTACTTTTGGAATACCACTATTAGCCAAAGTCTTGACATGACATATAGATACACTTTATGTTAACACAAGATAATAGCTTCTCTTGCCTACTTGTATACCTTAGATATTTCATTGAGACCTGTATTTCCTTTGCTTGAAAGACATCAGACCATCAGCTGTCCTTTAGGTCCCTTGTAAATGACCTGTGTTCTTTGCCTGATTTGTCCTGTTTTCTCATTTTGTGGAACATTCTCAGGTTTTCCCTGCATTTCTCCTTCATTTTCTTGTTTCCTTTTTACTTGCTAAAATTAGAGATGTCCTGAAACTAACTTCCTTGCAAGTAATTTTCCTACTCAATACAGAAATAGCACTTAAACTGTGGCCAGCTAGAAAATACAGCATCAGCCTTTTGAAACTCATTTTTCCTCTCTACTGAAGTTGTCCCAGTGGTGATTATCTTCCCTGTTGCTGTAAACAACCATTGTACATTTAGCAACACAGGTAAAATATACTTCTGAACTCTGCGTATAATGCAGAATAATTCTAGGGACTTGAGGAGTTACGCCAAGAATGTATTTGTACAAAAAGCTATATAAAGGAATTTGGAATCACTTGCTAAATTATTTTTTCCTTTTGCTTTCTGAAAGCCATACCGTCTCAACTTTTAAGTTTTTGTAAATTTGTGCCTATTTAGTACAGTAGGTCTTTTTGATAAAATTAAGCCTATAAAATAAGTGTTGTCTTAAATACTATTTCAGCAGGTACTGAATCTAAGCTTTCCATTGGAACAGATACAATAAATGGGTCTGTTTTACTAATGCTTTAGAATGTGAAGTTTTGTGTGCTGAGGTCAAAAGTTCTAGAACATTTGATTTAAGTTCTAGCTTTTTTTTAATATGCTGGATATGTTTGAGACACTGGTTGTAGTTTTAAGTTTGTGTTTTGTGTAAGAAAAAATGCTGGTTTTCTTGAATGTGAGAGAACCAATAATTTTTTTTTGTCTTGACAAAATTTATGATAGGAAAGAGCCCCAATCATATAAAAACTAAATGCTCTCTCAATTTCGTTTTATGTTCTTGTAGGTAGTAGAATTGATTGACAAAGAAGATATCGATATTGGCACCAGTCAGGTTGCTGAGATTATGGCACTGCTTCAAAAAGAAGAAAAACTGGAAGAAAAAGAGAAAGCAAAGGAAAAGCACGATAAAGAAGCTGCAGAAGCAAAGAATTGAGCTTCAGAATCTGAAGCTGATCCCAACTGTAACCAAACCTTGTATATCTTTCTGTGTCTAATGGCTACGTATTACTTGAGCTTTGTGATTATGGGAAGTATTTTGAGCTGATTCTAGTAATAAATTATAGATATGTTTTCTGACATATGGAATGAAATTTCCGTTCATGAAAGAAGTGATTTACTGTCATTCCGTATAGATGAAAACAAAATATGCTTTTTTAGCAGTGCTCCTGCCCACAAAATCATGTATTTGCACTCATTGTTGTGGTACAGTGATCCATTAAACATGCAGGTTTGCTGTATAAATTAAGTGTATCATGGAAAAATGTTTCTCATTTATTTTCTTTCATCATTATATGGGGCCCAACCTTGCTCTGCTTCTACCTTTTAGCTTTTTCAGAATTTAATACAAACTTTCCCTTCTGTCACAATATTACATGTTTTTAACCTGTTAGTGAAGATTCTCTGGCTTCAGTAGTAGCTACTTGGATTGAGTTTTATTTAAGCTAAATATCACTAAGCTGTTGCCTCACTGACAGAGAATGTGACATTCTAATCACTTTTATGAATTCATGATTATTATTTTTTTTCTGTTGAAGGGAAAGTCAGACTTATTTTTCCCTAGAATGGAAACTTCCCATGAAGTTTTCTTCTTACGGGTGCCTTAAATTTCTTAAGACTGGGAGTAGAGGATGTCACTTCTACTCAAAATTCCATGAATTACTAAAGCATTAGAATCACAGGAGCCTTCAAAATAGTTTCAGAACACAATCTGTCACACAGTAAAGTGAGTTAAAGTGTTCGTCTAAATAGCAAAATGAAAATAATCATAAGGGGAAAATGTCAGTTGTGATCTTTTTGCATAGATTTTTTAAAAAATGCAGTTATCTCCGCATGTTTGTTGTTTTTCATCTGACAATTATTTACACCATAACTAGTTCTCTTACCTCTCAGTTTTCATCTCGGGTATAAAATCACTAACCAGATATAGTCGAAGTACATAAATACTTTCATCTCATGGCCTTGCTTACTGTGCAGTCTACAAGTCATGTCTGGTATTGCCAGTGCTTTGATTACATCATTGGCTTTCTAATTAATTGCTTATAGTTACTGTCTTTAACTGTGAGATTAAATACTGACAGTAGGTCAAGGTTTACTCATTAGTGTCTGTCCTTAGTAAATTTTTAAGCTTAAAAACTAAAATACCAACTCTGGGATGTTCCATAATTCCTGGTAGCCTAAATTTTCCACTCTTTCTTAAAATCTGTGAAGAAATACACAGCGTGACTTGAACCAGCAGGGTTGTGGTTTGTTTTTTTTATTTTATTTTTATTTTGCACCCAGTATTATAAAATATATGAACATTCTTGATTTTGTGTACACTATAGAGAGCACATCTTACAATGGTGCTGTACACAGTGATATCGAGGTGGGCAGTTAGCGCTTAATGCTTTTAGTCATAGTTGCATATTTTTGTAGAAAATGTTGACTCCCAAGCATATTTCGGCATAATTCCATGTTCAGTATTTATCTAGATTGGCTAAATTATTTGTGAAGACTTATGAAGTTAGTGGAACAAAAAAAGTTTTGACAGTCTCATGGCTTGCATGATGGACCATTGTATTTAGTTGTTTCCAAAGCAAGATGTACAGTAAGATGTACAGTACAATTAATTATAGAAAAAGGATCAGTGTTTAGTTCAAGTATCGAGTTCATATTCTGTACAGTTTGCAAAGAAAGCTGCTTACAGTAAGATCCTCCTGAGAATTAATTTAATTGTATCTGAAGTGTAAAATAGCTGTGACAAAACTGAAATTTCAAATCAGTACAGTCTTTGTAGTTAATGTACCCTTAAACAAGGGGACTGTTCTCTTTCTTGTAAATTGAGATTAACTTGCAGATTTCAGCATGAAGGTCAATTTGTAGATTTTGAAGATAGGATTTCAGTAGGTGCTTTTTTAGGCCAAAATTCCATAGATGAAAATGCAAGAGTAAAACTAATTTCACAAAAATACAGTTTAAAAACTAATTTTACATTGAATAATTTACAATTAGAATTAATGGGCTTTGGAGTATGCAAAATTTTGCAGTTGCATATCTTCAACTTGAAAATGATGCATAACAATCTTACTTGACATTCCTGAAACATGATAAAGATACTCTAAAATTGTCTGCTACCTTTCATGGAATATCGAAAACCTAAGAATTGTATGCACTTTAATGCATGCAAGTTTAAAACAGGGAAGTAGCAGAAAAAGCTGTTTTCAAAGATTTATTAATTGAAGTTTTACAGAGCTTTAACTGTCCTTACAGTAAATTATCTGATTGTAGTATTGGGGAGTTTAAGACACTTTGCTGCTGTTCTTTTTCTGTGTTTACTGTTCACTTAAATTTTCTGTGGATTAAAAAAGAAGGGAGTCAAAACTAGCTGATTTTTTTTTTTAATGAAGAATGTCCTGATTAAAATAATTGTGATACATTTATTGAACATTTTTTAGCTTTTGGCCTTGTTTGAAATTTGGCATATTGTGAAATTTTAGCAGGTTAAATGTCAATCACAAATGTCAGTTTTCCCCTGTTAACCTAAAGTGTTTAAAGGACGTACGCATCAACCATAGCGAAGCATTTTCGCGGGGAATATTTTCCTTCTGATGTTGAAAGTAGGCAAACCCATGACAGCTGGACTTGAACACCACATGTTCTGCAAGCTTAAAAAGCTTAGAAAGCCCTCAGTGATTCCCATTTACCCAGTTTTGAACCTTCCCAAGCAGCTCTCTCCAGTCGATACAGTCAACTCCAGCAAATTGGTGGCTTGAGGACTAGCTTCAGGCAACATGCTGTGTTGTCTTCTGTGTTGACCAAAAGAACAGAAGCTGCAGTACTTTCAGAGAAAGGATGACTTCAGAGTGTACAGTAACTGGTCAGAACTTATTCCTGAATGAATATTTAATCAGGAGATGTAAATATTTGTTTAAATAATTAAAGGATGTGTGAGATTTCGGTGACCTTGTGACTTACACAGGCAAAGCCTCTAAGCTCAGAGTTAGGTGATCGGTAAGACTGTTGTTGGGGTTGTTTCAGATTCAAGTAAGATCAGATTTTGATTATAAACTATTCAGGGGAAAAATGTAAAACATTTAAAAAGCTTTTAAAAAATCCGTTTAGCAACAGGGAAGAGAAGTAAAGTAGGATGTAATTTCTTTTTTCCCCCTTCAAAACAAGCAGGTTAGAGGACCTATTTTATTGAAAAACTGGTTTCCATTTCGTGTTGGCTCAAAAGATGTTTTTTACTGAGATTTTCATCATTCACTGCATGCTGCAAGAGTAAATCTGCCTGCAAGTTAAGTACCAGAACGCTAATACCTCCTTTGTCAGCGGGACTGCATGCAGGTAGAGAATACTCTCTTGACAGGATAGTACCTTACACTTAGGTAGGCTTTGTCTGGGGGAAAAAGTTACATCTTTTATACAACTCCAAAATACTTCTTGTAACTTTATATCTACATACCTTGCTAATCATTTAAACTTTAGCTACTTCAGCATGTATTTAAATACTTTTAAATTGTTTATATCAAGTTATTGGGTATATTTAATTAAAAGAATAATCCCATATTCTGTTCTTTGTATATATTGCAAGTTTTGCTTTTCAGTTGAAGAATTTCAGCCCATGTTACAAATTTAGGTTAAAAATCATTCGTCTGTGCTCTGAGCATATTGGTCCTGTGTTTGCCATAATGCAGTATAAAATTTTTAAGTTAATTGGAGCTTGTGTCCTTTGTTTAGTTATAATAAATGTATCATTTTGAAACCTAATCTCTCCATTATGTTTTTGTTGCTTTGGTTTATTTAGAGCTGTTCAGATGAGATGCCAGTCAGAGCTGGACACTGACGAGCTGAGTATTATAACTGAAATGTTTGGGGTAAAAGAGGGCAAGTGAAGGACAAATCTTTAAACTGGGTGTGTGGTGAGGTGGGGTGGGTTGTGTGGGATTGGAGGGTGTGTGTGTGTTAATTCTTGCAGAAATTCTCCTGATGAATGTGAGACTGCTTGCCTGGTGTAGTGAATTGTGCTAAACCATTCTTTCTAACTATTGTATTTTAGGTATGAAAGTGGGGAGCAGTGTACTCTAAGGAACAAATGGAAAGGTTAAGATTTATTCCATGTAGAAATAAGTCTCCTTAGGAAAGATCCATGTTTGGTCTTTGTCCAAGTTAGGGGAGAAAACACATCTGAAATGGTTCTAAAGATTGATTATTTTATGCCATGCCATGCCCCTTGCCACTGATTTTGCAAAATAATATGTATTCCTCTGCAATGCTAATATTCCTCACAAAGTTCATCCCGGCGTACAGCAGGCTTTTAAGTCTTGGGCATATCCAACAATATGCTTTGTTAATTAAAAGCTGTTAATAATTTATTGCTACCTCTCCTCTCGAAGCTTTGGCAGCCTGGGTGGGAAGGCAGAGAGAGCCCAAGCCAGCAAGGTGTTCCGGTCCACATCTGGTCCCTTGGAAATAACCGAGCTATCTCAAACATAACTTGCATTGCTGCTGTTTTGAGAGCTTCAGCGCTCGTCTTGGCCCAGCTGTGGTCAGCACTTACAGAAATGCATAGCAAAGAAGATCCAGACCCAAAAGATGCAGAGGTCCTGTTGCATGGGCCTGTGTTGACAAAAGCAGTCTCCTGGCTGCTTTCAAACAGGATTTGGGAATGTGCAAACATTGGATCTACTTTCTAGTGTCAAAGTATTTCGACAGATGGCTGAAAAGAACCTCCTGCCTTGAGATACTTTTAAAATAACAGATAAGCTAGATTGGGTTGCAGTTTTTCCTTCTTTTCCTTAAAGCCAAGTATCAAATAAATGGCTTAAAAAGTGGCTGAACTTGTTCCTTTTAAGCTTTTGCATTAAAAATTTCCTTTAATGACAGACTTACTTAGGGTGAATAGGACTGTTGTGCAGCAGTGTGGTAAAACAGACTAGCAGAGAAATTGTGGCTTTGAGTTTGTAAATTAAATGTGGACATTGGCAAGTGCAGTTGATCGTAGTTACCCATGTCCTGAATGCCCAAGAAAGAGACTGACTTCTGGATCCAGTGTTGTTTTTGCTGAGATATATTGGTTATATCAAAGAAATTACACTCTTTTCTAAATCTTTATTACACATTCATAACAATTATGTCCAGTTATTGTTACAATCTGAAGAAAAAAGGGGAGTTTTTGGACTCTCTTGCCTTGATATAAGGGGGAGACAAAACAGTGGTACCCGCGACCAAGCAGAGTGCCTGGCCAGTCTGGCTGGTGCGTAGGCGGTAGGCACCAGCCAAATTCAAGTCTCAGAAAAGCTGAGGCTGGAAGGGATCTCTGGAGGTCGTGTCATCCAGCCCCCTGCTCAGAGCTGGTTTCCCAGGGCTGTGCCCCATCAGGGTTTGAGTCTCTCCAAGGATGGAGACTCCGACACCTCTCTGCATCCTCTCTGGATGGAACTCTCCAGGACCTGTGCCAGTGTTTGATCACTCTCAGAAATAAAAGAGGTTTTTTTCTTTCATTTCCCTTGTGACAGATGAGGATAATCTGTTATTACAGATGCGAATTTATGCGTTGCCCACAAATAGACACAGAGGGAATGGTAACTGACTTCACTAATTAGAAATAACAGATAATGGAGATATTGCTGTAAGTTCGCTGGATGGAATCTTCTTTTACATTAGGCTGGTAATGCAGGTGTGCAGAAAGCTGGTTGGAAAAACCTCTGACTTCATGAAATCACAGTCTTAAAAATATTAATATAGAGGGATTTTTGTTGCAAACTATTTTGGTGAAATGTCATTTAAAGGGTGAATACGTATGCATAGCGGTAGGGGGACAGATGGATAGTCTTGTGGTTGTTTCATCGACCTGGGGCTCTGGAAATCTGTGTTCCGTCAATGCCTATTCTTTCAATAATGCATTGCTTGGCTCTTATGCCACTGTAACATCAAACCTCCTTGACAGTGACTGGGCAGACAACAGATTCTCCAGAGCAGAGTGTCCCCGTGCAAGGACCTATATTACAGTATTCTGTAGCAATAAGGCTTTTAAATACTGAATGCAGACAGTGATGGACCATACCAAACAGTTTCTCTGGCTAAGGAATCTTCTTTTTCTCGCTGCTTATATATTGAAAAGCGTTTCTGGTATTTTCTTGAATTATTCCTCAACTGATGAGAGCAGGAGGATGTTTGTAGTGTGTTTCTAATTCCCTATACTCTGTGCTCACTTCCATTTTTGTGTATTATTGGATATAAATCTTTCTCAGTAGTTAAATATCCTTCACAGGTCAAAATTCTTTGGGGGCTCATTAGCATGTAAAATTTTACCCTTGCCAAACCTTCTGTGGTTTTCAAACATCAGTTTCTCTCATCTAACTGGCGTAAAGGATTTCTGCTATGCAAGAGATGGATCTAATTCAGATTTGCCTCTTTCCGTCTAGTATTTCTCTTTATGTATATTGGCAGAGCAGACCCCTTCATGAATGGCCTGATTTATGTCTCAGTGAATGCTGCAGCCAGCAGTTCAAGATGTCAGGTCTCCCGTGCGTGTGGGGAGCGGCTGTGGCTTCTCCCTCCCCCTCCTTTTGTCCTAGCTCCAGCCCGAGACCCGTCCAAGTTCTTTCCTAGTATTTTCTAACCATGTTTTCACATCCTTGGGTAAGTGAGATCTTTAGACTCCCATCTGAAGGAGAGCTTCTGCAAGGAGCTGAAGGGCAACTGGGGGATGAGCAACACCACCAAAAAATTAAAAAAAAGAAGTCTTAAGAATGTAACTAAATTAAGATAGGAATTAACAATCTGTTATGCGGAAAACCCAGGGATCTTTGCAGCCTACTCCAGACTTGTAAGATTATTTTTCCCCCAGATTTAATCAGGTAATATATCCCAAAGTAGTAAGCAAGTCAGCAGGGGTTTTTTTCCTCCATCCTTCTTATTCCCCAACCTTCCCCTTTTCTCTATCCCTTATTTAACGTGCAGGACTAAGTAGGAAAGATTTATGGAGGCCTTGTTGTGCTTTGGTTTCTCAGTACCGTGCTTTGCACTGGTGGAAATAGAGTTGCAATACAGCAACCATTAATCTTTCCAATGAATGTCTCCTCACGAGATGGTTTTCAGTGCTCGGTCTTTGTAAACTCAGTCATTAGTCACCTTCATCAAGCTCTCTTCTCACCTTCCTCTGTCGTAATTACACCAGCTCCACCGTGGTCCCTGTGCAGCCACTGCATGCAATGCTCCTAAGAGCAGAAGGCTTTTATCCTTCCCTTTGAATCCCGTGTGCTCTTAGCACGGGGAACTGCGTATGCCCTTCCGTAGGCCACAACAGTTGAACGGGAAATACGTTCTTAGAATGAGTCTTCAAAATCAGGAGTGATGATGAGAGGAAGGCATGCGCATCCCTATTTTTAGACCTACCTTCTGCAGCCAGAGTTACCCATCCAAATTCTATGATTCAACTAACACTGTGGTCCCTTAGCGACTCAGTATGATTTCATTTGAGGTGTACCTAAACCACTTGGGTCATCTTTTTCCCCAGAAAATCCTTTGTACCCACGCTGAAAATGAGATCCTTTTGGGTAGCTAGGTTTTGGACTTGCAAATTCAGGAGTTGATGGGTGTCAACCCAAAAAACCTCTTCAAATAAATGAATGGGGAGGAAGCATTACGAGAAGAACCTTATTTGTACCTCCTAATACCTTTGTACTCAAGAGAAATCTGATGTGGAAAATAGCTCAGCTAGCCAGGCTCATCCAGGACCCGTAGCAGTGAAGGGAAATAAGTGGAGGGGGAGATCTGGTGGTGTTAGCATTCTGGTTGTGCTTTCTTCCCTATAATTTGCCCTTGAGTGAGCGGGGTACTATAGCACTTAATTTTGTACACATGAAGATATCCTCAGTCAAAAGAAATATATGGTACTACCAAGCTTGATACTCTTCCTGAAGTCCTTGGGGAAAGTGGGGGACTTCAAGGAAATGGGATAAAGTCTTCTGAAACTTTTTTTGTATATATTAAGCAATAGCACAGCAGCTGATAAAGCGGGTATGTGTCACCTGGACTAGAGGGAGAGCGAATTTGCCTCTCGGAGCACAGGGACCGGCATCACCCCGGCATTTCCACCCCGGGCACCACATCCACGCTGCAAAACAAGACACCCTCGTCCAAAAAAAAACCCACACCAACCCTAGAACCGCCAACCCCCAACCCCAGACGTGATGACCCGTGGATCCAAGCCCGCAGGAGCAGCTCCATCCAGCGGGAACACCTCACTAGATGGCGTGCCCCGACCGCCCAGCGCTCCCCGGCACCAGCCCGGGTTTCATCCTCTTCCCGATTCCTCCCCAGCTCCTCTTTTCCGCCCTGTTTCTCGTTCTGCACTCGCAGGCTCTGTTTCCCAGCTTCTTGTCTGGCCAATCGTTCTTTTCTGCCCCTGAGGATGCTGTTAATGCAAGGGGACGGGGGGCTGTTTCTGCACCCCGGTGCTTGGTCCCCCCGCGCTCCCTCTTCCCATGTCTCATCTTTGTCAACAGGATAACCCTTGCTCGCACACCAGAATAAACCGTTCCCCTCCGGCCACATGACCAGTATAACCAGCCACTGGAATTCTCAAAACTAATCCCTCTTTAAAATACAGCATCATTTCGAGAAGTTCTCCTCTCTCGGTTTAAAATTGGACGGTGAAAGAGAATCCAGCGCAATCCTTTGGTGAGCTCTTGCGCTCGGTTGTTGCTATCGCTCTGTGGTCTGTGAGGGTTTTCTTGCAGAGGCAGGGAGAAGGAAAAGAGTCTTTAAAAATAGAAAAATAAATTAACTCCCCACCCTTGGAAAATCAAGCAACAAAAAGCCAACCTGTCTCTAGCGAATTTGTCTAACACCGGTTTCTATTCATTTGACTTCAGTTGGCTCGGTGGAAAAGCCCCCAACAATGTTTTCTTTGTGGGGTTGCTCATGGGCTGCATTAACGTGGGTAACTCCGGAGCTGCGCAGCTCCTCCAAAAGTTTCCTGACTCCCTCATGAGTGACCTGGATCCTGCCCTACCCGGAGCCCTTCCCTCTGGGCTGAGGAATTGTGGCATTTGCTTATTAACTCTTCAATATTAACACTGCGATCGAGGTGTTCAAACGTGCCTTGTGGGTTTTTTGCCTACCTTGCCTGCAGAGCATTTAATTTGACTCTACGTCTAGAGGTGACATCCAAACACCCTTGAAGATACAGTCCTTTTGTGATGGTTTAAATTGCTAATCTGGGCTCGCATCTTCCCACAGAGCCCGGCACTTTCCCGTTGCTATAAAAGCAGCGGTGCTGGTGTGCTCCTCTCTGCAAACGAAGGCAGATTCAACTCGTCTCAAGGGCGTAACAAATTTATTACTCAGTGCTATAAACACTTAGTTAACAAAAACTGAAAGTCCACTCTCATTTCTTTGGTATGAGGCATTTTTAGGATCAAATGCTAGGTCAGGTTAGAGTGGGTTACGCACGTGTGATTCAGCAGTTTGGATGCAATGCTTCAAATGACTCAGGCATGTTTTAAAAAAAATGTAGCTTGGTGAAAAGGTATGAATCAGAGAATCAGAATAATTCAGGCTGGAAGGGACCCCTGGGGTCATCCAACCTTCTGCTCAGAGCAGGGCCGAATTTAGATCAGGTTGCTCCCAGCCTTGTCCAGGCACGTTTTGCTTGTCTCTAGCGACAGAGATTACACAAATCCCTGCGCCCTGTGTCTGACCACCTTCATGGTGATAATTTTTTCCTAAAATCTGGTGTATATGTCCCATATCACAGCTAGTGTCTGCTGCCTCTTGCCTTATTGCTGTGCATCCCCCAGGAAGAGCTCCATCTTCTCCGCACCTTCTCGTCAGGTAGTGGCAGATTGCAATGAGGTCCCCCTGAAGCCTTCTCTTCTCCAGGCTCCGCAGGCGCAGTTGGCTCAGCCTCTCCTCATACACTATGTGCTTCAGCCCCGGCCATCCCAGTGGCCTCTGCTGGATCCACTCCAGTATGTTCATGTCTGTCTTGTGCTGAGGAGCCCAGAACTGGACCCAGGACTCAAGGTGTGTCTCACCAGTGCTGAGCAGAGGGAAAGGACCATCTCCCTCGACTTGCAGGCAATGTCCTTCCTAATGCAGCCCAGGACGCTGCTGGTCTTCCTTGCTGCAAGGGCTCATTGCTGGCTCATCGTCAACTTGTCCACCAGGACATTTTCTGCAAAGATGCTGTCCAACTGGTCAATGACCATCCCGTACTGGTGCATGGGGTTATTCCTCCCGGGACCAGGGTTTTGCATTTGCCTTTGTACCATGTTCCCATCAGCCGGTTTCTCCAGCCTGTTGAGCTCCTCTGCACGCAGCCCTCCCTCCCCTCCAGTGTCAGGACCGCTAGGAACACAACACTGAACACACCGCTGGACAAGAAGGGTTGGAATGGAAACAAGGAGGTCGCACGGTTAATGTACGATGTGGAATAGTTGAGTCTCACTTGTCAAATCCAAGAGGTTATTCAGGGTAAAAACAGTTTAATGCCAGGCATGGAATTGATGACAATTTACGCAATTATTATTAAGTGAGCAAACTACCATGTGGTGTTATAGAAGGTCTGGAAAAAAAAAAAAATTAATAGGCTGTTTGTTCAAATGTGAAAGTGCTAAACTCATTGACTATGATGTGCTCTAAAAATAGACTTGAGCCTCTGCATCAAAAAAAAATAATGCTTCCCTTAGGAAGACTTAACCGGGTCTAAACAGAGAGCTTTCTGGCTAATGTCCAACTAACTATTTTTTGTTTAAGTCCTATAATTAACTTTCTTTTCATTACTTTCTGATGGGAAGTTTTCTTTTTTCTTTTCCCCATTTCTGTTAAGCAGTGGTGCGTGTTCAGTTGCTATGATGATGAGAATAATGGCATTCCTATCACCATGAAATGTTATAAGTTGTGATTTTTGTGCATACTGGTCTTACAAGTTGTAAATGACCCATTCATTATTTACGCTACGTGGGGTAAAACTGTAAACAAAAGGTTGTTCTTCAATTCACCTTCGAATCGCATGTTTTCTGCCCTACATGTTTTCTGGATGTGAACTACAGCAGTATAGATTTTTTTCAGCTTATTTAACAGTGCTGGTAGCTGCAGTTTAGAAGCTGCTGTGTAGCAGAGCTGGAACTCTCTAGATCTTTGTCCAAAGTCAATGGGTTATGGGGTTTCTGTTCAATCTATAGATATCTACGCTGTTTGCCCCATGTTTCCCTGACCTACAGCAGTGATTAAAATGCTGCCTCGATAGTTTGGAGCTACTGTTTGCTAAAAAGTGCTCCACAGCTATAGGGACTATTCAGTTGGTTGTTTCCCTATGGTGTTTAAGGGTTATAAAAAAACCAGATTAAAACCCTGGACTGTCTGTTTCTAAGTCCAGGCAGAGCCTGAATCCGGGCAAGGATTCCTTTGGGATCAGTGTCACAAGGCAATCGGGTGACTGCAGATCGCCCTGAGAGCAGTGGATTAAAAAGTATTTCCAGACTGTAATGAAACAGAATATAAAATATAATGATATCAACAAAAAATACAGTGATATCTTCCATATTGAGTTCCATATTCTCTGGCTCCCAGCCCCAGCAGGCCTGGTTTACGCAGTGATTTTTGCCTATAGCTGCTGTCTAACTACCAATTCTTTACATCATGCTGTAGCCTTGCCCACATAGAAACCTCCTGAGTATCCAGCGTGAGCTGAAAAGTGGTTAGCTGGAAGTTAACTATTGAAATAACCCCCAGGCAGTGGTGGAGTCTCCCTGCCTTGCTGTCTTCCAACCAAGGTCTAGTCATCATTCCTTGCACAGGATGCTCAACTCCTTGGGAGGGAGGAAATTACTTTTCAGAAGGAGTTAACCACAAACCTGCAATCAGCAAGACAAATTTCAGCAAAGACATAAGCAAGAAGGTGTGATCCAGTGCACGAATTCCTAAAGAGGAGGCAACAGCTGGAGAGGCTGCAGCGCGATGGAGAAACATCTGGAAGCTATGGGAGACTCTAATCCAAGTGGGACAGTGTGACGCCGTTTGTCTGCCTCGTAAGAGCTTTCTGGGCCAGCTTCATAGGAAAGCTCTATATGAGATAAGGGAGGTGGCTACACCGGGCGTTGATGAGGTCTGAAATACAGCGTATTGAAGCCAGGTTTGGGTATTGCTCTTCACCGCTAATACTCATGAACTGGAGCGGGTCCAAGGTTAACGAGAATAACGAGCGGCTGGTTGCTGTGAGGAACAGTTAACGGCATTGCATGGCTTTAATCTAGAAAATGCGGGACTGAAGGCAGGGAACACCCAAGTTCGGAAACATTTGCTGCACGGGGCTCTGTTCTTCTCCACAGCTGCCGGGTTAGACGAGAGCAATCAACTAAATTTTCAGCGAAATTACCGGAACAGTGGGGTTTCTGCAGACTCTCACTAGTGCAACTCAAGGCCTCGTAGTTTCTGGTGTCGGCTGGAGGTTGCTAGGCCTGTAGCTAACAGCTGTGACAGCTGCTGCAACTCAGAAGTTGATGTGTTAATTTAAACCAATACCACTCATGCTTTAAGTTATTGCACCAGACTATGGCATAGAAGAATTTGGGATGGGACCGCAGGATGTCTTTCATCCAACACCCTGCACAAAGCAGGTCCCAAACAGACCGGGTTGCTCAGGGCTTCATCCAGCCGAGTTCAAGGGTTCAGTCCCAGGACGGAGATGCCACAACCCCTGTTGGACAACCTATTTGTGATATCTAACCACCTTTATAGTGAATTCTTTTTCCTTATATTTAATTATAATTTCCTGCCTGTGTTGCAACTTGTGTCCATTGCCTCTCCCCTACCGTGGTGCAATCAATAATGTTAGTTATTACTTAATAAATCCCTCAATTAATAGCGTGTTTCTTTGTAACCGCCTACCGGGCTCTAATTTCGTGATGCTGCAGAAGTGGAGGACATGCACCATTCCCGCTTTGGCTGGGTTTGAGCATCATAACAGGGTAACTGTACCGGCCGAGCTGCAGAGATGCTGCTGTCCCCTCGCATCGGCGCCTGTCCCACACAGCCCGGCTCGGTGCTTGCCCTGGGGACAGCTGCCTCTTCGCAGGGTGATGAATTCATCCCTGCCCGTAGTTGGTGCGCAGTGGTTGAAAGCACTCTGGGATCCTTGGGGATAAAAAGGTTTGTAAAGACTGGAGTCGTTTATTACGATGATTACTAAAATAAAACTTTAAAATGCCTTAATGTAAGGAGTTCATTGGAAGGTTTACAATTTCGGGTGTTTTATGAGGGGAGAAATTATTTCCAAGAAGCAAGTTAGAGCAAGTCCCCCTTAGGACAATGCAAAAGGAGAGTTCCAGTGTATTACAAAATTAGCATGGCTATAGCTTTCTAAGCTTTTAAGATCCCTTAGTATCAGGGGGAAAGGGGAAAGGAGAGTCAGGCAGCCAGAACAGGAATCTGTCTCTATTGGGAAACCGTCAGAAAGATGCAATGTGGTGGCTGGGACCCAGGCAGAATTTGAATGTCATCCCTTTTCTATAAATAATGCATAAGCAGCATCATATTTTTGAATGCAGAGCCCAGAGGGAAATAATTGCTCTTGATTTAATCGGGATGTAACATTTTGGACTGGAATTCAGAGGTCCCGAGTTCAGGGGTCCTGGTTGGTGTGTCCCAGCTGCTGGGTGCTCTCCTCTCCTGCTTGAGCATCTCAGGAGCAAAGGGATGAGGACGCTGCACCAGAAGCAGATCAGAGGGCTGCAGCCCCTTGCTTTGAGGGTTCTCCCAGATGTACTGCAACCCCCATCAGGAAAATAGGATGTTTACAGTGAATAATTTTTCATCTCTGGACCACAAGTGGAGTATTTACCACCTAAATCCAAAGTCACAGGGTTGTAGCTGTGTCAGCTCAGAGTGATGCAACTTGAATAGAAAGCTTTTGGGGCAAATTTTGGAGTTTCCTGGGGGAATTCAGTGTGGACAAAGAGCAGAGAGCACGTCCCATCCAGCTTTCAGGAGTAATGCTGCTCTGTGTCTGGGACATTTACGTGGTGCTCAGTCACTCTGCTGTCCAAATCGCTCATGTATTACTGTCATGATACCCTACACTGTCCCATTACTGTCATGATACCCTACACTTTCCCATAGGTGATGGGACAATGGAGTAAGGCCTTGGTGGTCTATGCTTTTGAATTTTTGTGAACCTGGCTCCAAGGAGGTGTGCAATCCTGGTTTTAGCGATAAAATTGTGCTAACAAAAGTGCTGCTGCTTCATGCCACATCAGCTTAACCCGCACGCCCTCGTGGCTTAGAGCACAAGGTGTGGTTTTGCCCTCGTTCCCTTTCAAAACCCGTTCACATTGTCTTTGTATAAGTTTGTGCTGGGCATGGGAATTTGGCTGTGACTTGACGTTGCTCAGCTCTGCTCCATTGCAAGCAAGTGAGGAGAAACTGCTGTAAGGTTTTGCCCTGTTACAGTCTCCCAGGCTGGTAGGAAATATCAGCCCCTTTCTGCTAAGCACTGAAATCAGAGACATGCCCCTTGTTTAGTGTTTATGATGTGAACAGGCCAGGCATGAGCAAGGGTTTGAGACCAAAATACAGGAGAGTGAAGCAACTTGGCAAGTCAACAGACGTGCAAAGTGGCAAATGAAGTGTCCCACATCCCCCTCAAGTGTCCTGTCTGGTTAGAGTCACTGTCTTGCTCACCTCCTACCTTGCTGCCTTTGAATTGCTCGATGTGCAATACATTTCTGTGGGGACTGGCTTATTTACACTCTCTGTGCCTAAACTAGAGAAGAAAACTGATGGAAGAGAAATGAAGTGATTACTAATTAGCAATTAGTTCATTAATAGAAGACATCTGCTTCTCATTAGGCAGGGATGGATGAAGAAGGCTGAATCTCATGTCCCCAGTGACTGGCTGTTTATGGAGCCTGCATTAAACTAGAAATCAGGCTTTTTTTAAGGTTGCTTTTTTTCCACCCTGGAGATGTCCATGGATTGAGGGCTGGGTGATGGTGAATACCACTGACGAGAAAGGGCATCGCGCAGCACAGGGCACTTGCCTGTGAAGGATCCCTGCTCTGCTGCGTGCAGAGGTGATCCACCCTGCCCTGCATCCCACCTCGTTGCCGGCTCTGCCTTGTCCAAATTCCTAACCTTGGTATGGGCCAAAAAGGGAAGGAGGCTTCTGGTTTTGGAAGGAGAAACTGGGATTGCCCCTAGAGTGAATTCAATCAGGCTTGAGCCCGGGCTTTGAGGTACCGATGAGAGCAGTATCCTGTACCAGGTGCCCAAAACCCGTCATCCCAGGACAGACAGCCCGCTCCAGGGAGGTGATGGAACTGAGAATTAGTTTGCTCTTGTGAGCTCTGGGTGCAAAATCCGAATTACTGGAAGAACATCAACAGCTTAACGAACAAACGAGTTTTTAAAGCGCTTTGAACAATCGGCTTCCCCAGCCACCTGGGTGCTTTGGGAAATGCCCATCACTGCATTGGGTGAATATTTCAAAGCAGGAGCAGGACAAGGTAGCAGCTTCTCCGCAGCAGCCGTGGTTTTCTTCTAGAAGACAGGGAGGAGGAGGGTGAAGAGTTTCACATAGGATGCTGTAAAAGTGAAATACCACAAAGTCTAAAGGTGAGCTCCTTGTATGCAGCCTGGAGAGCGCTGGGCAGGAGATGCCAGGAAAGTTCTTGTAGTTTTATTTTCTGCTGGAGAATTTGGAAACTGCATGTGAAGAAGCAGGGCTGTCAAAGGAATGAATTATCAGTGGTTGGGAAAATGCAAGCTATCTTTCCCTGGCCATATTTCTTTAAACGTGTCCCCAAATTTTCCCAAACTCTTCTCTGTGATCTTTCTGTCCAAATTTCCTTCCCTTCCAAAGCTGAAACATTTTCATTGTATTGAAATGAAATGGAAAAAGAAATCCCCAACTAAACCTGAAAGCAATTAAAAAATTTCAATATAAAAAGCCATTTTTCCTTGAAAACCATGCAACTGGCCATAATCAAATCCTCTCCTATCAAAGCTGCAAAGTTCCCCTAGATTTCAGGAGCGGTGGGATGGGCACTCAGCGGGTTTTGATGCTGACAAGGGCAGCAAACTCCTGATTGCACCAGCTATGGAACTCCTTTCCCTGGTCACCACATGGATTTTGTGCCTATGGATCAAGAGTATTTGGATTTTGGGGCTTGTCTATGAGGCAAAATTGTCCAGAATAATCTATTTTGCAAGAGCTGTTCTGGAGCTGCTGTTCTTCTGAACCCTGTTGAGAGAGTATATTCCAGAGCAATTGAAGAGAGCATTAATTATTCCACCATAAAATGACTCTTATTGTAGAAGACAGGGGTATGAGCAGGGATCTGTTCCAGAATGGTGATTGTAGAATAGCTTATTCTGCAATAGCTGCTCTGGTCAAGTTCCTCATGTCGGGAAGCCGTGAATCCTTGCTGCAGCACGGGTGGGAACGCGCCCAGCACACGCAGCCTCTGGCTTTACGGACGGCTGTGTGGCTGCGAGGTGATGAATCCAATAACGTTATCACCGTACTTGCCTTTGAGCAAGAAAGAAAGCTCTTTTTTACCACCACCGCCTCCTGGATTTTTCCCCTCCCTTGAGTGTTATGCACTCATCTATCTCCGCACAGGTACACAGGGTTGCTCGACCCTTCTCCCCCTCCCTTCCCACAAAAAAGTTGACTCGTTTTATCAACGTTTCTTAACTCTCTCGATCTCGTGGATTTTATCCCTCTGCCCAAATGGATGCAATGCCCTTTTATTTTAACTGCATCTGGGACTTTTTGTTAGTGCTCCTTGGATTCCCTTTCCCCCCCCGGGTGGCCGATGAGGTTGAATCTCAGCAGGCAGCTCTCTGGCCCTGCAGTGCCCACAGCGAGAGCATCGCCGCGTGTCATTGCCCCGTGTTTACAGTCTTCTCAGGCAGCTTTCAATTGGCATGACAGTGTTTTCCTGCCCGAGCCAACTTGAATTAATTTGGAGCATAAGATTTCAGGAGACAGGATCAAGTCCTTCAGTGAAATCCAAATAGATTGCAGCTGCTCTGCACTCTATTAACCCCATCCTTTTGTAATTCTGTCCAAAAAAACTGGGGGGAAGGACAAAGAAAGCTGGAGTCTGGCAGGATTTTGATTCCACAAAATCAAATGCGAGTTGGACGGAGTGTAAGAAATGCTTTCCTGGAGCAGGGTAGCAGGTTGGTGTGGCGGATTTCCTTGTCTATAACATGGAGTTCTTTCTTTACCTCTGCATGCCCCTTTTATCCATAATTAATGATTGGTGTATTCCGGAAAGTGCAAGTATTTGTGTCCCTCATGGCTACTATAAAATTTTCTGAAGCACCTCATGATTTTGGCTCTTACCTTCTTAGCTGCTATCAGCTTCCAGGGGGATTTCTGTTCCTCAGGGCTGGGTTCTTCAAAGTAGTTAAATGTAAAAAGTAATAATAATTAAAAATACCCTCTCCTCCCATTCCTTCTTAACAAAAACTTCCAGAGACCTAATACCGACAAAAACACTGGATGCTCTTCAGGACTTTGCAAGCCACTGACCTCAGTAGTGCTGTGGGACACAAATCAAAGTGAGAATCTTGCACAAAATGCTATATGATCCTTTTTTTTTCCGGTTTACATTATGTTGGCTATCTGGCAGCCTCCTAAAGGGTCCTGGTTCTCTTGTCCTCCAGGTTTTTAATGGTTTCTTTTCACTCAGTCATTGCTGTGTTTCTTCTCCCCCCCACCCCCTTTATGTGGCTTCTATCCTGTAATGATCTTTGGTGTTTCCTGATCACCACATATAAGAGTGTCCTGGTCTTCAAGCTCATGATGAGAAACCAAACCAGAAACAAACATCTTGATGGTGTAAAAACTAGCCAGTTCATTCCCTCACTGGGATAAAAGAAGAGGAGCTGGGCAAGCTTATTTGCGTATGTTCACTTTTTCCAGCAAGGAAGAGATTTCTCTTCCCTAACTATGAAGCTGGCTGGCAGTTGCCCTTTCCTGCTAAAATATCCCAGCTTCGCACTTGCACCCTCTCCACCAGAGGAACCCACAGCCCAAAGCGGGTATTTCCGTGCACGGTGTCTGTGGCTTGGCGGCAATGAAGATAGAATTAAAGCCGGGAGCCTGCTCAAGCTCTTGTAGAAAATGAGACATTTGCTATCGCTTCTGCCGAGCGGGGCTGGCACGTGGTTACGCGCTTTGGCATTGTCACGGGCTGGTTTGTGATCTCAGGGTTTTCTCAGTAGAGTTCCTATCAGAGTATGGAGGGGAAGGGATTAAAGATAAAATCTTGGGAGATGATTCCTGGGAAGCTGCATTCATTTTGCTTTCCTCCCAACCACAATATCTCACCAAAATGTCACACGGGAGCACTGAGGCATCTTTGCCACCTACTGTCATGAGATACCTTCAACAGCCAAATCCCTCTCTGCTGCTCGTTCTCTCTTCCTCTAAAAAAAAAGAAAAAAACCACCAAAAAAATCAGATTTCCTCTTTATTTTCCCAGCTCCAACATATAGTTTTAAAAGGAAAGTCTCCTTCTGTATATTACTTTCCAAGAAAGTAGTTTCTGTTAGGACATTTCTTTATTAATACCTGTAATGCATCTTAACAGAGATTTCTTTTTCTCTTCAAAAAGAACAGCAGAAGTTCAAAAAGAAATTGTTCCTGTAGAAGTACTTCTGATATATTTGAATAGTAAAGAATGAAATAAATTCCCATGCCAATGTCAGAAGAGGAGAATCTGGGATGTCTTTACACTGTCTCTAGCTCTGGCAACCTTGCTGAGACAAGACCCTGTACCAGGAGAGGGTGCCTTGTTCCCTTGAAGCTCTTGGAAGACTCAAGCTTCACTTCTCTGTGTCTCATTTTTCCTGTTTCCAAAGCCCAGGTTGTACCACAAACCCAGCTCAACTCCTTAAGTTCAACTGATGCCAATCAAAGCAGCTCCAGCACAGTTGGTGCTGGCCATGGACTCATCTTCTTGTATCGTTTATAGCTCTTATCCTTCCTCACGTCCCCTCTCCCCCCGGTGATTTATTTATCCCTTCATGCTGTCACACCTTGATTTATGCCATTGCTGCTGATGGCGGGGTCTTGCCTGGATGTTCTGTGCCTGGCGCGCTCTACTCTGTGGCAAAGGTAATTACCAGTAGCAGAGAGCAAGAGGTTAATTCCAGGCTCCTTTCCTCTGCCTGGACCAAGCATTAATTCCCACTAGAAACAACTGTGCAAGCAGCTGCCACTCACTACAGAAATTAATAACTGCAGTTTTAAGAAAGCAAAATTTTTATGCCATGCATAGCTGGGGGGGGGTAATATTTAAGGCTATTTTTGTGGGTTTGGAATTAAACCTTCTATGTAGAGGTTTAAATACTGATTAACCTCAGTCCATTTTCATTCAAAACCCAGCATGCATGATCTGAAGGGAGCATATATTTCTAAAAGTGTCTAAAACAATACGTCTGATTTTCAGACTGATGGAGAAATGTTAAATATATGTTTTCTTCTTTCACTACCCTTGCTTTAATTAGTATTATGCTTCTAGTAAGGGGAGTGAATAATATTTCCCTGTCTGGCACTCCATTTCATTAAGCAAACTGCTTGCTGTTAAATCAACCTTAGTTGGCTCCTTCTTTGATTTAAAGATTTTAGCTATAGCCCATGAAACAGGCTGATGACTGGTACTATCAGAAGGGTATGTATGATGACATGAGGTTTTTCCTTATACTCACAGTAGTTTCAGTCCATCAGCAGGACACTGTGCACACAGGCTCAGATTAGTTTGTACATGGGTATATGTAGAATGCAGAATCTTGCACAGGGTGCAAGAGCTGCATTTCTGTCCCACTGGCTTGAACCCCAGAAGTCAAAGAGGACAGGGGCCATCACAGACCCTGCAAGAAGAAGATGCAGGTGCATTCCCAGTATTTGTAGAAGATCTCACTGATGCTGTAGGATCACTGCTTGTGGTGCAGCTGTGGTGCCTCTTATTCAGTTTGTCTTACCTGGCAGTCACCTCTTGCAGTAGCTCATCAATTAGTGAGAATTTCACATAATTTGGTGCAGCTGGTTATTTTGTAGACATCATGAAGGGAACCAGAACATGGGCTGCATAGTCCATAGCTTACATCTGATGGTCCAAAGCCAAAGTTAGGGTGCAAGTGCAATTGCAATGATCTGATTCCTGCTGTGGAGCTGGAGGAAAGCCCAGAGCAATAGCCACAGGTCTCAGGTAGCGTTCAACAGGCCTGCAGCTCTCAGCAGCAGAGAGGCTGGGGGACTACCCAGCTGAAATGTTTTATTCATCCAGTAGCTGCAACTGGGCTCACCTGGAGCAAGCTCCGCTCCAAACCCCAGAGCCCTGAGGGGTGTAGGCAGGACAGTTTGCTTCTGTGGTGCAACCCTTAATTGGAAAGGCTCTAAAGCAGCGGAAAATGGGGATCAAAAGCATGTGGGAGATTGCACCGGCACCAGGCAGCTGGCTAGGCAGAGCGTGGGTTGGCACTGCCAGATTCTTGTAAGTACAGGAGTTGTGACAGTGATGTGGGAAATTTAAGATGTGGAAGATGGATTTGGTGGCAGACCTGGGGAGTCAATCAGAAGCAGCTGCTGGTGATGCAGCAGCAGCAGCAGGCGATAAGAGAAAGTGCCTGACTGAAGAGGTTTTGCAAAAGGAGCTGCTTAAGGAAGACATCTTTTATAAATTGTTTCCTTAATGGTCTTGGCATGGAAAGCTGCAGTTTGCTGGTGGGAATTCCTCCTGCGCGTTTCCCACTGCTGTGCCTGCTTGTTGTTCTGTCTGTGACTTGCAGTTATTAGTGAGCAACCTCAGGTGGGGGTTTCGTCCGAGCTGCAGAGGGAACAGGACATGGCTGAACAAAGCATAGGAGAGAGGTATGTTCTCAGTAGAGAGCAAGAAGCTGTTTCTTGACACACAGGAACCACTGTACCAGGCAGGGCATCTTGGAGATAACATGAAGATCTCCTCTTCCCAATGGCTGGGTTAATGGGAGGGGCTCAGGTGAATAAGCATATAATTAACAAAATGTTAACTTCATGTTTATACTTATTTGTCTTTTGGGCTGCAAGAAAAAAACAGTGAGATGTGTAGGTAAAAAATTTTTAGCACCTTTGGCTGAAACTTCAGGTTTGGGACTAATGCAGATGTGGCAGGAGGGGCTCAGGTCAGGAGGAGCAACAGTGTAAAGTCTGGTGGAGGAAAGTCACTTCTTCAGAAAGGGTTTGGGGATGAGGATGGACTAGGTAAAGAATCAACAGGAGGATCCCTAAAAAGTGACTTTTCTAATCAGCTTTATTCTGTGCATGTGTGCCCAGGCAGCTCACATTGATTTGAGGCTGAACAATTTTTCTGGTTTAAAACCTGCAACAAATTGCAAGCAATTGCACATGTGCTTACCTTTAAACACTCATGTAGCTGCATGTCTGATTATAATTATACTCCTGTGAAAATTTTTGGTGGACCTGAGGACTTAATCCCACAAACCTCACCAATCACATCACTGTACATGTGAATTTATGCTTGCAGGATTAAACCCTGCCTTCAGCTATGAAGCAATTAATTGTTATAAGCAGAAAACATGCAGGGGTGGGAGAAGAAGGGCCGGGTTAAAACACACTGTAAGTGAAAGAACCTTCACCACTGGCAGGTATGTATTTCTGTCGCTAAGGCTTATTGCTGGGGAAGCCGCTGTCCCAGGCTCCCCGCTTACAATGCAAAAGATGATTTACTCGGTTTGACGCAGAGGGGGAAATGAAACCTGATTTTAATTCCAGCTGCGTAAGCACGTATGTGCCAGAAGCACTCTCCCTGGAGAGTCCCTACAGTTCATGGCTCTCGTTTGCAAATTCCCTGATAGCCACCGAGCTGCCGGAGCTGCGCCTGCTGCATCAAGCAGCTCGCGCCGCTGCAGGGATGGGAGCAAACCGCTGCTGCAGCTGGAAAGTGACCCCCCACCCGAGATTGCCATGGACCAAATCAGCTGGGAATGCTGTGTGAATGTGGGAGGAGAAAGCTCGGGAAAGGAGGCTTGACTCCGAGTCAAAGACTGGGCAAAAAAAAAAAAAAAGATGAGTTGGTTCAAACGCCCAGCTCTGAGTAGAGCTCCATGGGAGGTGTTTCTGCTGAGGCTGGATTGGAAGAGCGTGGTAGTGTGTGAGTGCTTAGGAAAGGGACTGCACAGCCAAAAAGAAGTTGCCCAGTTACCTCCAATGACCTTCACCATCTCAGCTGCAGACTTTAACATGCTTTCCACTTGTGTGGGGCTGTGCTCAAAGCCCTGCTCCTGTGGAAAGGATCTTTGCTCTGTTCTTCTCCTGGAAACCTCCCAGGATGCTTCACCCAAGCCCTCAGCACACACAACCATGTAAAGATGAGGTTTTGCAGAGGAGCATACCTTCTCCTGTTACTCTGGTGTACACGTGAGGTTCATGAGTAAACCACACTGAAGTCACCTGGTTATTGAGGAGGTCTCATCCACACCCTGATGGTTTGCCTGATGATGGTGAATTTCATCCCTGTCTGGTGTAAATCAGGAAAAGCACTGCTTCACCTGTTGGTGGCAATATCCCCTGTTGTAAATTATCACTATCCTATTGAAATCAGCGGGAGATTTAGATTGCACTGTTTATCCCTTTCCTTCCTCAACAGTGAGAGGATATACTGAGATTTCCAAGAGGCAAGAGAAGCAGTTTGGAGCTGGCCCACAGTCCTCTCTGCTGAGCAGAAGGCGATCCTTTGCCTTCGGTAGGTTTTAGAGTAGTGAAAAGGTTTGGTATTGGCATTGCAAACGTACGGAGCAGCATTAAACTGCTGCAGCCGTGATGGTCTAAGGGTACACGTGAAGTAAAACCGGATTTTTCCTGATTAATTTCATCTGAATATTTAGGGGTAGGGGGAAACAAGAAACTCTTGGACAACTGGGCTTTTCTTCCCATGTGTATCTACCTGTGTCTTCAGAAATGGGCTGTGAGCCCCTCTAGAGAGGGAGGGATGGAGCTGGAGCAACCACAGTTCCTGGGACATGAGGATGGGCATCTCTGATAGCCAATAGCTCTGGAAAAAAGCTATGGAATTTATCTTACCTGTTTTCAATTTCTCTGCCATCGCTGTCTTGGAGCTGAAGTGGGCAAGCTAATGTGTAAGGGCAGGAGGAGGCAGCGGCTGTCCCGTAGTCTGGTGTCATCGCTGACCTGTGTGGGGTGTCTCCGCTAAGATATTTGACGCCTGTATTTGAACGAGTAGATCGCAGACGTTCAGGATGTTCTGCCAGAAGCCCCAATGGTTTGGCAGGTTTCCTGAAGCTCATGCCCCTTCTTGCTTTCATTGATGTCCGTCTTAATTATTTTATATATACACCATTCCTTGCTGCATGAAAGAGTGTTTCCACAGTTCTGAATGTGTGAGAAGGAGGCTTTGTTGTCTGTTATTACTCATGTAATTAGGCAGTACTGGTAACTTTATGTAAAAGAATATGAAAATAATTAGATTGCTTTTGGCCAAGCTCATTGCAAACATCAGAAGCCCCAGAATTCGGATTAATTTCATGTTTTTCTAGGGGTTGCTGTAGTCTTTAGATGAGTTTAGCTAGCTAGGTTGATGGCACAGCCAGTCTCTTTAGGGCTTTCTGTCCCTTCGTTGTTCTATATCAACCTCTTAAATCATGAATTAAGCCACTACCATTAATAATGGCTGGGAAGCATTCTCATAGTTTAAACTAGCCCCCACGCTTTAACGATCTGCAGTGAAAATGCTTGTCACCGGCTCTGCTAACAGTGGAACATGTAAGCCTTAAACAGAAATGGCTCTATAGGACTAAAGAAACAAATGGAAGGCTTGCTGTTTTATTAGCTCCACAAACTACTTTTTGCTCCTGTCTCTATTTCCCTTTCTCCATAGCAATATATGCGCCTTTTCCAAAATGCTCATGTAAACAATGGGGAGGAAAGCCTTTTGTGTGGCTTTCGCTAAGATTGCAAGTTGTGTGGGCAATGCAACTCAACGGAATTTCAATGAGATTTGCAAGCCTGTATGCTTATGCACAGGGAAATATTTCATAACTCATATTCTCTCTTAATTGACTTATTTTTTCGCACACAGTAATTTATATGAAGGTGAAAAGGGAAAGTGCTTTGACAAAACAGTCAAAACTGTCTTTGAAGAACCCAAGGAAATTTTGCCTGGGTAGATTTATTCATTCTGTAATTAAAACACTTTGATGCAAACATGGCATACTCCAGAATGTGTAAACCACTGCTCTGCTGAGTGCTCCAAAGGTCTCTTCTCTTTCCATTACTCAATGTTCTGCTCTGAATTGTACATTATGCATTGTTTTGGGGACCACTTGATTTTTTTTTTTTAAATTTGATTTTGATGTTAAGTCTTCACCATTTGGCTCTACATGTTACTGAAGTTCAAGTTCCTGTTGTCTGTGTTGTACCCTCATTTGTTCTTGATGTCTCTACAGCCATCACATTATTATGACAGTGAAGAGGGACTAAGGGACCGCTTGCAGCATCCAAATCAATGTGCATAATGAACAATGCAAACCGCTACCTACTTTATATTATGCAAAGAATATGCTAGGCAAAGTGTGTGTGTGTGAAACTTTCTGACAGCTCTGGTTGGTAAGGTCTGAACTTAAACTTAGTGTAGCCCTACTACTTTGCTTATGCTGGGTGCTCCAGCAGACAGCGAATGTGGCTTTCCATCTCCCTGTTTGCAGACAGCTCTTTGCAGGGCTGAACGCTTGCACATTTTTGGTTTGGCTTTGTTTTCCTCCATCTCCCTCAGCAGTGCAGTGTCTGGTTTTTATGTATTGGTGGCAGCTTCAGAAAAATGTAGATCCTACCATGGTTGATAAAACCTCACATTGCATAGATGGCAAGACAGAAAAAAAACCAAACAACAAAACAACAAACCCACGAAAAAACCCTCAAGCAAAAGCACTTGGGCCATCTCCTCCTCCAAGTTGTGACCTTTACGCTTTTACATTAAGAAGTTTCAACACTATATGAGATTGGGATGGAGGCTGAGTAAAATCTTTCCTTCCCAACTTTTTCCCTCCCAGTATCTGTGGAGTTTTGAAGCAGTCAGTGGACTTTCTATAAGAAAGGGGTAAGACTGTTGTCTTGCCTCCTCTCTACCTTTACCTAAAGAGGCAATGATGTGAAACTACAGTCCTCATTTTGACTAAAAGACTGTGGGAGCACTATGAATGGTAGAAGGCAGAGGCCAAACCGTACTGTGTGGGTCAAAGCTGACACATGAGGCTCAGATAGGCAGACTTGGGAAATGGAAAGCAAAACCATCTCAGCCACAACCTATTAGTAAAACAAAAGTAAGAGGTGCGTATACCATGTGAAAAAGAAGCGAAGTTGCATGGGTGTGGTTAATGGGCTACATTGGAGTGATGGTGGTTAGGCTGGACAAGCCTGGTCCTTGGGAGTGGTGGATTTACATAGGTTGGAGTAGGTGGTTATGGTCAGAGTAAGGAGTTGTGTCTCAGAGGGCTGAGAGTGACTGAGGTCCCCAGAGTGGTGGTGGGGACTTGTGGAAAATGCAGACCCTTGGGAAGGGCAACCTGTCTGTTGCCAGTGAAATGGCTATCCTGGATCTCCGGGGGCTTTGTTCTAACTTCAACAACATCTACTTACCTGATGTGCTGACAGTGGAGGGGTGGCTTCGTGAAACCTGTTCTGGGAGTGAGGGCCATGTTTATTCTTTGGCATCCCCTTGAAATAGGCAAGAGCATCACTAACGTTTCTAGTCCACCAGTGAAGAACAGGACCACAGAGTTTGGATGTGGGACCCTTGGGGAGTTTCCTACAGGGGAACCTAGACACCAAGCCTGGCATGGGGAACTCCCTTTTCTTGGGAAGATACTTGGGAGCGATGGGAAAGATGGGCCCTGAGAATCTGGACTCTCTTTCCCCTGCCCTGTTAAGAACAGCTCAAGGTGCTTCATCCTCTCTCTGAAATCTCAGGTATGAACTTTCTCGAAGCCCATTAGTCAAGATTTTTGTGGCGTAAAGTGTGAAACCCTCCACTTTTGTCCACAAAAGGAGGACTTGGAGAAGCCCTAGTGGGCAGAAAGGTGACTGCCCCAGGAAACCCCGCCAGCGGTAACACAGGCACCTCTGCTGCCTTTGGCATCAGCAGGGCCTTTTGTTTTGCTCTTGGTAAACACCAGCGGTGCCGGTCTCCTGGGTTAGGGGGTGCAAAGGGGAGCTGTGCAAAGTGGGATGTGGGGCTGGGGTCCCCTCGAGTCCAGAGTGATTCCTGCTGGGGAAAGCCTCTGTGCTGAGCCTTGTTCCCATCCACGCTACAGTAGTCGCTGCTCCAGAGCATCAGGCGAAAATACCGCTTTCAATCTTGTAATGTGCTGCCCAAGCAAATGTAAAATATTTAATCTGGCATTGCCAAAGGGGTGCTTTATGACTTATGCCAAATTACATTATATAAACATAATTAAAGGGTTAGCTTTGTTTGAATCTGTCATTCTAAGCAATAAAGATGTCAGATAATTTAGTGTTACATTTTGATACTCACCCTATTAGGCTAATAAGTGTTTTTGTGTGTGCATGTATGTATACGCGAGCAGTGTTCACGGAGTTAGGTTTTTTAAAGGTGACCGAGTCTGAAGATGTTGCTGATGGAGTCCAGGAACATTGTCTGCTACAAAACCAGCTTCCAGTGTTTGCTTTTGAGCCTGGATGCCTGTGGTTCCCGAAACTGTTTTTGGAGGCTGCGAGGGGCAGGAGTCCCTCCCCGTGCATGTGTGGCAGCGAGGGTCTGGAGGGGGGAGCGGGGAGATGCTGGCACTGCTACTGGGGCAGAGCTGGGTTTGTGCTGGGGGTAGCTGTGTGCATTAAAGGTGGGACATGACTCCTGCAGATCAAAAATTGTCAAGCTGCGACGGGCAAGGATTTAACAACATGAAACATTAAAAACGCGTGATGCTTCTCATGGAAAAAAAGGATTTTTAATGAGTCGTATCTTCTGCCCTGTAGACCCTTCACGCCTGATACATTTCATTTTGCGTAGTAACAGGTAGCATCCATTCATCCAATGTTCTTCACTGAAGGTCCACCACTTTAGCCAAGTCTTGTCCTTGTTTTTGAGGTGGGGGAACGGAGGTGTGGTTAACCGGCTTATTGAAGATGGGGGAGGATTTGGGTGGGTACCAGCCGTGAGCAGCCCCGGCACGGTGTGGGATGGAGCAGAGTAGTCGCCAGAGCTCAGGCCATGTCCATCCTTAGCTGGCGGGCAGCTGGGGCAATTTCGGCTCGTGATGGTGAGTGCTTCGTACACCAGGGCTGGTGCAGGCTGACGTGCTGGGTATACACTCAGCTTCTGGAGCAGAAAAACACCCTCCCTCCCGCGGGTACTCTATTTTGAGACCTGTGTTACAACCACTAAATCAGTGGAAAAACAAACCCAAATCCTGTCAAGTACTAGGACAAATATTTTTGAGGTTATTTAAGGGTTTATAAAAAATATTAAACTAGAGAGTAAAATACACTTTACGTGATTAAACTGTCTTAATTTTACAGTCACGCACGTGGACTCTTTACTGGGATATGGAAAGTAAAGATGCCTCTGAGTCTAAGACTTGCATTATCAGTGTCTGAAAGTATTTATGAATTAGTAGGTGCAATTAGCCTCTTGAAATCTGTTGTCGAGATAGGCTTTGTTTAAAGTTGGCTTTCCTTTTGGCTGCCGTTGAGTAAATGCACCAAGCCATAACGTGCTGTTTGTTCACCTCTCCAGAACAGCGGGTGCACACAGAGCTGAGTTTGTAATTTGTTCACCATTCATATAGCATAAAGCCTCCTATTTAATATTGAGAAGTTGCTGTTGGATGCCTGAACAGCCAGGGCATACTAGAGGATTAAAAAGAAAAAAGTTCAATTAAAGACCAGGGCAAAAATAGATTCATGGGTTTTCTGTTTCAAATTAAACTCTTAAAAGCCTCTTTCCCAAATTTCTTCCATTCGAGTTTTGGATCCAGACCTAAATGCTGGGTCTGAAACCCCAAGTTACACCACAGTTTGTGCCCACGTCAGTGGCAGGCTGGATCCAAAGAGCAGATCTAGCCTCACCAAAACCTGGGGAAGCTTTGGGTCTCCTGCCCAGGTTCAGCAGAGCCCCCTTGCCTCGTGGATCCTCTCTGCCATGCCGGACCCCCATCTGTCCCCCCACAGCCTGTCCACCCCCGTCTAACCCACCCAGGGCCAGTCTGGATAAATATAACCTATTATATAAATATAGTAGGATCTGTGTTAGCTGTGAGAACAGGTAGGGGTTAAGTCAGTCATTTGTAATTTCAAATAATGAACTAAACTCGGTGGGAGACCTGCAACCTTTCCCAGTTGTTCTCCAAGTATCACAACAAACCTCCTCATTTTGCAAATGGTATCTAGGGGGGTATCGGGCTTTCTAATCTAAGGTTTGGTTTGGGCTCATCTCTACCCAAAATATTATTTTAACCACTCTTTGTATTTCATTTTCATACTTTTCCTTCAGTATGCTTTGAGAAAAGATTCTGCCAAAGACAGAAATGCTTTGAGCCCTGGAAAACATTTTTTTGCCATGTATATGGAAGGCTGTGTTTTGCTTGGCTTAGCTTGTGAAATACATGGCACAACCTGCATGAAATATTTGAGGCTGTGAGGAGACATGAGCAATTCTTGAAGAAAAAAAAAAGAAGAAAGAAAGAAAAAAGTTAATTTTCATTCAATGGTCTCATTTGCTTATAGCCACACCCAAACAGGAGGTGTGGGGCAGAGCAAGGAAGAAGAGTTGATTTATGAACTTGTAAAATTAAAGTTGTTATGAAGTTAAAAAGAAACAAAACACACACCCCCCCCCCCCCGCCCCAAAAAGCTCAGGCTCATGGCAAGGTTTCTACATATGTGAGCAGGAATTAAACCATTAGTGTTTGATAAAAATTCATGAGGCTTTCGAAGCACCAGGGGTTGAGTTGAAAGCTCTGCCTCATGTGCCCAGGTTGTGGGGAAAAGGGCTGCCAAGTGCCCCCATCACCTGGGTGGGCTTCTCCTGCGGAGGGTTGCAGTATGAGGTGGAAGCGTAACGGGGAATTAATAGGGTTGTAGGGTAATTTAGGCTGGCAGGGACCACCAGAGGTTTCCAGTCCAATTGCTGCCTCCGTGGGCTCCTCTTCTGCCCTTGGAGTTGCCAAGTGGCTCCCAATAAAGGCGTGGAGAAGAGATGGCAGAAGCCACTGAATCTGGCTCGACCTGCTTTTTAGCACTGAGCCCAAACTAGAGCAGCCCCTGGGTTGCCCTGTGTCAGGCTGGTGCTCCTTGGAGGTCCCAGCATGACAGGGGGCTTGGGGGTAAAACAGAGTTGTGGCCGCTCAGCCTGCAGCCCATGCCTGTTCCTCCATGGTGTGGTGCAAAAGGGCTGTTTGATCTTGTGTCTGAAATGCATGACTTTGACCCCCATCCATCAGTTCTGCCCGTGCCGAGATTTTTGGCTACAAGAAGAGCCTGGGATAGCGAGCGATGTGTTGTCATGCTGCCTGCCAGCCACGCGTTTGGTTGGGGGCAAGGGGAATTGGCCATCGTTTGTACCCTAATACTCCCAGGGCCCTGTGTTACCACACCAGAGCAAACCAAGACGATAATCCTACCTCTCAGATTTCCAAATCCAAGCCACAGCTCTGTGGAGGGGTAAGATGTGGGCAGAAGAAGGCAGTGCACCGGCAGAGGAGGAGATGAGATTCCTGCAAGATGCAGCAGCCGTGGGACATTAGCTGGCTCCTCGGCACCGCTCCTGCCTGCAGCTGGTGGGCACTTTGCACTCTAGTTTTCTTGTAGTTTATTGCTTAATGCCTTGCCTGGCAGTTTTCCTGACATGCCTCCACCTGCAAGGGAACGTCTTCTCCTGCAGCCCCTGGCAAAGCAGACTGTGCCCCAGTTGGGAAAGTTTCTTGGTGAGATGCTGGAGGGCTTGGGATGGAGAACTGGGGCTTGGAGGGGCCAACTGGTCCCCAGACCACCCCCCCTTGCTCCATCCAGGCACCTTTCTACTTGTCAGGGGAGCTTTTATTTCTCTGGAGCAGATAAAATTATTAGGATGGCAATAAAATAGTAAGGCTGAGGCTCTATGGGCAGCTCGCTGGGTGCTGCTTGTTGGCTTCTGAAAAGCACTGATTTTTTTTCTTAAATTGCGAAGTGTCCTTCGGAGGCATCTGGAGGTGCTGCCAAGGGCAGTTTCTTTAGCTCAGGGGAAAGTGTGTGGATCTCTGGTAGCTGTGGGACAGGTGGGATCAGCAACCTGACAAGTTGCTGGTTTTGGGAGGTTTGCACAGCCAGTGATGGTGTGGGCCACCTCGTTCCAGTGGCCTCTTTGTCCACAGCACGGCGTGGGCTCCACACCAGCAGTTCAGTTGTTTCCCGTGTCTCTTCGATGCCTCTTCATTTTGCTGGTTGTTTGCAAGGGTCTGATAGGCAAAAATGGTGTTTTGGAGGGGGAAGAGGAGATTTATAGACTTATAAATTTAAGAAGAAGTGTTACAATGAGTCTGACGCTGGCCAAAATGCCTTGACGCCACCATTCCTGCCAGTAACCCATGCTGGCTGGAGCTACAGCTTGTCCTTCACAGCATGCTGGTGTGTGGTCCTTAGTGTGTCCACGTGTTATTTCTGAAGGCTTCCAAGACTTTCCTCTGCAGGCCTCCCACAACCCAGGTGAAAATCTAGTCAATAAACCAAAAAAAGCTAGAAACTGCACTTCTAGCAGGCAGTGTTGGAGACCAGATGATGCCCGCAGTTGTTCCTATGGCTTCTTTCCTCAAACCCATCTTTTCCTGCAGCTGGAGCAAATCTTGGCAGAGACACAGATGTTGCACTGAGATGAATGAGAGCAAAACCACCAAGAAGCCCTCAGAGGATGGCTGGTTCCTGATAGAGTCTGTCTGCGCTAGTTCCTCCCAGGTTCCTCGCAGCAGAAGCAGCTCCTTTAATCTATCGACCCTCGAACCATCCAGCCCGATGTCTGTAGCTCATCTCCAGCTTGAGCTTTTATCATAATTGATGGGAAAAATTTGAGTGGAAGAGAGGTTCTCCCCATTAGGCTCCAGAAGCAGAGCACATGCATGGGGCCCTGACCCTTTTGCTGCAGGAATCATTAAATCTGTTTAATTTGCCCGTATCGGTGTGCCTGCTGCGTGGCAGGTGAGCAAGCACTGACCCACCAACACTTGCGTGCCCTCCTGCAGAAAGACCTGGGCATCACACGGGGAAGAATGGAAATGGGAAAACCGCTTTTGGGGAGCGATGATTTGCCATCACTTGATTAGGATGATTTAAATAACCCATTGGGGAGCAGGCGGGAGGAAGGAGCGTTGCCTTCCGTGCTCTGCCAGTGAGAGCGATTCGGCGCTGTTATCGCAGCCGCTTTTTTTGGAGCTGTGCACAGAAGCTGCGAGGTCCACTGGAGGATGGGCTCGGGGGATTGAAAAGGATGTTTTTGCTTAGGAGAGGGGAAGTGTTGAGCAGCTGAGATGAGTGCAGCTGGTCTCAATCAGCCGAGCCGTGAGGGAAGGGCAAGGAATCCGACCTGCTCCCGGTGGGGGAAGAAGAGCATTGGAGGAGGCAATAAAACTCTTTGAGATGGGGAAAGGTTGCACAGTGCATCACAGAAATGCTGCATGCAATGCTCAGCTCTCCCCAGGCTTTGGGTGGAATTTGGGAGGAGCAGGGCTGGAAACAGAGTGTCCGGGGATGAGCAATGGAGCTGTGGGGGGCATGTCCCAAAACACTGACCACTCAGAAGGGTGTTTCCATCTTCCTCATCCTCATCGTGGTGCAGTGTACTTGCAATTTCTCTTGTTTTAGGGCATGGCCTAGACATAAGATGATTGGGGGGCTGGAGCACCTCCTCTGTGAAGAAACATTGAGAGAGTTGGGGTTGTTCAGCCTGGAGAAGAGAAGGCTCTGGGGAGACCTTATAGCAGCCTTCCAGTACCTAAAGGGGGCTTATAAGAAAAATGGGGACAGACCGTTCAGCAGGGCCTGGAGCGATAGGACAAGGGGTAACGGTTTTAAACCAAAAGAGGGTAGATTTAGATTAGATATTAGGAAGAAATTATTTACTGTGAGGGTGGCGAGACACTGGCACAGGTTGCCCAGAGAAGCTGTGGCTGCCCCCTCCCTGGCAGTGTTCAAGGTCAGGTTGGATGGGGCTTGGAGCGACCTGGTCTAGTGGAAGGTGTCCCTGCCCATGGCAGGGGGTTGGAACTAGATGATCTTTAAGGTCCCTTCCAACCCAAACCATTCTAGGATTCTATCATTCTATAATTTGGAAGAATGAAAAATTGGGAAAAAAAACCCCTATCCAAGAGTTTCAGCATAGTGAGCATGAGTCCCAAATGGGTGCTCTTTTTAGTCAGACAGGTTCTGCCATCCATGCTTGGTTTGATCTTCCAAAATAACAGGGTGTGAACTTTGATATTTCCATGTTGTATGGCAAGAAATAACGTGTCTGTAACAGTTTTAATCCTAGGTATTACCTCTCCTCCAAACTTCAGAGATATACTGATATACACACCCTGCCTTCCCGCATGCGGGAGGATAATTAGGAAGAAAAAATCCTGTTTTCTCTATGTTGGTACATGTCCTTCTAAGCAATCCCATTTTCCATAGGGATCACGTGCACCTGAAACGCAGCCGTTATTGGGTATCCTGTGTGCTTTGCAGTGCGTTGTGCTCATAAACAAAAAGTGAAATAAATTTCAGTACCTAATCATATTACACAAGAGAACTAAATGAGAGCTTCAGAGCCCTGTGCCAATATAGGAATGAATAACACATCTGACTTTTATTAGAGGAAATTTTAGGATGGTATAAATTGAATATATTGGATTGAATGTTCATGTGGATTGTTACCTTTGATTTTTTAAAATGTCTTTTCATGATAAAGGCAAAACCAACAAATTAAATCCTCTAATTAAAATCCTCTTGGCTGGAGATATGAATAGTATGTAAATGTTTCCATTTGCTAGCTACACTTCAAAAATGGGGATACAGAAATGCATTGCCTACACCTCCAAAAGGTAATATTTCTTCCACTATCCTGACATCAGCCTGGTCCAGTTGTCTGCATCTCCCCACGTCATGCTGCCATGAGTCAGGAAAAAACCCCCTTAAATCTAAGGCAGTTATAGAGAATTTTGTTTCTTGGGGGTTTGTTTGTTTGTTTTAAAGGAATTCATAAATGCCTCTTTTTTAAAAGAAAGAAGGAAAGAAAAGCCTTGCACCTTCCTCCAGGTGAATATCAACTATTGACTGAGACAAGACAGTGGCAATGCCTCTGTTTCTGCTTTAAATTCTAATATAACTGAGTTCTTGCGACATTAATTGAGTTATGAAGAGTGCTAGACACAGGGTGAAATCTGAGTGCATAACAGGAATCTGTACAGTGGTTAAAGAGATGGGGCAAAATTAGACTTGGAGTTATAATGAAATAATTCCAAAGTATCTTCACTGAAATTAATGAGTTTATTTTGGATTCATTCTCTTGTAAGTAGGAGGTTGGCAGCAGCAGGGATAAGAAAGTTGCTTTCTCTGAAATAGGAGAGAGAAAGGAAAGAATACAAGCTAGGAAGTGATGCAGAATTGGTTTCTTAAGAAAAACTGTCTCTTTCTATAACTTTTTTGCCTTATTGGACAGTTTTTGGGAAAAAAACAGTTGTAAAAATTAAGTGGAGTGGTAGAGAGGTGTGTGTGAAGGAGATGGGACTGGTTTGATTTAAAATATGAGGTTATTCACATGGTCTTCTCTGGTTGAATCAAATTTAAAAAAAAAAAGAAAAAAAAAAAAAGATGACTAGGGAGTGGACACCCTAGTGGTCCTCAGCAAGGCAAATCTTTCTCCTGGGGTCAGGCAGCCCCTCAGATCCTCTCCCCTTCCTTGTGCCACGTGGCGATGGGTTGTGTACAAGTTAAAGACTAACAAGCAGTGCCATTCCCAGCTTGGGCTTGGGGTCTCTCTTCCATTAGGAAGTTCAAACCCTGCCATTACAGGGAATCGCTGCAAATTCAAGTGCAGCCCAGTCGTTTCATGTGAATAAATCTGGACAAATTCCCAGGATTACTGTGATTACAACACGTTTATCTCATGTCACACCCTAGGCTTCAGGGCTGGATGGTCCCCCTGTCCCGCTACACACACAGCTGTGCCCTGCTGAAGACCCAAAGCTCTGAGGTTCCTGGGGATGATGATGTCTTTGAGGTGAAGCACTGCTTTTTCTGCCCCCTGACACCAGGAGACATTGGATTAAATGTGGACCACTGTGGGTGGAGATGCCAGCTGCGGGGCTGAGTTTGTCCTCTGCCAGGCTCCCAACTTCCACGTTTCCTATGAAACACTGTTTGCCAGTCCACAGATCTAACATATAACCCAATTTCACAGCTGTGGGGATACTACTCTTCAAGTTGCTGCTGAAGGTTTTGTTAACCCAGACATTCCTGTAACCAATTTGCAACTTCCACCAGTTTCCATCATTGCACAGGAGATTTACAGAAACAACTGAGTCGTCGGGTCAATTGGATTATCTCATTGCTCTTTTGAATAACCCCCAGGCAGGCTGGGGTGCCTTATGAGACCATCTGCAACCTGCCCTCTGTCTTCAGAGGCTTAAATATAGAAATCCAGTCTTGCAGAGAGACCTCTGCAGGCACAGCACATGCTCCATTATAATGGGAATTGTAATGTTCTCAGGCATGGCTGTGAAGTATTTGCAAGGTGACAGTATAGTAGATAGCGTAGTGCTATAATTTTTGTCCAACTGCATCCAAATGGCTTTAAAGGAAAAAAGAAAGCACCTCAACAGATCTCAGCCCTGAATTGGTCAGGCAGTTGGACTAGATGGTTGTTGTAGGTCCCTTCTAACTGAAATAGTCTATTCTATTCCAAATATCTAGGATTTGCTGGTTTGTCATTTAAGCCCAAACACACGCGGATATGTTTGTGCTTATCACAGGAGTAGTGTGAAAAAATTTAGGTCAGTTTTAAGTCTTCATTCATTGCTTTAAGGTGTGTGTAGTCCCAAATGTTGCCATTATTGTGGCATTATCACAGGAGACGTTGTCATTTAGGGGTCCTGGGTAGGTCTTTGAAATGAGGGTAAATAGAACAACCCAACCCTTTCCCTGGCATCAGGCACTGAATACTGAGCAGAGAAAGCTTCATTTAAAGGTCTTTGACAGGTATCTGTGTACTCAGGGTGTTTAATTAGAGACATGAGGTGTGGATGAGCAATAGCTGGCTGCCACCTTGGCGGCAGGATTATTCAGGGGCAACCTCTAGCAAGAGGAATCAGATGAACGATGAACCAGTTTGCACCTACAGCTCATGCGAAGGGGGAAAAAAAGGTTATGCTTCAGCTTAAGGGAAGAGGGGAGCCGCTGGAAGAAATATGCAGCATACAGGGTGCAAGAGGTGTTGGCTGGAGTGATGCCGCATGCATGTGGGCTGCATTTTGTGCACATGGGTTTGCAAACAGATGGGGTCAGGTACGGCTGGTAACTCACCAGCTGAGCAGCTGCACATAGGGAATAACTCTCTTGTGTTCCACAGGCAGGAAAAAAGGGCGGAAAATAAGTTAAATTGCTCTCAAAGATTCAACCCGACATTTATGTAACAGCGAATGGTTATTTTAAAGGCTGGTGAGGGATGTCCTTAGAGCAGGGAGTGGCTTATGAGATAGAGTTAAATCTTGATATGTATAAAGTCCTGGAAAGGAAAGGATAAGCTTTCAAAGCGAGCATGTACAGCTGCTCACACTTGTTCACTAACCCTTCCAAGACGTGTCCCGTGGGCATTCCCACACAGCATCAAGCGAATCGCTGATTCAGGAGGAAGCCACATTGCTGAATGGCAGATGTTCAAGTTACCACTCGCCCTTTGCCCTCTCGGATGGTGAGGCTGATGGGGTTTTGCTCCCAATCTGCCCTTCCCTCCCCCTCTTCCAGTCCCCTCACCCACCCCGCGCTTGATACGGACACTTTGATTCATTTTTCATAAATACAACCGCATGCACATTAATGTGCATGGTGAGAAAAGACAGAGCTTAGAAATACCTGGTGGATGCTGCTGGGGTAGAAACACCTTCAAGAAGGTGAACCTGGAGGATTTTTGCCTCTGCCATTTACCAGGTCATGGGCACAAGGCTGAAGGTGGTGCTGGGGGCTGTGCATCACTGTTACACCCTCCACCTGGAGCAAATTACCTTCAACTTAGAGGTGTAAAGCACTCCTGCTAGTGAAGAGAGGAACAGAGGATGGAACAGGAGTCCTTTGGACCCGTGCCCCCCTGGGAGGGTGGGAAGGGAAGAGGAGCCCGGCAGATGCATGCGGGAAAAGTCCCGCAGGGGAGGGTGGCATGGATAAGCCTTTGAGATGGCACCAGTAGGGTTGTGATGAACCAGGGTTTGCTTTTCCCCATGAACATGGCACCTTGGGTGGATTCAGCCTGCTCCCCTCACTGTAATTTTTGTCATGAGATTGAGCTATTAAAATGTTAATGCAAAATATATAGTTAGTCTGTAGCATGCTGTATGCTTCTGACGTGTACAATTTTTTCTCTCTGTATGCAGACTCCCATATCATGCCCCATTGTGCCTGCACATTTATTCAAGGCTCATGAATTCGGGGAAAGGCAACTTTTGTGTAACATCAGTCTGATGGCTCTTGCTCTTCTAAAACACAGTACAGAAAGCGGAGTTGAAGACACGGGGTTACAAAATTGAACCAAAATTCACAGTATCTCTTTTGCATAATATTTTAATATAAGAGACCACATGATCCTCTTGTCCTAGGGAAAGATTGATAAGAGACTAGAGTTTGGCATTATACTAGGCCTAAGGGAATAGTAGCTGTAAATTAGCATAACAAAGATAAAGTTGCATAATGGTTTCCATTTTAATTCGTTTTCAGGTGGCAATTTGTTACGATTTTCAGCTTTTGGGCTGAAATTTTTTGGGCTTGTTTTCCACCTGGAAAAAAGCATAAATTCATGTGTATACTTATTTAAGCCAAATATTACTAAGTCATCTCTGCATCTAAGGAGAGATACGAAAGTTTTCTCCCATTATTATTTCTTATAATTCCTTCAATGAATGTTGATAGAGCAGACACAGCTGGTTTTACATGTTGAAATGTGGCCTGGGAACGGTCCCTGCAAAGCAGTGTCTTTGTTAGAAGAGTGCCGTAAATCTGCTATAACATTGTAAGTTTGTGGCGCAGTAAAGTTAGTGTCAGGGAGCTGAGCTGCAAATGACTTCTGGAGCACAGCTCTTCACTTAAAGGTATCCACAAAAAGCTCCTGTGCAGAGCAAAAGTAATAAATAACTTGGTCTGTGCTGGGCCTGTGAAGGCTTCAGCTAAGGAAGGCTTGGTATTGATCCCTAATGAAAAGCATAATAATAAATGCCATTGCTATATATTGCTTAGAAACATCTGAGGTGGAGGGAAGAGGTTCCTGCAAGGAGCTGAAAAGCTGAGCCCGCATTCCCGAGACTTTATATAGGGTAGTTTGGGGCTGTGACAATATCCTTGTGTGAGCCTTTTCATCGAGCACCTTCCACTGTCTGCAAGGTGAGGAGGAGCGTTATCTCATCTCCCAAACCTGTCTCGTGGGGGTCATTCTCAGCTGCGTGAGGTAACCTATGTGCAGGGCAGACGTTGCAATAGCGTGGCCAAACACGTCCCACGCACGGGGCCTGATTTCATATGAGCTATTGCTGTTCTTTTTGGTTTGGGGATTTCTTGAAGGTTTTCTTTTATTATTATTTTTTTTCAGGTCTGCAAAGCTAGCAAGTTCAATCGGCCAAAAGTCTGGTTTCGGAATTGCATCAATTGCTCAGGAATTTTTTGTTATTTTATTAGAAGGAGTAACCCCAGGAAATTCTTCCCCAAATCCCCCGTGCCTCTGCTCCCTCTCCTTTGGATCCATCTCAGACAGGAGCTGGTCTGTGGTGCCCCAGCGAGGGCAGTCAGCTTAGGTCTGGCAGCCCTATGGCGCTCGGCCAGTAAATGCTCATTTCTGTCAGCACAACCCAAAATTTTGCTTTATAACTACCAGTAGCACGTCAGCAGGGATGAAGAGACCTAGAACTGAACTTGATCACTGGGGCTGGTGAATTCGGGTCATGTGGTGCAAGAAGCCATATAATAGACATTTGAACCCCAAAACGTGTCTCTCCAGGTCACAGATCCACTGGTGCGTGTCAGGAGACTGGAGAGGTGCAGGGTAGGAACATTGACAAAGCCTCCAATTCTCATGCACGGTTGTTAAAAACCCTTTTGCTGGTAAAAGTGTTCACCAAAAGCCCTGTACAGTATGTATAGAGTCCATGCACAGAGCATGTCTGATTTAGGAGGTTTTCCTCCAAAGTCTGGCGCTTTCTCAGTGTGCACAGCGCAGCACGTGTTTCTGTCCAGAAAAATCTCAGAAAAAAATAAGTTATTCTGGAAACCAGAGAGGTCATCAGGCAGCCACTGGATGTCCTTCGGCTGCCTTGCAGTGCTCGCGCAGAGCCGCAGCCCGTACAGGGACATTCCGCTGGTGTCTGTCCATGCAAAGGAACGTAAAACTGATTTGAGTAGCTGCAAACTTCAGTGAGATTGTCAGAGTGGAAAGGCACGCAGCGCTGATAACCCCAGCAACGGAGGCTTTTGCAGGGATGCTCCTGCTGGCTGGAACATCCCCACCAGCTGGGCTCTGCCGCAGCCCGTCGCGCCCCAGCTCTGCGCAACGGGAACCCCCCCGCTGCACCCACGGCCAAGGCTTGCTAATACCGACCCGCTCATTCTGCATTTGGTTTTAAGCGCAGAATTTTTATCAAAAGCACTCGTGTGAGTTAATCTTGGATCTGACTGTTTGGGGACCCACCTCCCCATCCCAAGCGAGCAGTTAGGCTGCAGCTTTGCTTGCCTGTGTCCGCGGGTGCAGCCAAACTGGCATTAACCATCATCTCCTGCACTGAGGATCAGCAAGGCACTGCGGGAGTGTGCGGTGCGTTAATATAAAGTTAATGTCCTTAAGCTCCTATAATAAAATAGGTTTATGTCTACACCAGGTGTATTTTCTAGTACATCAAAGCCAGTCAGAATTAATTTCATGGGTTTATTGTACTCTTAGTGCAGTAGTTTTAAATCCAATATAAGATGTTTAAATGGCGATGGTAAAAACGGTGAAAGTGGGTTTGAAAATCAGCCCCTTATTGCTTAAATTGCATTTAAATGCGGATCTTGACATTTCAGCTGGTGAAATTTTCCAGTGATACGTAAAATTAGATCTTTGTATTTGTTTTTATTTGCTATCTGACATTCATTTTGTTTGCCTTGGTTAAGTTTCCAATTTTCCTCTTATACAGTCTCTGCATACTGATTAAACATACTTGGTGGGAACATTCTTGCTCGGTGCCTGGTTTGTAGGAAGATGCCTTACTAAGCAGGACCTGCATAGATCCCAGACAGCTGCCTTCACTGGAAACTCGAGATACTTTTCCCTCTTGAAATCAGGTCCACTAGCAAATATCACAGCCTAGCTATCACACCATATAGAGACAGGGTAATAGCCTGAGTGCTTTATTTTATGGCTAAGAATGCAGAGCTGGAAACTGTATTCTTGCCTCTGCCAGTGACAGTTTCAGGAGTTTCAACACATCATGTATCCCCCCTCTGCCCATTTAGAGTAACGGTGATTTGCCTCTGCATGCCGTCATGTACCTCATTTAGCTCAGCCTTGTGAAACTTAAAATCCTCAGACAACTCAAAAAGCTGCTTCAGCACAGATCGTGCTCCTAAACTAGTGTTTTGATCTTCAGCTCTTCGTTTTCAATTGCTGAAGATACTTTTTTTCATAAGCAGAAACTTTTTATCAGCTTGAAATTTTTGCTGTTTGCTCAAGAAATGGATTCTTAACCCCCACCATAATCTATAGCAAAGCCACTGACACTGCAGGTGCAACCCTTCTCCTGGGCTTAGAAGCTCTGTTGGCAGAAGAAAATTAACTTTGAGGAGTAAAATGCTTGCTTCAGTTGCAATTATCTCATGTTCAAAGCCCAGAACTATCACAGGAGTTCTTTTGATTGATCTCTGTAGATTAGATGAAGCTCATCTTGGTTGCAATTCATATCTACACTGTGGTAACTGGATATCAAGGCACATCTTGAATATCAAGGATAACCCCAAGTGCTTGTATGTTCCAGTCACTTTCCATTTAATTTGAGGGTGCTTTTCTGGCTTGTGCTGACTCAGAAACTTGTCCTCTTTCCACTCTGAAAATTAGTATTCATGCAGTTTAAGGTTTTATGCAGGTTGTGCCATCCATTCCTAAAAATAACACATAAATGTGCAAGGTCCTGCACATGGGTCGGGGCAATCCCAAGCACAAGTACAGGCTGGGCAATGAGTGGACTGAGAGCACCCCTGAGGAGAAGGACTTGAGGGTGTTGGTGGATGAAAAACTGAATACGAGTCAGCAATGTACGCCTGCAGCCCAGAAAGCCAATGGTATCCTGGGCTGCATCAAAAGAAACATGACCAGCAGGTTGAGGGAGGTGATTCTGCCCCTCTGCTCCGCTCTGGTGAGACCCTACCTGGAATACTGTGTCCAGCTCTGGAGTTCCCAACATAAGAAGGACATGGACCTGTTGGAGCGAGTCCAGAGGAGGGCCACAAAGATGATCAGGGGTCTGGAGCACCTTTCCTATGAAGACAGGCTGAGAGAGCTGAGGTTGTTCAGCCTGAAGAAGAGAAGGCTCCAGGGACTCCTTACAGCAGCCTTCCAGTACCTAAAGGGGGCATATAAGAAAGATGGAGAATGTAGTGATAGGACAAGGGGTAACGATTTTAAACTGAAAGAGGGTAGATTTATATTAGATATTAGGAAGAAGTTCTTGACTGTGGGGGTGGTGAGACACTGGCACAGGTTGCCCAGAGAAGTTGTGGATGCCCCATCCCTGGAAGAGTTCCAGGCCAGGTTGGATGGGGCTTTGAGCAACCTGGTCTAGTGGAAGGTGTCCCTGCCCACGGCGGGGGGTTGGAACTCGATGATCTTTATGATCACTTCCAACCCAAACCATTCTATGAATCTATGATTCTATGAAATGTGTTTAATAGAAAGCTAATATGTCATTCTGGAAGGTTACAACTATCCTAATACTTTAGAGGAGATGAACAGTTTTTGTGAACAGTTAAAAACAAACAAGCATTTTCCCCATTAAGGCAGGCAACCTGCTGCTCAAGGCAAATGTACAATTTGTCCCGCAAAACCAGCCCTGAAGACATCATGGTAAGCTACAATTTCATTGTTAGAGGATGTGAAATGACAAAATGAGCCACTCGTCTGCTTTGGCAAGTGTCCAGTGTTAGGGGAGCTGGGCCGTGCTGGGCAGTAGGGCACTTGCCTGGGTTGGACACAGCACCTGCTCCTAGCTGGGAGACTGATGCTTTCCATAGAACACAGATTTTAATAAATAAATTGGCAGACTTTGGGCAGGGACCATGCACCATCTGTAGAAAAGAGCTCCCAGCTCCCACTGAGCAGAGGCAGTGCAAACAGGTCTGCACCCAGCTCTCAGCATGCAATGGGACATTTGCTTTTCACAACTGGCTCGCCTTTCCCCTGCCAGCCATGGAAGTTATTTGGGGCAAATAAATAGCTGGAAGCAAGAATGGGAGGGAGGGGATGAGGTCAACTGATGGAGACATGCAAGTTTTCGTGGTAAAAGACATCAGGAGTAACTTCCTTGCAGGCAGCAGTGTTGAGAAGTGCCTGACACGAGTGTTCCCAAGGGATTTGTGGTTGAGAGTCCTGGTTTCCCAGCTCTGCTTCAGCCAGTCACCCCAAATGGCACCTTGTGACTGCAACCTGGGGCACAGGATGGAGACATGGCAACAAAGCAGAAGGGGAGCACAAAGCAGATGCTTTTCTAGTCAGCTTCTGGCAGCTGTTTGTAGAGGGATGGTGTTATTTATAGGTGTAGTCAAGAGTGTGATAAGGAGGCCATCTCGCCATGATAAGGGAGTGACTGTCATATCCATGTGGTATGACTCTATTCTTGTCCAGCATAAAGTAGATTTTAGTATTTGCTTGATGTTAGGGTATTGCCCTCATAAACCTTAAGTGTGTATTGAACTTGCTGAAGGGACAGGGGACTCATGGTTATATGGCTTCAATCCTTAGAGGCTTTGAATCATGCGTTTAGTAGGAGGTGTCCATACAATATAATGAGTCTGGGGTCATGAGATTTGTCCAGCACAGGACATTAGGTCTGTGGAAGGGAGGTACACCTGGGACATCTCTCCATGCGATGGCCTTTAAGGCCACTGGAATGAAATTGGTTGTCTGAAAAGCTCCTGGACAGCTGGAAGTTCCCAGGGGAGCTGAAAGTGAGATGCCAACAGCAGTGAGGCTGTGTGGGTCTTCACCGTGCCACCCCAGGGGAGCGAAGGATAGCCCAAACTGCACTGCAGTATAAAAAGACCACAAGGATGGTTAGGGAACGAATGAACCAGTCAGCCATGTCTCCATACGTGCAAAGTGGTGAAACAACAATGAAAAAGTGACTAAAGCCACAGGAATGAAAAAGGTGAATACGATGATATGAGAAGGTCTGGTTAGTGCAGGTCATGAAAAGTGTTTTCAATGAACTGCTTTAACCAGGAAAGGGTTGTAGGCGAGGAAAAGCTTTGCTCTGTGCATTTCATCAGTTGAGAAAACAAATAGAGGTGAGGGAAAGGAATGAGGTGGAGACTAAACAGGGAGAATATTGTATTGCTTGCTATGATGGGTGGCATGGCCTCATATAGCACACAGCCCAAGGTGCTGGCCACCACACCCTGGAGAGGGGGCTGGGATAAGCTACCCTGGTAAGAAGATGAAGGAAAGGGAGCATCATGGTCATGAGAGCGCTTTTGTTTTTCCTTTCAGTGCAGTCAAAGAGAAGTAAGGAAAGACTCAGTAAAATTAAATAGTAAGGAATTAAAAACCAATAGGAAATTGGATGCTTTCATGCAGCACGAGCCTGGTGGGCCACAAATACATACCCCTGCCCCTCGGCCTGGCGCAGTGAGCATGGGATAAAGCAAATCAGGAGCTGGACTGAGTGTACTTTGTTTGCTCATATTCTGTATTCATTAATTCCCTCATTCATTCATGAGGTGTTGCTAGAGTTAAATGCTGAAAGGGATGCAGAGCACTTCCTCCCCAGGCTGTGCAGCAAGCAAGCCCCCAGGGAATGCCCAGAGGAATGCAGCAATCAGGGCATAACTCACTCTGTTAGTAACTTTTTGCCTCTATCTAGTGGAGAGTTTATTTTGGCAACTGTGGAGCATGAAGAGAAAAAAAATGTTCCAGTTGTAAGTATTGCATATCTTTCCTGATCTGGTGAGAGCAGTCTAGATGGGATAGGACAGGGTCATTTGCTGACAGCAATGGATGGAATCCACAGATGGAAGGACAAGACTTTCCTGCTAAAACTAAGTAAAAACTTTCTTGGATGCCCGGTGTAGCTTGACAGCAGACAGAAAATTGCAGGCTGGTATTTGTAAGTGGAATTAATCCTGGTGGAAGATTTGGGTAGAGCTTGACACTGGATGTGGAGCTATATTCAGTTCCAGAAAGGTCAGAGTTGTTTCTTCAGTGTGATAACTTATGCATGTCAGATATATTGCTGTAAGATTCTTTGGGAGACAAAGCACAGGTGTGTTTTTTTGCAAAGCAGCAAGGTAAGGCAATTGTGGGTTGTGTGATGGTTGACAACAACTATCTACTCACCTACCTATCAGGTGGGAAAACCTGCAGAACCTGGTACAGCTTCCACCATCCTTAGGTGCTCATAGGGGAAAAACATCAAGCTCAAAGAGAAGTGCAACACCAAAATAATCCTCCTCTTGCCACTCTCTATTGATGTGTAGAGAATGAGCATCTTACAAAGGTCTTTTGAAGAACTAGTCCAAACTAACAGTTACTTACAGCATTTCGTTGCAAAAGCTTGTGGGAGTGCTGTGTAAGCAGCACTATCTGTTCTTCTGTTTTCGTGTGCCTTTATGTGGCAAAGGAGTTGAGAGGGTGTCTCTGTATCAGTCTTCCTTGCTTGGGCCACAGTAGCAAAGGTGATGCAGCAGGAAGCCTCTGACAGCCCTGTAGATACCCTCAGTGCATTTGTGTCCCTTGAGCAGGCAGGACAGGCCAGACCACCCTTTGGTGCACGGACCAAATTATGAGCAAACCCCGGATTGTTTCTTCACCTGGATATGCACCTCCATACTTCTGTCCATGCTATATGAGTTTGCACCCTGGAACCTTTGCTCACCTGAATGTGAGCTGGAATTTGTGCAATTAAGACAACTAGGGAGCTTGGTCTTGTATGAGCTTCAGCCTGTGCTTGGTACCCAGCTGAAACATCGATGTAGAACCTGACTAAAGGTACAGTGAAGCTAATAAAAATATAGATGCCACTGATACTAGTGTCCCCAGAAAAGACCCAAGGCATAGGCCCTCAAAGGAGAAGTTGGTTTAAGCAACTGTCTCCTCATTCTTCTGGCATCAAACTCCACCGTTCTCGGCCTAAGGTCAAAACTTGAAATTCATCAAACCTACTAGATATCCCATGACAGTTAGAGGCATTACTTTACCTTAAGCTTTGGTCAGTGTGGAGAGCAGTTCCCACGATCATCTTGTTAGTTTGTCTCAAGCCCTCTTGCTCACCTTGCCCCACAGCTCTTTGAACCCTCAGTCTTGTAAGGCACAACATCTATAAACAAGGAATCAATAATCTCTGCAGGCCAAATGTTTTCAGCAGAACCTGAATAACTGTTTAGTTACAGTTCTCTGTTTAACTGGGGTATTTTCTTCTACAGATGATCAGAAAATTTGTCCCCTTAGAGGAGATTTTCTCTGAGCTCATAAGTAATTTTAATTCTCATGAGTGTAGAATAAACTTTTGTTTTGGCAGCTGCAGTGTCCAGCCTTGTTAATTTATTTCTTTGGGAGTTCTGAAGAGCTTGGATTAAGCTCCAAGAAATGGTGACCACAGCAAACATGAGAGAAGAGCAAATCTCTTGCTTTTCTCTTCCCTGTCTCTCCGAGGCTGGGTGTTGCATCGGGGTCTGGTACTGCAGAAACACCTCCTGCCTCCATGCAGGTGTTCAAGCAATAAACCTTTCCTATCTCTTGTCCATGCAGCATCTGAGGATGGATGGAGATCTCCCATAGGGTCAAAAGTACTGGCATTTTAGTCCTGCAAGCTTTTTTCTGATTTTGGAGGGTTGTGGTGGGATGAATAGTACAGGCACATGTCAGAAGAGTAGGCTACAAGAGGATATAAAACACAAGAGTTTTGGTGGGTTTGTTCTGTTTACCTTTCTATGAAACACGTGTTTCTTTTCAACAGTAGTAACAGGCTAGATGTTGCCTTGATCCGTCATTGCAATTCTTATTTGTATTATTGTAAGGTCTAACTGTTAATGGCAACGTCTCTCCTGATAGCTGTACAAATTGTTATCTGCCACTGACACAAGCAGCAAACCCGTTCTCGATTGACTGGCAGATCCACCTGATCTCCATAGTTCACAAAGTGGCTCTGAAAGCTGCTGTCCCCTGGGAATGCCCATGTGCTTGAGTTTATGAGGCTGCCTTAAGTAAAGGCCTAGAAATGCTGCTGCTGAGAGGAAAGCCTTAGTGCTACCACATGTGTTTTGTGGTGCTAGACTTTTTTTCAGTAAGACAAATTCTGCAAACCTCTTCTTATAATTTCTTTCCCCAGTGACTATGTTATTTTGGTAGGAACTTTCATTTTTCCATTTGTTGGCAACATTATCATGATACTAATGTCATAAGCAAAGACTTTGATTGAGAGTCATGGGAGCACTGCCATTATACCAGCAGTGGCCAGTGAATGGTTAAATATACTTAATTGGCTTGTATGTTTTATATCAGAATAACAAGTTAACTGCCAAATAACTAATACTCCATGGACTACTACAATTGCACACAAAAGCTATAAGAATGCCTCTGATAAGCTTTATCTTGGTCAGTGTTTATGCAAAGAAAGCCACTTCAAATAAATTATTTTAAGTTTCCTCTTTCCCTGAGTGAATTACTATATTCATTGTAAATTATGTCCTTGCGAATTCTGAATTATTTGTGTTCCTGTGAAAAGGTTTTTCCTCTGTACACTCTGTGCACTTCCTATTATTCCATGTCCAGAGAATTTCTTTCCAGTGACTGGGCTCCCTCCAAATGTATCTGTGGCCTATGCCGAAAACTGATCATAGTAAATACTCAGATTGTTTCAGCTGTGTCTCTGTGTGTGTATTTATCCTGAGCTTGGCTGAACATTAATACAGATGAAACGGGGACGGTTTGTTTTCCTGTGACTGCATCCATTCCATGGATACTTCCATGTCTCATAGATTTTACTCTGGTTGAATACTTTATTGAAGTAAGGACTGATGAATGTGCTTTTTTTAGAGGAATCTGCCAAAATAATAGATCATTGCACACACCCACGTATGAAATAAAACCTGTGTTGTAAATAGCACCTGTGATTATCAGAAACAAAAACATTTTACAAATGCAATTAATTTGTTGCTATTTAATGCTGTCATAATAATGTATGTTTCTATTCCTGATTTTTGCTGATTATTGTGAACACCACAATATTTTGGCTTTGTACAGTACAAGGAAATAGTAAAACGGAAAGCTATACAGTTTCTAAAAGCCGTCATGAAAATACTTCCATTAGTGGGTGGCCAAATAAAAAGATATTTAGTAAACATGAAAACAGGCATATAAGGGCATGCCTGCATGGATGGATGCAAACAGATGTGAGCTCCTCTCTTGCTCTCCAAGCCAACTGGGCACAAGCCAGCTTCATCCAGAAGCCGTGAAGCCATGTTCATCAGTGCTGGGCTTAAATATTACACCCTGTCTCTTAGGAGCATGTTTTAGTTCCCCTCAAGTAGCCAGATAGCTCATGCAAGCGCGACGCGATGCTGAAGCCAGCTCGAGTCAAGCTGGCTTGGAAGGCAGACAGAGGAGCCCGCGTGTGTCTGCGCCCATCTGTGTAGACATGCCCTAAGCCAGGCTGGGTGAAATTTGGAACCTCAATTAAAAACGATGTTAATTAATTCAATAGGCCAAAATTTTGCCTGCTGTCGGCATGAATCTGTATTGGACAAGAAGAAGGTTTTTCTACTTCCTGAGCAGACAAAATAATGGAGCTTGTACCTTTGAAGTTGAAGATGACAAAATTGACTTAGATTACTTCTGTTTGAAAATGCCTTTCTTCATGTTTTCAGCTCAGATTGGGTGCTCATGTCATTCCCGTCCCCACAGCACCCAGACACCCTGTGGTCTTTGATGTACAACTGCAACAACACCCCTGCAAGAAGGGAACGAGCAGTTTTTCCCATCGGGTAGGTGGGGAACAGAGGCCCAGAGACAAAAGGGAGCTTTCCCAAGGCTACGTGCTTCTGCATGCAGTGGCATCCCGAACCAGCTCCTCCAAGGAGTCATGAAGTGTCTCAAGCCTCCTTCAGAACTTCCCTTTGGGCCTTTTTCATATAGAAAATTTGGTGCCTTTGCTTTCTTAAACTCTGTGTCTAACAAGTCATGCACTGACCTGGCATCATGAGGTCGGTATGGGCAGATCCCTCTGCTCCATGGCCACTAGTAGACGTGCATGGCCAACACATGGTCTTGTGCCCTGGCCTGTGACCATCCACACGGTTTCAGTGTTAGCAAATGCCTTGGCACAGATTTGGCCTGCATTAACTCATGCTTTCCGAGCTGGTGTTGTGGCACCATCCGGGGGAACACGTGAGCGTGGGGCTGTTCCCAAAACTCGTCCTCTTGGGATGGGGAGAACGTGCACTCGGCCAGCCTCTCCTGTGTGCCCAGGGATGGGGGATGGCCCCTCACCCTGTTTTCTTTGGCCTTTTAGGCATTGTATCACTTCATTTGCAAAATTTATCCATGGACTTCCTGGGGAAATGGGGGTGCTGCTTGGCCTCACACTTGGGTGGGACAGGATGGGGGGAGGAACACCGCACCGTGGGAAAACATCTGAATTACGAGCCCCTTTGGGGGTGAGTGACTTCATACTGATGACCTGCAAGCAACAAAGCAGGCTGAATTAGTGCAATGAAGTATTAATTAAGAAGGAGATTGCCATAATGCTACAAAAATATTTCTGTGCTGTTTTTCTACCACTGCTGTCAGGGAAGCTGAGCTATCAAGTCATGCATCCTAGACAGGATTATACCTTTGCTCATTTGATTATGGGTGTTTGACTCAGGTAAAGCCTTTGGGCTGTCACAGCTTTTGTGGCAGTACCCAGTGGGAAGAGCTGGGATGTGATGTGAAATAGGAGGGACTCAGACATTTGAGGACCGTGCAGTTGACAAGTAGGATAGGGGCATTCATCTCATCTCAGGCGGCGCGAAAGGGTCGCCAGCACTTTGCAGGTGCAGAGGGGGTGTGTGTTTTTTAGGGCGCTTCTCGATTCCCAAGGTAGGCAGATGTGCTTTGAAGCAGCTGAGCTTTCTGAGCTGTTCTCATGGCTCCCCCACTTGCCTAAGGACAGGGAACGGGGCTGGGTTTCAAACGATGAGTTGAATCCTGCCCTCTTTGAAGTCATTGGCAGAAATTCCTGGTACCAGCTACAAGGTCTGTGTGTCTGAAGGAGCTACAGCAGAGCAAAAAGCCTTGTCTTCAGCCAGCCGGTTTAACTGGAGACCCTGGGACTGCTTGGTCTGGGAGGACCCTATGGGACACACAAGCTACGTTGGTCGGGCTGAGGTGCAGAGTGCTTCACAGACCTGTGCCCAGAGGCCTCGTTAAAGCACCCTGTTAGTATTTATTAGAACCCATCCTTATTTCCTCCCTCCCTTGAGAGCCCATCCTTAACTGCTGTGGACAGCCCTGAGTCCTGCCGTGTATGGACACAGTTTAATGGGCTCCAGGCAGGGTTTGCGGTGTTGAAAATTAGAAAAATAAAATATCTCATAGAAACAGAGCCAATTGGATCTGGAAGCCATGGAAGAGAGAGAAACGTTTTTATCAGCTTCTTGGCATGGGGATGTTTGTGTGTGTGTTTGCTTGGCTGTGCTTCTGATAGGTGCCTCAAGCTTCTACACATGGTGCCTGGCACAGCCAGAGTGGTGAGATGCAATAGTGAGAGGAGCTCATGTGACTGATGGTGGTTGGCCTTGACTTTTTATACAGATAAAGTGGCCCTGAATTCTCCACCCACTCCTTTAGGCTTGTCCTGTGCTCCATTTAGCATGATCTGACACAAAGCTATAGGTGTTAATACACACTTACCAGTGGGCTGCAGCCGTGCAGGAGACAGGACTGTGGAGCATCACAGCTCTGGATATATTGCACTGGCCCAAACATATGAAAACGATTGCAAAATTCACTTTACTGTGTAGTCACCGATGATGCGGAGCAAGCACACCAGATATTGAGCTTGTCCTCTGGCTGTCCCCAGGCCCTCTAATGTCAACAGCACCAACAGGGTCCGGAAAACCAGAATCCGATGCTGCCCAAGTTTGCCTTCATTACTCATGGCTGCAATGGCACAAGCTGCCTTGGGTCACTGCTGCCCAGCATCTGCTCCAGCAGCAGCTGTGTGCAGCGCTGCTCCCAAGGAGTCAATGGTCCCAGCTGGGTTGAAAGGCAGCACCATGGCTCCGTGATGTGTCCAATTCTTTTTAATTTGTTTCCCATTATGCAAAATATCAGGCACGTCTGATGCCATCTTACATTGAGACCAATATGGTAGATATTTGCAGGACTGCAAAACCTCTGAGGCTGAGCAGCCACTAATTTGCCCTTTGCTTTTTTTGACTGCTGTCTCTCTGTAGTCTAGTCCTCCCCCCGCCAAGACAGATCTGCTGCTATCAAAGTCCTGCAGCTGACATATTTCTAATCATCCCTTCATTACAGTCTATCTTCTGTAAACAATTAGTGAACCCTCTTTGGGATTTGGAGTTATTGTGCTAACTTCCTAATTACTTAGCTTTTTTTGGCTCTTTTATTGCTTGGCAAGAAAGATTTAGTGGCCAGAAGACATTAATATGCTTGCTCTCCAAGTTCCTGGGCTTTGGTTAATCACTCCAGCTGAAAACTGTTGATATTGGATGATTTCTGGAACTTTATTGTGTGAGTCTTTATAGTACATTTAACAAAGGAGCAATAAATGAGCTAGGTGGCAGGCATATTTCTGTGACGGAAATTGCTTTCCCCTTTGGGACAGGATCCAAAGACCACTGAAGTGAGTGGGATTCTTTCCACCAGCTCAGTGGGTGTTTGGTCTGGTTGCTGATGAAGGGTATCAGGAGGACTGTTACCCAGTCACTTATGGTTGGGACTCCTTTGCTCTCATTGCACCCTGAGCGACCCTTGGTTGTGTGATGGTCCTGGGCAAGAGCTGCTGCTGAAAACTTGAGTTACTGAGTCTAGATCTCCTCTTGGGGGTTTAGAGGTACCTAACCAATGTGAGCTGTGCTCAGTCATTTTGCTTAAGAAAGCCTTTTCCCTGAGGAACCTCAGTATTTATGTTGTTCTAGACTAACTTGTACAAAGCAAAATGATTTTTAATGTATTTTTCTTCCCGATGCAATGGTGATTATGAATTACAACTTACACAAAACCAGAGCACAGCCATTAGCTAGGTTTGCTGCATAAGATTACTCAAAGAATCTCAAAATCATCTTTGGGTGAGCTCAGATACATCCACCATAACAAACTGACTCAGACTAGCCTGTTTTGACTGTGAACGTTGGCCCTCTCCTTTTATCTCCTCGGGTTGTGCCATCATTATATCTACATGCTGAAAGCTTTCTTTGTTAAACTGGTGAAAACTAGTTACTCATCAGACTTGGAAGGGGTCTGCTGGCCTGGCCTGGCAGGCTGCCCCTCCCAGCTAGTCCAGGGCACCACGTTCTTCTCAACTCTGAGGAAGAGGGATTTCTCCCACCATTGTTCGGGCATTTCAGTGTCAGCATTACATAATTCATGTACTGTTCAAGCCGTGTTAGCATTGCTCTTTTTCTTGATTACTCCATATTATAGGGCTATGTCAGCATATTAGTTTGTTTTCTTTCCCGTTAGCTTCCAAGAGCTTGGCTCAATCCTTTACATATGTTTAGTGCTCCATCCAGCCAAAGTTATGGGTCACTGTGTGAATAACCTTTACGCAGGGAAACTGAGCATGCACGCAGTGCACTGGGCACCATACAGAATGTGATTAATGAATTTCAGGAGGGGAAGGGCTGAGGAAACCCTGAGGTTTGGTGCCCAGATTGCCCATGGCAGAGGGGTTGGAGCCAGATAGTCTTTAAGGTCCCTTCCAAGCCAAACCATTCTAGGATTCTGTGATCCATCCCACCTCGTTTCAGTACCAGAGAAGGTTCCTTGCCTTAGGACTTTGGTGGCCAGGGATCCCTACTCCTTCAGTGGGAAGAGACAGACCCCTCTAGAGGGAAATCTGCATCTTCAGTGGTTGTGTTGGCCTTCTGGAGAAGGCCATCTCTGGCCACTGGCCACAGGGGAAGCTGAATGGGACCCTTATCACCCTCACCACCACAGAGAAGTGTCCACTATTGCCTTTGGTTTTTACTTCTGCATGGACTAGAGGTGCCTTGTTACGACTGGAGGCCCAAAGCTTGGACTTGGTGCCCAGGAAGGGTTAAACACTTCTGTCAGTTGAAGAACTGGAGAAAGCAGTAATGCTGTGCTTCGCCCCCCTCCTCCCTGTGCCCAGGCCAATAATTAAAGTATTCATCTGGGATACGGGAGACTCCCATGAGTGATTTTCCTCTGCTTGATGGGACTTGAACTTGCTTTCTCCAAAGAAATGTCCAAACGCAGCTCTCAAAGCCTCTCCCAGACTCTAAAACTTTTAAAGATGTTCCCATTTGTATAAAATAATTAAACTGCCACTGGAACAGTCCAGGTCTCTCCCCTTCCCAGCTGAAAGCCCTAATAACAGGGTGTAATAATTCAGGAAACCTGCCCACACAATTTGTGGCTTCTGTTTGAAGGTCTGAGATCTCAAAGCTTACCTCCACCAAGAAACCCTCTCTGGCTGGGTTACCAACCCCCACCAGGGTCTTTCATCAAACGACAGGGCGTGTTAAGTGGAAATGGTCCTCTCTTCAGATGCAAGCATCATGGTCAGGACGTTAGGTCCTACAGAGAAGGACTTTATTCAGGGAACTCACCTTGCCTGTGGGGACACCAGGCAGCTCTCCACAGTGGATGGCACCCGTTTGAGGGGAAAGCTTAAAAAAAAAAGAGCTGGGGTGGAGGGCAGGCTTTCCCCCAGCTCAGGCTCAGAGCAAACTGCCTGGCTCAGGAGGGCAAAAGGACCCCACCAGGAGGGTGAAGTTTATGTGCTCCAGTTCAGTTCTGATTTTCAAACTTGCATTCAGCGAGGCCATGAGTTTTCCAGACCCTCTGTACCGTAGGTTTGCTGCTGAGGACAGCTTGGTGGGCCATGAAGACTTAGGCCCCTCTATAGCAAGTGTAATATTTCACTCCAAATGAGATTTTCCTATTAGCAGTGATATAAATAAACAGTAAAAATTTTTCGTGCAGTCAGTAAGAAGCACTGTATTTCATCGGCATTTGAACAGGGATTCATTAATGTTCTAGTTTTATTTTAACACGTTTTTCTAAGCATTAAAAAAATCCATTCACTTTGCAGTAAAATATTTTATTTTCTGGTTGGGGGGTTCTATTTTAAACACACACATTGTGTGTGAGTTTATATATTTTTATATACATATGTATATGTATATACATAAAATATGTGTAAGTGTGTGTGTGTATTTTATATAATATAGGCCTGTGTGTGTCTATATTATATTTGGCCTGTATCCACTCTGGCCTGACTGCCCTGAGCCTAGAAACTAAACAGTTGCAGGCTTGGCTGGTGCTGGGACGGGGGACCACCTGGGAACCTGGGTGCTGCGGGGACCGGCCAAGGAGTCGCGGTTAAACACGTGGTGAATTTTAGACCGCAAAAATTGCATGAGTGGAAAGACTTCATTTGGCACCATTGTTGCTGTTGAGCTGATGGATGGGAGTTTAAAAAAAAAAAAAAAAAAAAAAAAAATTAAAAAAATCTCTCCTCCTCATGGCTGGGTGTGGTGCCTTAGATGTCTGAACAGCAGAGCCTCCCTACCCTCCGGAGCTTACACTCCGAGGCCTTGAACCTGAAAAAACAAAAACAAATATGCTTAATAGTATGCATGTGAGAACTTGCATAACTGTTTGCAGGTCTGGAGCCCGGGGGGGAGCTCTGCACAGGGAGCCGGAGCAAAACTTGCACTGGGCATCGGGGGAGGCTTCGGTGTGGAACGATGTGACCTTGGGCTGTCCCTCCCCGCGTTTTGCCTTTCTGGCTTGAGTATGGTGAGGATAGAGCTGGTGCTGGCAGTGAGGAAGAAAGATGTGGCCTTGGAACTCCTCTTCTTTTAAGGACTGAAGCTGGTTTTGCTTTTTTATGTTTATGTGCTTATAGGAGTGTGTCTGAAGAGCAGCGTGCCCGTCTTTCCTGCCATCTCGTCCCCTCACAGGCACCAGGGGAGGAGCACGCAGAAGGGGTGAGAACATCATCCCAGGAGGTTCGGTACAGGGTTTTGCTTTGGTTCACATTACTCCCGGAACCCCTTTTTCTTGGCCTTCCCCGTGGATAGGAGTGTGTGCGCGCTTAAAGAAGCCCGGGGGACTGCAGTACGTGGCCGTGGGACAGCCTTGTGAAGACGCTTGTCCTGACCGAGCTTTGGGGTGCTGCTCCTCACCCCGTCACCTCTGCGGTCGGTGGGGTGCGTTCTTGGGGATGCTCTGCGGAGCTGGGATGCATCTTCTGTATCTTTGCGAAACCTTTTGCATCTACCGTATCTTTGTGAAACCTTTTGCACAGCCTGCCGCCAATACCCAACAAGGATGATTTCATGCTATATAACTCACAACTAGTTATTTATAGCTATACATATAGCAGGGGCTGGCCCTGGTGCTGTGTCTGGCGGGCTTCACCCCCAGCGCATCGCCTACAAAGGCCCCCGGACAAAAGCAGAGATATGAATAAGGGCCAAGGATCATTACCTTGGGCAACAAAAGCCGTCCGGGAGAACAAAAATAGCACAGAAAGAGCCCACAAAAGGCAGAAAATCCTTCCTTCCTGCCAGCTCCTCTCCAGGCCTTGCCTCCAGCGCAGGGGAGTGCAAGGGCAGGCGATACCCTGGGCCAAGGAGCCGCAACAAAGAGCGCATCAGCACGTCGCGGGCCCCGGGCTACCTTTGCAGCCCCGGGTTGCCCTTCCCTGAATGCCGCCCCATTGTGCGGGGACACAATGGCGGAGAACCCCACGGTGACACTGAATGAGTTACAATGCCAACATCTGTGGGACAGTTCCTTTGCCGGGTGATGGAGAAGAGGCAATAAATTCCTGATAGGCTGACTCGGGAGAGCAGTCACCCATGGCAGGGCCGGGGCACGCCGGGATGGAGTCGCCTATTTAACGCTGCTGCATGTGTCCCCCGCTCCCTGCCCGCGCCTGGAAACGGGGGGTCAAACGCTGCAGCCCCCCTCTGACAAGGCGCTGGCGAAAGTCAACAGAGAATTAGGGACAGGCAGCAGCCACCGAGCCATTTATCTCGTCTTCTTCTTGCCGTCTGCTCTTTGTTCGGCTTAATGTGAATTGACCCGGCGATTGTTGGACTGTCTAATTCTTCAAGCCGGAGCCTAGATGCCTGCTTTTTTGTGGTTTTTTTCCCTGTGGGTTTTTTTTGTGTTTTTATTTTAATGAAATGACTTTCTCCAGCTGCCTCATCTCCTCTAAAGGGGTGAAGCAGCCTGCAGGGGCGATAGGAAGTAATGACAGTTTGAAGTTTGAGGAATGTGGGTTGAAATAAAATTGAATACAACTTACGGCTGGCCAGTGCAGACATTCGAGCTCCCCTCTGCTTGTTCACTTGGATATGGAGCGACAGGGAATGGATACTTTCTGTTTAAAAACCAGCTACTTGTGACCTTAAAACTGACTATTTCTCCTCCTAATACAGCCTTGCTCTTTATCTGATGCCAGCTGCATGGTATGACCCAGTGACTTCTGCAGCAGGACAATCCCACCTGGCTGAGATACAGTAGCTCTTTAATAAGAATCTAAAATTTCAACTTTGGGCTAAGATTGTATTTTCTTTTCCTGCCAAGTGTCCACCTATTCGTTATCTAAGAGGAGTTGCCTACTAAAAATAAGCCCTGGCATTTACATTTACCAGTTTCCTGAGGATTTCTTAAGAACATTGAAGTGCTGATTAACGATCTTGTCGCTGATTGATTATCAGAGTTTTAAGAGGCCATGTCTATCTGCACGGCTGCATGATCCCATGTATGTTTAAACGTTCTTTATGCTGCATTATACATCATCCTCTTGGGACTACTCCCCATCTGACTTGGGAAGCGTTACAACTTTCAGCTCTTGGTTTTTTGCAAAGACCAACCTCCCTTTTAATGGTTGAACCTGTATAAACTTGTGGGTGAGCTAAAGCAAGTTTCCCTTCTGAATTCAAACGTCAGTATTTAGTGATGTGCAAAATTGTTTTTGGCAAAGTTCCTCTCCAGTCAACATGCTATCTCAAGTTAATTATTATAATTTGACCTAAAACTGTTACATGTTCTGGAAACTCTCTGAGATTGAAGGGAAATCCTTTGAGTTCTTAATCCCTTAGTGTGCCATCTAAAACCAACTAAAAGCTGATGCATTGATCTGTCTTTTGATCTTTTCTCTCTGAGACTATAATAAAACTGCTGATCCATGATACCCTCAATTTGTCAGCAAAAACACTGCATATTTATTTATTTGTTGTTATATGGATCTTTAATTCAACTTGGTCTCCCTAAACCTCTTATCTCCTAGTAAAGGTGCAAAAAGAATTGCATAGGATCCAAAAATAAAAATCACTTCTAAAAAGTCATTCATTGACGGAGTTACAACCAGTAGGACTCATTAGATCATCTAGTCTCATCCCCTATAAAATACAGAGGTCACAGAACTTCACCCGTTTACTTTTGTGTTAAGCTCAATACTTTGTGTTTCACTGAATTGTATCTTTCAGAGAAGTATGCAGTCTTAATGTTAACATGTTAAGAGAGAGATAATCCCCCTGGGTAAAAGGTTGAGCATGCACAGAAACTAGAGATGAAAAAAAAAAAATAACCCCTCCATTCCTTTCTATTAACATAGGATTTTATCAAAAATATATTTTGTCTTCTTTCATCCAATATCCATAAAAACTTCTGAAATGTGTCTTCTTTAATTTCCTTTGACAAATTACTCCATTACTAAAGGAATTCTGGAAACAGCAACTGATATCCAACCTAAATGTATTATATTTCATTCAGTTTCCTTAAAACGACCATAGCTATTGTTATTATTCTCATTTTATTGCACAAGTGCTTATATTTGCCAGTCAGGAATTGTGGTCCTCTGTACGGTACAATGAAAAGGAATAAGACGATTCTTGCTTTGAACAACATATGCTCCATCATGTTCCCCATTCAACTCCCCTAAGTTTCCTTTGCCTCGTTAGTGACAAGATCCCCAGTCCACTTGCTTTGGCTCCATCATGTCGAGACTGGACCTGACTTCGAGACAGCCCGGAGTGTCTGAAGGGCTTGTTCAGTTATACCCTTGGAGGTATAACTTCTTCAGTTATGCCCTAGGAGGCTTTTCCTGCACCTGGGATAGCTGGGTGTAGTAGCAGGGTTTGTCCCTTCTCACGTCCCAAAGCGGTGGACAAGCTGCTTTGCCTTGACACATAGCCACAGAGATGACACACTGGCTTTGTCTTGCCTCTTCCACTTATCTAAATCTGTCCCTAGATGGCTCAGAAGAACGGTTTGTCTCAGGGGAGGAAGCTCCTTTTATCTGCTTGAGTCTGCTTGGAATTCTGGAGGACCAGTGTGACCTCCTGGATGGGATTTGGTGTCTGGCCTGACTAACGTAGCCTTCCACCAGGGACCTGCCATGCCTCATGGTGTGAAGCTCACCCTTTGTATGGTGCATTTAGGCTAAAAAGTCCTTGAGAACAGGGGTTGTCTCCTACTGAGAATACATTTAGTGTGTTTCAGGCTGCCTGGACATGCTGAACTAATGCAGGAGGTCGGAGTATCTGATCACACTCAAAGCACTGCAGAAAGAGCTGAGCTCAGGAAGCTTGGTAGGGATGCGGTATGGATCTCCTATCATCATGGATATATTGATGGGCTGGTGTCCATGATGAGGGCTCAGATCTTTCTCCTGTAAGGTCATGCATGTTGGCCTGGGTCCGTGTCTGAGCTTGCATTGCCATATTATTTCACCTGGGCTCAGGCATGCTTAGACCCTGCTACGCCATTTCCCCCAAAATGATGAGAATTTTCCTATGTGGAGAGAAAGCAATTTTGGCCCAGGGGTATCCATAAGCTTTTTTCTCCTCTCCTTCAGAGTGTCAGTAATGACCTGTCCAGAGCTCTCAGGGGATCCCATTGCCAGCTGCAGGCTGTGGGCAGAGAAAAACCAGTGTGCCCAGCCTGGCCCTGCTCTGCTGGTCCCCATGGCCATCCTGTCCTGCTGCTGCAGTGACACTGCCAGCACTGCACGGCTGTTCGTGTCAGCCCTGCGTGGTGCCAGGAAACAGGGGGTTTTTGGACGTGGTTTCATTTGTCTCTAAAACCTACTTTTTGCTCCTAAAAGAAGTGGACATCAGAACTGCTGGAAAGGGTTAAACTCCCAGTACCGTCACTGCCTGCTCTTAGAAAACTGCTTCTCTATGGATCACCTTTACAAAATATTTCAGGGGATTTTGGTGTCTGAGGCACTTGAAGTGTCTGAGTCATTCCATTAAAATCACTGGAGGTAAAGAATTGAGGCTGTCTTGTACTTCCCAAAGGGCTGATTTTTTAAATTATTTTGATCTCCCCTTTCTTCAGGGCTGAGTGCTGCAGCCAGGAGTCTAAAGTCAGCTCTTCCTTTTCTGGTCTCATTTTTGACTGTCACTTAGCACTTCTTGGCTGCAGAGAGGTCGACTCCCGTGCTGGAGGCTTCTCCCTTAAGCTTTTCCTCAGGATAGTGGTCGAGGCAGGCTCATGGGAGCAATGTCTTTGAGTCCCCTCACCCTGAGGAAGGAGCTGAATCCAAGTTTGCTGTTTCTTGGCCCGGTGCCGTGGCTGCCATGGTGCTGAGAGCTTCCACCTCCCCCTCGGGATGTGTTTTCGGTGAAGGTGCCAGTGGCTGCTGTGCATCATGCCAGCACACCACGTTCGATTGGCCCTGACATTATGTGATGGTGGAAGTCCCCATTCAGGGGACTTGTGTAACCCAAATGGATTTGGGCAGGAAATTGTTTATTCTTGTTTTATCCGAGGAGGAGGTAGCTCTAGTCAAGCACAGTAACAGAACTTTGACCACTCACTTAAATATGATGAAAATTAGTTGATTTCAGCAACTATTTTTTCCTCAAATAGGAAATTAACAACATGAAGTACCTTCAGAGTCACCGTGTTGTTAATCCAATATTGTGGCAACACAATTACAGCTGCCCCAGCGCAGGGTCGGCACAGCAGGATCCGGATACCCATGGCGGAGCGTGGAGAGGAAGGTTAGGAGACCTGGCAGGGCTGTGCAGCAAGGCAGCGAAGGCTGAAATGCTTTTGCTCAGGAAACTGTGAGCTAATGTACAGACCTGGAGGAACAGGCTGGAGTGAAAGCTGCAGTGATGGTAATTAGTGCTGATGTTAATAGTCAGAGGATCATCAGGATTAATATTCTCACAGTTCTGCTCACCCTGTACATGGGTTAAATATTTCTTTCTGCACTCTGTGGACTGGGATATAGCTCTAGAAATCTGTCCTGGATACTGCGGCATTGGCACTGTCCATTTATTATTTATAACTCCATTCAGACCTCACGAATATGTTTAATAATCCTTTAGAGCCATTCAAGGGGACACTCCACTTGATGTGTCGCACTGGATTTGTTGGGATGGGAGAGGAACCATGGTGTGCCTGGGAAACAGGACAGACATCTGAGCATCCCAATTCACATTGTCCTTACTGCTGTTAGGTGTCTCCGTGGCTTGGGTTTATACCAATTTGTTTGTGCCAAAGAGAGAGGTGGCTCAAAATACAAAATCTGGTTGCAAGCAGCAAGTTGGGAGCTGGCTTCAAAACTGGCCATTCAGGCATATCTGCACAGAGGGAGTGTGGATCAAAGGGATGAGAGCTGTTCTTGTCTTAGAATAGGAGTCCTCACAACACTGTCAGGAAAATAAATATCTTTGTGTTCCTCAGGGATCAGATTAATTGGTCCCTCATTCCACATTAAATTGAATTTGTACATTCCCCCAGCCTTTTTATTGTGTCTCTTTGGGACTGTATCAGCAGCTGCTTGGGCAAACGCCAAGCAAATAGGACTGTGCAGCTACTTTGCATGGAGAAAAATAACCCTAGCGAACCCTGCGCTTGAAGCTCTGCTATGGATATTGATGGAAGGACACAAAGATGCCTAGGCTGGGCTTTGCTCTGAGCACGCAGGATCCAAAGTGCTAACTTGGATGCCAAAGCAGCTATAGCAGCAGGGGCTAGCACAAGAGGAACCTGAGTTCTTGGGAGGTGACCCCTTTCCTCTCCGGCTCTGTCCATCTGGGTCTGGTTCCTGTAGTGGTCCCACCGCTGCTAAACCTGGTTTAGCTCCCACAATAGCATTAGCCTCAGCAATCCTAATGCAGAAAAGACTCCATGTGGCCACAGCTGCCTCAGACTTTGCTAGGAGCAGGTGTAAAATGCTGGCAGTTGCAAACTCCTTTCCTAAAACCCTTGGTTTTAAAGCATTCCTGTTAGGGGATAGTTGTTTTCTCTCCCCTACTCAAAGTACTGCAGCACTGGGATGCCCTCAGAGCAAGTTCTAACTCCCTTTCCTCGCTAGTTCAGCCCTTGTCCTCCTCCAGCGCTTGTCCAGACTTGGCGTGAAGCTGCTAACACACTTGTACTGACAAATTTCCAAATGAATGATGACATATTTTCAACTGAGCAGCTTTATCTCTTCCTGCTAACACCTGCTAAAAAAGCAGCTCCTTCTGTCCACACTGGGATTTGAAAACCTGCTCGTTCAAATATTTTAGCTGACATGTTTCAGAAATGGTCTTTTTGCTGCCGTCAGGGTAGGCAGGACAGAGGGGGCTGTGTTCCCTCCCCACCTGTGAACGTGGGGTTAATGACAAAGCCTGGCTGATTTGAATGGTGCAGAATCCGGTTTAAAATGAGTGAAAAGCCTTGTTTGCTTTCACTCAGCATCCGGGTTGGGGTGGGAGAGGAAGGCTTCACAGGCCAGGCTGTTAGCTGCAAAGACGGATCTCCTGCAATTCAACACCTCTTTTCATCTGAGCTTCCAAATGAGAACAATTTGTCCCGATGCTTACCGTTCCTCTTCCACTCCTTTCTGATGGTGTCTTCAGCTTTGACTCGTTTCTCCTTGCCCATCTAAGGGTATCTAAACTTAATCAGAAAGATGATTAATTCTTTATTTTCAAAGGTACTGGCATCAGGCACCTCTGGCAAGATGAACCGCCTCCCAAGCCAGTTGGATTGAACTCCTTCCTCCCTCTTCGTGAGTCAGGTCAGGTCAGGATTACCTGAGGTCTCATCCTGAAAATCCTCCAACCTCATCCACACGTGGAGCTGCTTGTGTAAGTCAAGGAAGAGCCGTGGGAGTGATGATTACAGGGCTGGGCTCATGGGTTTCAGGCCTTTTGGGGAAGGAATCATCCTTCACTGTTTTCTTCACTAGTTACGTAGAAGCGAACCGGCAGAACGGCTCTGCTAACGGAAGGGGCAGGTTAAGGCTCAATAACGATGTCCTGTCTGGGCCAAATCCTGCCGGCAGTGAGCTCACTCGCAGCGCCTCGATCCTTGGGTGCTCATCTTGAATGTACCAGGACCCCTCTTGGGAAGAAGGAACAACTCCATGTGAAGGAGATTGGCAGAGCCCTGCCGTTAGTTAGTGAATGAATAATGAGATACTCACGGCTCCTCCAGATGCATAAGGAGTGTAAGATACAAGGCTGGACCCTGGGTCTGAAAATTTAGGCAGGACTACAGCAAGATTTATTTCAGGGCAAAATCTGGTAGGAGCCAGATTTGAAGGGTGAACCACCCTTCGTGTGACAGTGCCTCCCAAGCCTTGCGCAGTCTCCCAGATTGAGCAACACCACCTCTTCCCTTCTCCCCTTTCACACCACGCCTCAACCTGCGTCTGCCCAGGCTTTGCTTTGCCAGCCTGGACCTGCGTAGCACCTCGCTTTGGTGGGAGCTCTGCTGAAGATGGTGGGCTCTGCTGGGAGGGGATCCTGGCCAATGGGAAATCCATGGGGGGGTTTCACAGGTCTCAGGGAAGGTGATGGAAAAATGCTTTGGGTGGTGGGGCCAGGTGGGGTTAGCTGGCATGTTGCTTGTCATTGCAAAAATACAAGAAACTTGGTGAACATATATCCTCCTTAAGACCACCCCTAGGCTCTTATATCCATGTGTTCAGTGGTGACAGAAAAAACTTCACTGTGTGTAATCTGGAAAGAGAACTTTGCTTCCCGATACATTTCCTTGAAGTTACTAGTGTTCAATAATATTAATAGGGAAAGGAATGAGGAAAAACCTCTATTTACAACTGCAGTGAGAGCTAACTTGCATTAGCTGGGTTTCTTGGTCTAGGAGGGATTTTCTAAAGCCAAACATTGTCCCCTAGGGCTATTGATGTAAGCAGATAATTCTGTTTGTGACAGCTTTCATAGCGTCAAAGCTAGTTTTCATTTTTCATAGGAACAGGACAGAATTGTTTTAGAATGGTGTCCTAAAAAGGAATTTCTTAACATTACTGGTTTGGGGTCAAAAAGCTCATTTTAAAAAAATCTACACTGTACCATGATGCCTCTCTTGGCTAGAGATTCCTCAAACTTCCAGAAAATCTTCCCCAGATACATTGTCAAACCCAAATACCTTCACAGGGTGGCTGTGCTTTGATGCGGTGACACATTTTGACAAAAATGGAGATTTTCAGAGTGTTTCCCTTGCTGCCTTGAAGTCCCTCTGTACACAATATTTGAAATCTCAGTTCACAAACCTCTATTTCTAACAAACTTGTCCATGGCTCAGAGCTCCCCGGTACATCCCCTCACTGGTTTCACTAATTCCCTCACTGAGAAACTGAACCTCTTCTCCTAAACATATCTGTAAGGCTGTAAATCCAGTTCAGTCATTAAAAGTGGATCTACTCAGAGAATATATGCATTTTCCAAGCAGATAAATCTTAGGGGGCTGATTGCGCTCTAGTCAGTGGAGCTAAGCCAGTTTGCCCCAGTTGGCCCCTTTTTTTAAATGAAGTGATGAAAATGGGTCACACAAATGGTAATTGCCTGATGATTTTCATTGCCCTGAGCTCACTGGTTGTTCAGTGTGTTTTATGATCAAAGTATGGCATGGATGGGAATGGTCGGCTGTTTCTCAGGTACATTCCTTTTCCAGTTCTTGTGTTTGGCTGGTTTGTTACAGATGCGTCTTTGACTATTCACACCTCATTTCAGATGCGGACGTAACTAGCAGTTTTTATTTGATGTGAAAAAGAGAAGCAATCACAGCCCTTGGAAGCAAAAGGCACTGTTTGTTTTCTGATGCACACAGGGATTCCTGTTTTGCAGCTATGATGTGCATATTTCATAGTGCTGTAGACAGCTTCTGTCAATTAATGTGAATTATGGCTCCAGAAGCATTCATTTACCATAAACCTGCAGTACATTAACTCCTGAGTTTCAACCCCTGCCAGTGGCAAATTCATTGCAATGCAAATAGAAATCATTTTTAAACTTGTGACTGGAAAGACATTTCTCTTGCGGGACTGCTGTTTCTGATGCTGTGAGGGAGCTGCCTTGGTACAGCTCTCGACTCTTTGGGGACACTTTGCGTATCAGATTCAGGCTGCAAGGTCCTCCTGGAGCATGGGGCTTCTTGCCTCCCATTCTGTCCCCAGCTAGAAAGGGAAAACCCTTGCCCCTGGCATGGCGATAGTGGCACAGGACGGTAAACCTGGCCTACCCATTCGTATGGAGAAAAGCTGAAGGACGAGGAGAGTCCCTCCTGGGACAACCCAGGATTCCCTCCTAGGGGAACCCAAGGGCCCATCCAAGGACAACCCAAGAGCTCACCTAGGACAACCCCCTACCTCACTCCTCTCCTTCCTCCCACCTCTGCTCCAGCCTATGTTGTCTCATGTCCCCTCCTGAGCTCTGGGGTTTGCCAGCCCCTCTCTGAGCTGTTGACTCCTAGCCCAGCAGTGAGCTGCCCCTTTCTTTAAGAGGTACGTTAGTCTTCTGCTGGTCAAGTGCGTTGAATTGGCTCATGGAAGAGTCTGATAGGGACTAGAGCTAGGCTGTGTGGCTAGGAGATGGGAGATGGGGTGGGGGGTTGATGTGATGCCCCAGGGTTGCAAAGATCATGAGTTAAATTGGCTTCGTCTTCTGGCATTGCAACCTGGGAGCTCAGGTTTCTTGAGAACTCTGTAGACCTCCTGCTAATGTTCGATACCTGTCATGGGGAAAAAGACTTACAGGTGTAAACACGAGTTAATCTTAGATAGAAAAGGGAGATGACTGTCTGCAGGGGCTGTATCCATGCAGGCAACCAATCAAGTCTCGTCTTTTAATAGCAAGGAAAGCAGGGTTTACTGATTTTTATAGGCAGAAGGAGTTCACAAAGATTTGTAGAGGACTGTCTTTCCCTTTGGGTCTATGGATGGGACGCTGTATTTAGGCAGTGTGCTCAGGCACTCCACTGTGGAGGATAGATAGATTTTGGGTGGGAATCCTGAAATGGTGCTCAGCTGAGCTCCCATCTCCCCTCTGCTACAGGCTCCTTTAGTCTTTGGTCCTTTATCTAGTCTAGCCTGTGTTTCAATTAGCCATCTTTAAAAAGAAGGCAAGAGAAAGCACTAAGCCAGGCATATCTATGCAGCGTGCAGATCTTCTGCTGAGGGGATCCATAAAAGCACCTAGGCTGGCAGATAAGGCAAGGGTTAGAAATCTCTCCTGACTGCGAGGAAAAAGTAACTTCTGCTGTGTGGACTTTTCAGGCTGTTGGCCCAGGCTCTTTGCAACACCAGCTCTCTGGCTTTTCTCAAGCTAGGGCAAATCTTTCTGAAACATTGACTGTCATGTCTGCTTCTGTGGTAGAGTTTTCCTAGGCACCTGGGTAGGAGTCAGTCAGCCAGAGTAGCCATACCAGCTGCTCTCTTCCACTACAGCAATGCAAAGCAAACCAGAAAAACTCGCTAAACTGCTAAGGGAAAGAGTTCCCATGGACTGGGGAATCCTCTGGCGGGACAGAGTCAGTGCAGGACAATTCCCACCGCCAGCACCTGGACTGGATTACAGCAGGGGAAAGTGCCAGTGGTACCTGTATCCTGATGCATGACAAGTAAGCTTACATAGATGTAGTTCAGATGATGACAACAGTCTTCAGAGACCTCTAATACTGGCCTATGCATTGGTGGAGTTGGCTTAGCATAGTCTGTAGCATACTGAGTGAAGCCCAGATGGTTGTGATGCTCACTGGCTGGGTCTCCGGTGCTGCTCTAATGCTGCTGTGTTGACCTATGCTGATCTCTGCCATGGCTGAAGAATAGTTTCTTTGCTGCAATAATGCACTGTTGTGATCTTTTATGTCTCTCTACATATCCTGTACGGGTTACAGGGTGTATGTGTGTTTATTTTTGACCTAACAGACACTTTTCACTTGTCCCTGTGTGTGTAAGGCATCAGGAGCAACTTGAGCAAACATCTCACAGTCACATCAAGGTTTGTTAGCTCTATCAGACCAAGAAACTATTTCTGACTATGTTGGATATTCAACTAGACCATTTGCATCTCAACTACCTGCTTGCACAGATAGAGTGCCTGTAACCGCCGAAGAGGGAGCATTTGAAACTAAGAATGTTGCTTGAGTGAATAAAGTGAGACAGCATTTGCAACTCAAACCTTCACAACGTCAGCTTTGAGAAAGCACGACCAGAGTGGAAGGAGCACAGTTTGATGGAAACCAGGGTGCCTCCAGGACTAGGGAAGTGCACAGAGAGGAAGGCTGTGCTTGTGAGTGGGGCTGTGCATGGACACAGACTGATCTGGTGTCCAAGAAGCCTTCTGTAGTTGGTATGCCTTGCCAGTTAGCTGGAAGCCAACTTCCAAGAGCTCCCCAGCCAGGCTAGAGCTCCCAGCAATGCCCAGTTCTGTATTTCACTCTGCTGGGAGCGTGCAGAGCTTCTGTTGATGCCAGTGGCACAGTGCTCTAGGGCTTGTTCCTATAGGCTGCCATTGCTTAGGACTGCCTCTGCTATGGGAGGTCCCTACTGGGGTGGGTGTTGACCCATCCCATATATATAACCTCAGAAAGACTTTTATTTATTCAGTGACCACCGAAACTGGTTCCTTTGCTATGGCTTGTCTGTTGTGGGAGACTGCCTCATGTTGGAAAGTATATTATCTGACATGCCTTAACTAGCATCATGTTTAATGCTGCTTTGCCCAGCTGTCCTTGCTGCTGCCAAAGGCAAAGTAATATTGAATACTGTGGTGGTGTTGATCTAATCATGCTAACGAATATATTTTCTAAGGTGAACTTTTCCACTGTAGACATAATCTGTAGTTCCAGACAAGTAAAAAGTACATAACTGATTCACCTCTAGTTTGTGCTCATTATAGTTGTAATTACCATCCACTTTTACGGAGAATTTTGTTAGACAGGAGAGCATTCACACATTTATCTCAACAACATTGTTAGTGGGAACAGTAGGAGAATTTAGAGAAAATCTTGCTTCTCCCTCAGTTTCTCTTCCAACATCAGGGCAGGTGGGATGCAGGCATTAAGAAGGTGGTGAAGGCCATTGTGGGCATAAAGTGAGGAGCTGAGAAGGTGTGCTCGGCCTCTCATTCTTTGCTTTTGCTGGCCTATCCTTGTCTGATGCATACACTTCTAAGGGACTTAGCAAATCTTCTAGCTGTGTCAGGAAAATGGGTTTTGAAGATTGTTTCACCAAACTCTTTCCCTAACCAAGGCCAACATGGGTGCAAGGGGCCCTACATACACCTGCAGCCTGTACCTGGATGGCAGTTATCAACTGGTCATCCCAGTTCACACCTGAAATGCCAGCATTACCATCATGGTACCAGGGAAGCCAGAGAGCACCATGCATAACCAGCCATTTAATCTTACGGAGGAATTAAGTGATTTATGGAAGTTATTAAACATGGCAGAATGGAGCTGGAACTGGGTTCAAAGAACTCGGTAAGAGTTGTTCAGCCTGAACTTTCTCCTGCAAACTAAAATCAGCACATTGCTTCCTATGGGAACCACTTCTGAGACTCACAGGGGAAAAGTGTGGCTGATAAGACGCACAGCTCTAAGGGTGGTTTAATAGGGCTTCCCTGCGTGTGGAGCTGTTGCAGGGCAGCCCTCGTGATCACAAAAGGCTTTTCACAACACAATCTGGAATTTGAGGGAGAAATACCCTCACTCAGCTTCTGGCAGCCACCTGGAGTGTTTTAGGAGCTGAAGATGATGAAACAGTGAGTAAGGCAGTCCAGTGAGATCTGAGGTACCGACATCACTTATGCGTGGATGTACTAATTGGTAGGAGACTGGAGGCAAATTTAAATAAAAACACACTGCACAATTATGAGAGATTAAATCAAGTTGGATTAATTGAAACTGCAGAAGCGAAGGGAAGAAGCGCGCTGCTGCAGTTTGAACAGGTTTTACAGAACCTTTGTCCACCAAAAATCCCTGGCCATTGAGCATCCAACCAGAGGCAACTCTTGAGTAACCAGCTGGCTTGAAGGTAGCTCCCAAAAGTGACCCCTTTTGCTTAACACTCGGACCAACTGGGTAACTTTGCAAAGGACTAAGTAAAGGGGTTTGCAGGGATGTAAGCAGAGGTTTCCTGGAGTTCAGAGCTGGGCTTTTTGGGCGCTGGAGGCTCTATGCTCTTTGCCTGACTTTCTTTGGTGCTGAGTACAGCTTGGTTTTCCATCTCAACCCCTGCCAGAGCAGCCGTTTGGAGGGCAGGTGTCAGGTGCCATGCATTTGTGCCCTGCCCAATGCCATGAGATCTCAGTCTTGTGCCACTTAAATACAATAGTGAGACTAAACCCAAGAAACCCAGGAAAGGTTTTCTGGCCATGTCTGCTCAGAGACTGTTGTTTGCAACCTGATGAGAAAAATGCACAGAAACTGCAAACTCAGAATGAAGCACCAGAGAAGAACACTGGCTTATCTGAGAGAAGAAGTTCTAGCAACAAATCAGCACAACTAGCCATAAAATATTAAAGTATTACTCACTTGCTTTCATATGGCTGAAGATCAAGTGCGAAGCACAGGCGTGACTGAAATACAAGCTCTCACAGAGGTTTTAGTGGCCAGTCACCACCACACATCTAAAAGGCTGTTCTACTCCAGGCAACGCCTGCCTTAGAGTGAGGGAAAGGGGGGAAAGTGCAGTCAGAATGGAACCATGGGCTGGTTTTGCAAAACTTATAGATATTCTCATGTCTGAAAATTGTCTTTAAAAAAAAATGACACTATCTAAAATGCGAGTGAAAAACAGAGTTGGTAACTGTTATATTTGCTTCCTTTCTTTGAAACCTCAGATGTTGCGGTCATGATACTAAATGACATTTAGATTTTATAGTTGCAAAGAAAAGCTGTAAACAGTCCTTTGAAAGTACCTTCCAAATTCAACAATGAAAAGTCAAATAAAAAGAGCTCCAGCTGGTGCCTTAGACTGAAAAGTAATAAGAATTAAAAGTCCTGCTTCTTTGGGCTGGAATTGTGAATGGGGGGGTCTATTAGTGTAGAAAACTGCTATAAACCCCATATCCTGCATTTGTCTGGCACAACACAGTGTCTTCTCCCATGCCCACCAGAGCAGGACTCTTGCTCTTCCATGCAAATTCAGTCTTTGGTGTCAGGTATGGATCACCACCAGGGAGGTAAGGAAAGATAGTTGTCCTAGTTGGCCAGAAACCAGCCCCAAATTCACAGCCCACTTCACAGAAGCCAAGGTGGAAGCACAGGTAGAAATCCATTCCTGGTTTCTCACCGAGCATGGATTCACATGGGAGGACTGCGGTTCCCAGGGTGTTGTACAGCCAGTCGGTCATTTAGTCCAGTAGCGATCTGGGTAAATTACCATAAACGCTTTTTGAAGCACATTATGGAGAGGGAATGGCAGGTATTTCACTTTAACTGACTCAGTTAAGCTCCTTTCCTTTTGCGAATGGGTTTCCTAAAGTACAGCAGTGTTACTTTGCTCCTTTTCATCCTGCAGTGAGAATAATTTATGGGGAACACACTTTCCCTTCTGTTAAATACTTTTTCTTAGCATGTCAAATGTATACATTGCTGCTGGCAAAAAGCAACCAGACCTGTAGAAAGAGAAATTTCTGAGGAATGTGTGGGGTGTTTGGGTGGAGCACAAAGGAGCAGATGTTCCCACAGAACAACAGGGTTTTATGGTGAATGAGCAGAGGTAAAGCCCTGGCTCCAGGGCAGCTGGATGTGTTAGGCATACTCCAGCATAAGAGTCACAGATGCGGCAGGACTGCAGGAAAAATAACTGCTGGGATGTGCCCGAACCCTTGAAATGCTGTGTATGGAGGTTTCCCGCTGAGGGAGATGATTGGGATGGTTGTGCATGGGATTACTGGGATAATCTGTGTCCAGTTTGTAACCTCTCTCAAACAACAGTGTTTGGCTTTCTGAAGCAAACACAGAGTAATGTGAGGTTTAATGTCAGGCAGAAAAATGCCTGTAAAAAGAAAAGGCAAGAAGTTTCAAACCGGAGAATTTGAAGATGAGCCAGCTAAATCCACATGTTAGTTGGCAATAGTAAAATGCCATTTTTTTGGCTTGTAATTCTTTTATTTTTTTAAGGGCATGGTCAAAACCTATGAAATACATCTGCCACCTCACCCAGGCAAGGTTGAGGAGCCCAGAAGCTAATCCTCCACTGCATGCCAGTGTGGTCCCTGGTTCCTAGGGCTACTGCTGCAATGTGTTGCATGTTGGATCCGATAGTTAACGAAGCTATTGCTTTAATTTGCACCATACTGGGAGCCTGTGCTTTCAGCCCTTCTGAAAATATGCACCTTAGCTTCAGTGTCTGTAAATTGTGGTAATTAGCTGTAGGAACTCATCTCTCCAGTTTGGCAGCTTTGGCAACATCCTAGACGATGACATGAAGATCTGAAAAGCCCTTCTTGTGCCCCCACTTGTCACTGGACCTTGTCTACCTCTGTGTACCTGGGAGACGTGCCACCGACTCACCCCATTCCTTGAGCTTCCATTGCTTTTGCTCTCCTAAATTTGCAAAATTCTTGCTTCAGCGTCTTTAAGACATGAAAATAGAGAGATCGATGATTAATAATTTGTTTCGCTGCTGAAATTCTCACTCTCTGCATATTAGATGTCCCACCCAAAATCTGCTTCATCGGTGCCTGAACTTCAAGGTACCCAAGACGAATGGCATGGGTTATGCTCCTTGAGTGTTACTGAGAGCTTCGTGATATCTGATTTCCTCTGTCTTGGTTGTATCTTGCTCATGAGTGCATTCCGCACAGAAATCTGACAAATGTATAGCCAGACTAAATTGAGATGTTTCGCCTCATCTGATATTTAATGTGAACCATTGGCTCCTTTGAGGCTGGAATTAAGTATTAAGTTTCAGGCCCTGTAATTAGCGATTGTTTGAAATGATAGTTCAATCCATTTTCTGAGTCAAAAGAATCACTCAGACACTGAGGAAAGAAAAATAAACAAAAGTCATATCACCCTTAGATTTGATCATTTGGAATTATATGCAAAATAAGCTGGAAAGTTTGAAAGGCACAGGGACGTGGAAGATCTGTCCCTTTGTAGCCACAGATTCTCATTTCTCAAAGGGAGATAAAAGGTCTCATCATAAGCCATGGCACCCTGCTTGCCCTGGCTGTCTTGCACAGCTGAATCCTAAGAGATGATGTGGACTTTGTAAGGGAGTTATCATCTGCAGCACCATTTTCAGGTGCTCCTGTGCTTGCAGGAAGGGGCAGTTGGCTTGATATGTGTCAGCTATGAGGAGCATCCTAGATCGAGAGCCACAAAACAGCTGATTACTGAGTGAATAACGAAAAAACAGGTACTGCAGTGCAGACACAGCTTCCCTAGGAGATGGTGAGTAGGAAAGGCTGCTCCTGCGATGTGCTGTGTGTGCGGCTGCAGGGGCAGTGAGGGACACTCAGCTCCCCGGTGCCCATCCACAGAGCAGGCAGGAGCTAAAACCAGCAGTGAGAGTTTTAGACTCTTTTTTGGAGGCCAGCATCCAGATTGAAACACTTTGCGGTCAGCTAAGTGACAGTGTTATTTTAGGCACAATTCTCTGCTGCTGAGAGTGCGATGTGACCCCTGCACCAAGGCACAGCCTACACAGACCTGGAGATTGAGGACAAAGCGTGGGGTCATAAGGATGGTGAGGTCTCCAGTTAAAGTGTTGCTTTTTCATTTCCCCCTTGCAGGATGATCACAGGTTGACTTGTCACCGAACAACCCCAACTACAGCGTATTTCATAGCTCTTGCCTGTTGAATGGAGTCATAGCAAGGTGCAAAACCCACTGTTGCTGACACTTAAATACTGGGAGGCAATATTACAGCTGAGCATTCAACCCTGACGCTGCATTGCTTGACTGCTTCGTTTCTCAACTCCAATGTTGCATAAACAACTGTTTTTCTGCCCTGTTCTACACGCTCACACATGCACAGAGGCTTTACTTCTCCAGTCCCTCCCACACAAGCAAACCTCCCTTGGCTTTGCTACTGATTTTGCCTAACAACTAAGGTGATGGCCTTTTACATGGTTTCTTAAGATTGACTTTAATGGTGAGGATGAGTGTCTCCCTTTTGGAGAGCTGCCCGCGGTCCTTGGGCTCATACTGCTGTTACATTCTTCCCTGTTCATAAAATCTATGTGATTGATACACTGATCTGGGCAAGGCAAATACAAGTTAGTACCACCTACACGAGGATTGTGGCACATTCAGAAAAATTAACTAGCTTTTGGTCAGCCAACCAAAATTATTTTGGATTCTGTAACCTCAGAACCACCCCTTTTTGCCAATAATTTCTTGCCCTTTCTCTACCTTGTAAAAATTTCTTAAATTCTATATTTAAGTACAAGGCTGATGGAAAAGTCTTGACTATTTCTGTGCCAACATAGCGTTGGAATGTTGTAATGAATACAGCACTTACCTTTCTGTTTTCTGTTCTGAATATCTAATAACAGCCTTGCTTTTGCAAACCTAATTCCTGAAAATGTCATTAAAATCACTCTCAAAGACTGAAAGCTGATAGTGGGGCTTTGCGTGAAATGGACTTGCTATCCAAAGGCTCCCACTGGCTCAGGTTTCTTAATTGGTCTTTATTTTTAAAAAAAGAAAAAAAAGTGAACCTCACAAATAAATAATAATTCAGAATAAAAATAAAATGTGGCACGAGTGTGCACATATCTCCTATGGTCCGAGATCCTTTCAATGAAAAATCTCATCACAAGCTAATTAGAGGGGGCATAGGTGGAGGTAGAAGAGGTGTATCCAAAATGTTTCAGCCCAGATGAGACATCCTTCAGTTTAAGGCAGAGTTACAATCTTAGTAGTAAACGTCGATAAAACTGGTAAGCAAAATTAAAAGCATCCATTTTCCCAGAATATTTGCCTAACAGCAGAACTCTTCATATGGTGAAATTGTAACTAGCAAGCATACACATGCAACTATATATTAATAACTATATATTTGTTAACTAGCAGAAAAAAACACTTGCAGAGAAAAGGGTAGTGATGCCCACCTGGCACAGCCCCAGATACACCGGCCTGCCCTCTCCACAGACATTCATCTTAGCAGAAATACCAATTTTTTGCTATTATTGGGCTGGAGGAGGTCCAGAGCTTGGTCAGCTCCACTCACCCACCATAAACATCTTTGCCTAGCCTGTACAAGGAGATCTGGAAGCTCCTTTGCCTTCCTCACTTGCAGCCTGGGACCCACACCCCTGTCTGGATCTCGGTGTTTGTTTAGCATCGGCCTCACAATGTGTGCTGCATTTATCTGCAATTTTATCTAGCAGTCACTGTGCTGCTCAGGAGCCAAGTATGATGGTTCCAGACATTGGTCATTGCTTTGCCAGATGAAAGTCCCTGGTCATCAGGGGTATACTGCACAGCCTCTCCTTCTCTCTCCTGGGCTATGTGGAAGGTGGTAATATTTGCAAAGGCATTACCTAATTTTCAGGTATTTCTGTCATTTCTCCTGTTGGGGTATGAATATTTCCTTGGGTAGTTTGTGAAGGGTTGCTTGGCAGATGATTTTTATTAGTCGGGTGTTTATACACCCCAGGATGAGACAATGGGTTATTCTGAGTGGAATGGCTTTTTTGAAGTGGAAGACTCTGCAGGGTCTCATTAAGATGGTCCAATTCTGGATTTTCCTGGTGTTCTCCAAGAGTTTGACCATAAATGCCTTTGGGAGGTATTTGCAGAAGTTTTTCATGTGCAAGCCATAAACCTCCAGCAGAAGCATTAGGTAGGAATGTATATACTGACGAGGGTGTTTCCACAAACACATTTTACAATGCCCAGATCAATCAGTCCCCAAATTTACCTCCTCCATCTCTTTTGTAGGTTGGAGTTGGCTGCATGGTTTCTGTCCAAGGAAGAATAATCAGCAGAATTCTGAATTACTTGTATAACAAGAGCTCTGAGATGACATCCAGACTGCCACAACTTTGAAATTCTCACATGCAGGCTGTAAATGAGTGCCCCTTTGTGACAGCAGCACAACCCCAGCATGTGAACTCATAAGTACCTGGAAAGGAATTGCATCTTTCTTAGGCAACCATCTGGCATCTTGGTCCTTTTCCTCCTCTTATGTAGATGACTCAGTTTTCACCATCCACATGCCTGTCTTTGCTCTTCTCCTTTGGTTTCCATACTGCCCTCACCAGCCAAATATCTCAATGCCTTTTTGCTGACGTGTTCAGCAGTGCCTATGCAGTGATTTCCTAAGGGCTCAAGGTCCACGGTCACGTAGTTAACGTTCTGCTGTAGTTCCCTTGGCTGGACCAGGTGGTGTGCAGTGGAAGCCAGACTGCTGTCTGCTAAGACAAGACAAACTCCTCACTGACATCAAATAAGAGAAGACATCCCTAGGACTGTATTAGGCAAAAACTTAAGACAGACAGAGAACTAGGAGTTCTATGAAGCCACTGGCCAAACTGAATCAATTAGACACATTCAAGAGCTGATCCTGTCCAGCTGCTCATCCCTCATGGTGGTGCACAATGAAGGTGTGGTGGGCATCACCCATGTAACATCAGCAGTTGACTGCGTGTTCTTCCCATGCGGAAGATGTGTACATGTCACTCCAGGACAGGAAGATGATTGTTTTGGGACCCTGTAATGGAGGTGTGCAATGAGGCCCTATCAGTGCTCATTGAGTTTGTTCTTCCACAATGGCCTCAAGCAGCATCACCTGTGAGTCTGCCGTCTTCTGCAGGACAGAAATGGCTGAGGGAGCTAAACGCTGCAGGGAGGCACAAAAGGATGAAAACAGATCTCTCTCTCCTGTAATAACAAGAGATTACCTGCCAGTACTACTGAAGCAGGTTTAATTCCAGGGTCTGCTTGAAAACAACTTCTGCAAAGTCTAGCTGATTTTTACTTTGGGAGAATATTGTTTTTATCTGCCTCCTCCGTATTACTGGTGTGGAAGTGGAAGAATTGACATTGACTGCTAGAGCCAATAAATGTTTTTTCTGCCTTGCTGAGCAGACTAGATAAGTGTCTGATGGAAGGTCAGCACAAAGAATCACTTCCTGAACAAGTTATTTGCTGTATTGGGAAAAAAGATAGCTGTGGTGCTACGCAGGAAAGACATGAAATGATTTCTCTTGGGTTGGGTTCAGGCTTTTTTAGTAGGACCAGAGCTATCTCATAGAGCAAACACGCTGGCTTCTGGGAAAGTGGGAAGCTGCCAGCTGGATCCTCGTTGTCCAGGCAGCCATTTCGGGTGTGCACGAGCATGTCAGGAGTGCACGACAGCACTTCTCCACAGAGCTTTGTGCAATGGCTGTGCAGGCTGTGACAACTTTGCGTTTGCAAAGTTACTCTCCAGAGTGGAGAGTTCCTTGAGGCAGCTTCAGTGAGGGCTTGTAGGAATTTGTCTGGGGTTTTTGCCCAGTTCTATCAGTCTGGCAGAGTCTTCAGAGGATGCGCTATGTTTTATATTGCCTTTCTCAGCCTTGATTTTCTGCCATCAATACTTCAAGTTTTGCTCCTCTCCTATCAACAGGTCTTGTCAGTGTGAGTCAAAAGGTAACAAGTTTCACTACCCCTGCTTGCAGCCTGCTCTTTAATACAGTCTCTAACATCTGGAAGTCTCTGATTACCTTAACATCCACACTGACTTTGGCTCAGGGTGAACCGAACCCAAACGCAGTGCCTACCTCTGATGTAAGGCAGTGGTACCACCTTCCACCCCCGTCTCAGTCTAGCGTGCTCCGAGAGCACGCAGAGGGTGGTGAGGCAGCCCCAGAGGCGAGTGTGCGTGGCATATAGCTAAATGCTAGTAATAACAGCTAGACAAGGTGTGTTTTCACCAGAGAGGCCGTGTGTTAATTGCCCACGGCGTTATCTTGTTCTGCCCAGCATCAGTTTTAGTTTGTGCTGCCTGATTTTCTGGCCAAATGCGTAGGGAGTGCATCCCAGCGCCATGGAGGTGTGGAAGTACCTAGCTCTGCTGGTGCCAGACTTTCCCTTGCTTTCACTGGTCAAGTTTGGTGCCCAATGCCTATTTGGATGTAGCCCTTGGTTGGAAGATGCACCCGTCTCTGTCCCATCTCCCTTCTCTCCCCTCCCAGCTGGTGTCCTTCCTCCTTGATGGCAAAGCCATGCACCAGTGAGGAACCTGGAGCAAGTCAAGGTTGCTGGGTGATGCATGCAGACTTTGGCCTTTAGCAAAATCATTCCTGGGCAAATCCCACTGGCACATTTGGAAAGGTACCTTTGTTCTGCTTGCATACTCTCCTTTCCCATCCTCTGCTCCTGCATGTTGCCAGACCCCCCCGCAAAGGGCCTGGGACAAGTGCAATGGTTATGGTCTGGTCTTTGGTGGGCACCAGCCAGGAGAGCTGATCACACAGTGGTGTGTGTGGGCACAAATGTCCCTGCAGGGCTCAGAGCCAATTGTATCACTGCATGCTAAGGCACTGATTTCTTTCCTGGTTTTAGATAATAAGCTTGTTGGGACAGGGCATGATGCTTCTTCTGCTTGACATGTTGCCTACACTCAAGATGTTGCTTGTGAAAAACAACACGATGGTGATGAAACAGAGAAAATAAATCAAAGCTAATGGGGCTGAGAAAGTGGAGGAAGAAGGGCGTACAAGCAAGAGTGACAAATCCCTGTCTCTTGGTGAGCCCATGGTCCTGGGCCATGAAGCCCTAAAAAGCACTTCAGCACCTGGCATCTCCTCTGGCCATTCCCTCGTGTCCTCCCATTGTTAGTAGTTCTGCAGTGGTGAGCAAATCCATCATCCACCTTTTAGATTCCTTTTTCATATCAACACAACTCATGTCTCTGTATTCCCTTTCTGCAGGTTATGTAGCCTCTGGGAGGGATGAACTTCTCAGAGGAGTCCACCAGCAGGAGACACCTTCAAGAGTTTTAAATGGCACTGGCCTCAAGGAAACTTTGCTAGTTCTAGTTGCCATCTCTTACTGACACCTGCAGGGCTTCAGACTTTCTTCCTTTTGCCAAATCCTCCCTGTCTCACCATGAAGCTATGACCAATGGGAATAAATCACAATTTTAGTAATTTGTTTGAATGTTGCCATGAAACAGGCCACGGTGGCCAGTGCGAGGCCCTATTTGTGTAGTCACTCACAGAGGAAAAAAGATATTTGTTCTGCTTTGAAAAATACCTCTTTCATGTGGAAAGGGCGTACGGTTTGGGTGGAAGGCTGTGGCCACTGAAGGGGGGGATGAGCTGTGGTGGGACGTTCACTCAGCGCCGCAGCCCAACTGAGCAGCTTGGCAAATGTTCCTCAAGATTGTTTTGCCCGTTGCTTAATGCACATCACACGCTGCAGCCAAATATCCATCCTCGGCTAAGAACTGGCTGCATTGTAGAGCAATTAAAGTAAAATATTACCCCCTCCTCCCTAACCCACAAGCAAACACTGCTGCAGGTGAAGGCCAGCAGAGGAAGAATGACATCATGAAACCCAAGAGGGAAAGCAAACATCACGCCAGCTCCATGCGCGGGTCAGCCACGGCGCCGGGACAGAGACTTGCCTCTTTGTGACTTTGACTTCTGTGCTCTCTCTGTGCTTGGAAAACCTTTTTTTTTGGGCAGCTGTAAAGCACAGGTATGCTACACCCCACAGCTAACTGCAGAACGATCAATCCCTCTCCTGCTTTTCAAGTCCCGGTGGCAAATGGTGCACGACATCCTCACCACCCTGCCATGATGAAGCCATTTCCACCTGAGCCAGCAAGAGGCCATTTAGCTGCGCTCCGACTGCAGCCCTGGAGGGCCAGGGATTGTCCCCTTGTCCCCCCACTCCTGCTGGGACAGGGTTTGGGGCTGGCCATCAAAGTGCATCCTTAAAGCATGAAACAATTAATTCCAGGTAGCAAGACTTCTCCTCCCACAATGCGATGCATCTCAGTAGTGCTCAAAGAATGTTCTTTTCTTCCAACCACAGGAAATTACCTAAACCCTGTAATTTTATTTTTTTTTTTTAATTCTAACAGTGGTGGTGCCAGTCCCAGCGTTGCAGATGTAACCTGCTCAGACGCATGCACTCCCATGCCCAGCTACTTAAAACTACAAATGCTCGCTACTGTAGGCAGGCTGCATGTAGGTAGATAAACGTGCATGCAGAAATCGAGGTGTCTGCGATCCAGTTCAACAGGATCACTTGGAAGAATCCATTAATATTATATGGAAGTGCTGGTAGGATTAGCCCAATGTTTCCCAAGCTGCATCATCTGCTACCAGCAAAGCAAGGATTTCCTGAGCTCCCTTGCTCAGCCTCCCCAAAGCCAAAGTTGGGTTCCCCTTGCTCCTTGGGAGCCGGGCAGGATGAGGTCCCTCGTGCCCATCCCACCTGGCGCTGGGTGCCCACTCTCACGCACCCACCTTCTCCCTTTCCTAGCGGTGGGGTCCTCTCACGGACCTTGCCCCTCCAGCAGCATCGGCAGGGCTGAAGGCAACGGGAGACATCCTGGTCTGGATGAAATCCGTAACACGGGTTTAATGAGCAATTCCTGCCCTTGTGCTGTTGCTGTACGCTTAATCCCGTATGAGAGCGGGGGTTAAATACCTGCATGCACACAACGGCTTGTGTGGATATAAACATACCCGCTAAGAAAGAAATAATACTGCTCTTAATCCAAAATTGTTATAAATTTATTATGCATATAAAACCTGTGCTGGCCAGGACTCACAAAGCAGCACTGTAAAAAATACCCCCTCCTGGCACTACAAATCCCAGAGACTAGAAGACTTATTTTTGCAAAGGACCCTCACAACTGGGAATAAATCCCAAAATTTAACAACTTGTTTATTTCTTTTTTTTTTTTTTTTTTTGGTAAAAGTAAGTTTGCCATGTTAACAAAAGCAGAATAGTTTTATTTAGTGTTCATCTCACACCTTCGACAGCTGCAGCTGTCAGGCACAGAAATACAGTATTAAAATAAACTGAACAGAGTTGCTCATTGAAAAAAAATCACACTATGCAAACCTGTGGATTGTAACATCAACAGTATAAAATGTAACAAAATTGGAATTTTTAATTTTTTTAAGCTTTTAAAGATAATAGTCCAGGCTATAAAACTATATAAGCATTGAATAAGAAATGTTAAAGTCAACAAGTCTACAACAGATACATCTTGTAAAAACTCAATAAATTATATATATATTTATAATATCTAGTAACATTTGAAATCATGCACAGTTTTGTACATTTTCTTTTTTCAGTACAGGAAAACTCAATGCTTCGAGTACTTGGAATGTACACAATTAGCAGACATTTGTAAGAAAATACCAAAAAATTCTTTTTTATTCCAACAAAACAAAACAAAAAATCTATAGAAATCTACCTTCTCAAACTTCCATTGAAGTAACCTCAAACTATAAATTATTTATTTTAGGATAAGGATTTTGTGGCTCTAAAAAGAAAAAAAAAAGTCTTAAAATGAGATGCTGTCATCCTGTTATTCTGAAACATTGATATGTAATATGCACCAGAGAAAAATGGAAAGAAAGAATTCAGGATGAAATTTGCCTTTCCTCTTCGTGGTAATAGATAAAGTCTTCCGGACAAAAAAAAAACCCAACCCCAAAACCAACAACCCACCCACAAAAAACCCCCCAGCCCAAATCTCCCCCCTTGTCAGCTTGATCCACTCTAAAATTCCCCAGTTCATTCCTGTGCTTTTAAACAGCTGTCTGACATCGAGGAACAAAACAGCACAGCATTTTGAACACAGAAAATCAGGCATCACTGGCATTTTCCAATGTGTTAGATGCAAAAGAAAGACGCAGTCGTTGCACCTCTCCTGCAAACAGTGTCACTCTTCTTCCTATTTTGCTCACATGGCATTTCTGAAGCCCAAAATACAACGGTACTGGCAAAGGGGAAAAAAAAATTACCCCACATCATCCAAAGTCAACATTTTGCTTTGCTGCATACTTGTTATTAAATTGACCACAAAGAATACCTTCATTTGAAAATAGAAAAATAAACACCCACGCCCCCTTAATGCACAGTGGTTAAACTGATGGAAGAATTCTTGGCCCTGTTTTTCTGAAATATGTAAAAATCATCTCTCTGCTGCTATTTGTTTGGTTTAACCACTGGTGATGTATTGAAAAATAAACTTACCTTTGCTCACTGCAATCCAGGATAAACTAATAATTTTTAATGAATACATATATATATATATATTTATAACATTAAATGTAATTTGTTAAAGGACTGTACATCTATACATTCTTTCAATATTTCCCATAAACACAAAAGAAAAACTTGATTAATATATTTTTTCTCCATTTTTAATAAGTTAAAAAAACACCCTTAAGCTCGGTGAAATTTAAAGTTTACAGTAACGCTACGCTATTTAAACCAATGAACAGATATGTTAATGTCTATAAATAACTTTACAAATATACATGTTAAGGTACAATTTTTAAAACAAAACTGTGAAGATATAAAACAAACAAACAAAAAAATCTTTTCTTTTGCCCAGATCAGTATATCCTAGATTGCAATGCTCGTATTTTGAGACTCTCTCAGTACTGCTTTAGGTTGCATTAGTATTATACATTCTTTTTTTTTTTAATATATTTATTTATATATATACAGGATATATTTATAGATATATACACAGATTCTCTGGAATAAACCTTTTTGATATAAGTTAAAGGCTCTTGCCTACAGGTACCCGTAACTTCTTTCTCCGAGTCACTGCACGTTGATGGAGCCAAACCGCTGGCGTCGAGGGGTGGATAGAGGAGCTCCTCCCCTCCCACTCACCCTTGGCAAGCAAAAAATATGCAAACCCCAAAAAGCAAGATTTTTTTTTTGTTTTCTCCCAAACGGCTGTTCCCAAAGGCCGGGATGTGGCTTGAGATGCTGTGTGGGCACGCAGGAGCCAGGTCCCCCGCCGCCCTCGGGTGGGTGATGCTCTTTTCCCTGGGGGTCCCCCACGGCCACCGCTGGGTCTCTGCCTGTCCCTGGGGTCTGCTCCCACCTCGGCACGGCCCCATCGCTCCCAGCCCAGTGCAAGGGCCGGTGGCTGCCGAGCCCGGCCAAAGCACCGCCATTTCAGATGACTTGACTGTCTCTTTTTCTCATTTTTTTTTCTCCTTTCTCCATGACGATTTGCATTTTACGTAATTTTTATTTTTCTTCTTCCAAAAAGGATTCCTTCTATGTAGCTGGGTAGTATGATCATGAAGTTATAAAAATGACGACAACAAAAATATAGATATTTTTATAAATATATGAATCCCTGCAGGCAACGTGGCTTTTCAGCTCCACCAAAAAGGTTCATGTACAGATTGCATAAGCAAAGAATTTCTACATTCTTTACACTTTTTTTTTGTTTGTGTTTTTTTTTTAAAAAAAGGAAGATTTTTTTTTTTCTCTTCTTCGTATTGCAGGCACAGAACGGCTACTCTGGCACTCGAAATGCAAGCGCGGAGGCTGGGAGGTCAGCACCCCCCAGGTTCAACATTCTGCTTAGTAAAAAAAAACAACAAACAAACAAAAAAATGAAAAATAAACCAAAAAAAAAATCATATATGATAGATCATCTTGGCAAGAGATTAGTTCCTTCAGGCCAAACAGTGCTTCTTGACTTTTTATACAGCAAACTGGAAAAATAACCAACCAAAAAAAACAACCAAAAAAAAAAAAAAAAGTTAAAATTTCTTTTTTTTTCTTTTTACCCTGAACAGCTCGACAACACAAATCTCCAGGCACCACCACGCAGTTCCACTGGAAGATCCTTCACTACGGTTTCGTCCTTGGTGCCCCACATCCGCGCCTCCATGGGCATGCTGCCCGCCCGTCCGTCCGTCCGTCCGTCCGGGGGGGTGGTCCTCACGTCCGGATGACGCCATTGCAGGGCGGGTGCTTGGGCAGGCAGGGCTCGTCAGGCAGCAGGTCATGTGCAAAGACCGAGTCGTCCCCCGAGGAGCAGGTGCTGTGGGTGTCCTGGCCGGCCGGCGAGTACTGCTCGAAGGGCACCGAGAGGTCCAGGTACTCCTGCCAGGGCGACAGACCCATCAACGTTGGGTGCCACCCGCCGGGGACCGAGTCACCCCTCCCCGCGCCCACCACCCCGCCACGCTCACGTCGGTGGACGTCACGGTGAGGACCCTGTCCAGGTCTTCCACCAGCTGCTTGAAGGTCGGCCGCTGCGAGGGGACGGCGTGCCAGCACTCCCGCATGATCATGTACCTGCGTGAGGGGAGAGGGGACCGTCACCCGTGGTGGGGGGCTAAGCGGCGCCCACCCACCTGCCCACCCACCCCCAAATCGCCTGAGAGAACAGCTCTGGCCAACGCAACATCAGCCATGGTGGCCTTGGTGCGTGGCCAGCTGCGGGGGGCAGGAGGAGGAGGGTTTTGTAGAGCCACGCTCCTCGTTACCGATCATCTCATGCGTTACTGATCATCTCACGTGTGTCTGAGCCCTCAAAGCAGGGGGAGGCCCTGTCCTAAAGGTGACACACTAGAGCTACACCCCCCAACTGCCGCCCACCAAACGAGGGCAGGCACGTTGCGTCGCTCGGCAGTCAGGAGCTGAGCCGACACGAGTTGGGGTGGGTGAGCCTACCTGGAGATGGCCACACAATCTCACAGCGGGGATGCCCCAAGAGCCCAACCCACGGCCTGGGGTGGTATTCGGCCGCAGAAGGAAGGGGGAGCGGGGTGAGGAGGTCACCCCCCGCCACACACTCACAGATCGTGGGTGCAGTTTGCGGGTTTGTCCATCCGATGGCCTTCCTTCAAGAGTTTGAAGAGTTCCTCAACGGGAATTCCCGGGTATGGAGACCCTCCCAAAGTGAAGATCTCCCATAGTAGCACTCCAAAAGACCAGCTGGAAACCAAAGAAAGATCTTTAAAATTCAATGAGGTTTTTTTCCAAGCCCCCCCCATATCCCCTCCCCACCCCGCTCGGCTTTATTTCTGTGCAGCCATGCATAGCTAACAAAGTCATCAATAGCATGACTAATTGCCTAGGCCATTTTTACTAGTTACTTGGAGATCTCTGCTGATCCAACTCAATAGCAAAGAAATCCCAGGCACCAAGTCTGAAATTGAAATGAGCATTTAATCAGATAGGTGACAGCCCATCTATCACCCCCAGCTCTTTGTTAGGTCTTCCACCAGCTCCACTGAATGGAACAAATCAAATTATTCATGCACAGCTTCACTGAATTGCAGGCTTGGAACCACAGGCCACTAATTGTGCAAGCTGATACCAAAACTTGCTTGTTACAACACTCATTTCACTGGCCAAGCTGGGAGAAAAATACCCCAACAAAAATCAGCAGAGCACTAATGTTACACGCTCCAGTCCCACAGCTGTGCTCTGGTTAAAAGTCCTCTTTTTCAAAAATATCTTTTGCCTTCTTCATTTTCTTTTTAAAAACAGGGATTATCTGTCTCTGTTTTGCTTTCATGCACGCTCGCCCTCCCGTTCTCTAGCTTTGATTTATCTGTCATGCCTGCTGCAGCATTACCTAAGCATGGAAACTATGATTTAAGATCAATAAAAGCCAAAGTATGTGAAAAATACAGAAATAGAAAAGATTAATTTGTCCAATTGCAAGCGGCAAGCCTTGGGGAGCAGGCAGGCTGGCTGCTGAATTACTGTAAAAATGCCATTATCAACCAAATATTGAAATAAAAAAGCCGGTGTGCATGCTGGGCTACTTCAGCCCTTGCAAAGTTCAGACGGGATACAGATTTACCACGTAATGCGGGCTCTGCTCTTTGCTTACCATGCAGAGGCACCAAAACTGACAAGACAGGATAAAGAAAAATAAAGGCAAATAAATGAAGTGGCAAAATTAATCCGTGAATATATTTGTTGAATAGTCTCTGATCAGCTACTAATGGTGGACGGAATATTTCAAGCTCATCCCATATACTCAACTGAAGCGTAACTGTCTGGGGCAAAGCGTGGAGGAAGCTGAGAGTAATTTTTTTTTTGCGTGGAGTTTTTTTTGCACAAAGTTGTTTCACTGCAGCATGAATCACCTCATCTATAAATTGGACAAGAAATACCTGCCTGCCTTCCAATAACTTCTCAGCAGCTCACTAGAGATCCTCGGATGAAAGCAACTAGATAACCGTAAAATAAAACCGCGTGTGCAAAGCTTCAGCTTGGAATCGATTCCTTTGCTTTTGCATCCCCAGGCACCCCAGCAATGAATGAACCCTGCACGTGCTTAGCAGTACGTTTGTCTTTAAGATATTATAGGTGTTGATTTCCCTGTCATTTTATTTTGTTAAAAAGTGTGGGTATGCTTACACATCGCTCTGGTGAGTATAGACCCGGTCAAACAACGCTTCTGGAGCCATCCATTTCACAGGCAGCCGACCCTGTAATTAGGAAGACAATGGGAACATCCCATCAGCATATTCCCCCAGCCACAACGGCACCATCTGAATCTTCTTTTCTAATCCAGTTTGAAACATTTTCATTAACAACCGCATCTGCCTTCCCGGTCACTGGGCAAAGCAGTAGTGGCCACATATAAACAGATTAGAGCATTTGATCCCTGGATCTTTGCTGACAATCTTTGCAGTAAATGCTCTCTGTCGAGGACTGTACTTCAATGCCAAGGCAGGTTTAACGTATCAGAGCATCTAAATCTTTGCATGGGAACAGTATCCATTGCTCATAAATGCAGCGAGCTCTGCAGCAGAGCATGGGACAACTCTTTCCGTCTCTTTGGTTGGAAGAAGCAGGTTGACTTCAAGTCCAAACCTGGCTCAGGCTGAACTTGAAGGGCAAGTTCCAAGAGTGAAGGCAGCAAGGGCCAAATCCTGTAAGAAACAAATCCTTATCCTGCTGGAGGCTAAAGGAGGAGGCCTCATCCCAGGTTTCCAGGGGAACATCCTACATCAGGGTCATAAACACGGGCTGTCACATATGAGAAATATGAGATTAGAAAGACTAGATTAGTCGTAATTCTTTTGGGCTTTGCTTGGCCCCTGGAGGGAGTGAGAAAGGACTGTTTCGTCTTTGAGGCATAATTTGGCTATGGGAGGGCTTTGTCCTCTTCTGACCCACTGCCTCACTGGGGGAGACAACTAGAGATGGGACATAGGCAGGATGCATAAATGGGATTATGCTCTCAGCTGTCCAACACAGCTCAAACAGGGAAAATCCATATGATTTACAATTAAAATTCCCAAGAATTTTTATTAATTTATGATTAGGAAATCCTGGCAATTAAGAGAGATTTCTGACATGATATTGGAAAGGCTCAGTATGGGCATGGTAGGCTTTGTAGGACTGCTTGGACATTTAGACCCCTTGCTCTTTCAAGACCGTCAGGTTCTGTAATACCCTCAACCTCTTCCACTGCCATCTCCACACGATGTTGTAGTTGTGGCTTTTGCTCTCCTGCTGCAGAGCACTGGGACGTGCTTTGTTCTCTGCAGTGTGGTGGCGATGGGGAGGATGTCCCATGGACTGCTCAGAGCTCAGCATCTGCTGCAGGGCTTTGAATCATGATACAAGTTGTGTCTCTAGCCCTTCTTTCCTAAATTAATCTCTACAGAAAATATAAATGGCTCCAGGACTCAGCCGTTGGCTGGGACCCTCTTCTTACCCTTGGCAGTAGAGTCAAGGAGCTCAGTTGTAAAAAAGAGAGAAAGGCATGAAAGCCAGGTAGCTCCAGGAATACACATAGTGACATTCCTCTGTGAAGGGCTCTGGTGGGACCAGAGGTTGGCTCCTTGGGAACTTTATGAACCATAGTGGAGCAGACTGGAAAGGGCTCCATTCCCCTTTGGTAAAACCCTGGGTTTCTCTTAGTCTAAAGCCTTCTGGCCAGAGCTGAGACCTCACGACGGCTGCTAGCAGCAGCAGTATCTGTGAGGAAGAAAACAGATGGTGGGTGGACTCCTGGGACCAACCTAACTACAGTCCTTCACTAGGTGAGGCCACCAGCAGATTTCTTCCTCCTAAGCCCTTCTAGAAAGGGAGATATGGCACAACAGCCACTTGCTGTAGGGATGGCCGAATTCCCTGCCAGAAGGAGAACTGCATGTGCTTGGCCGCTCTGTACTTACATTGGTGGTTTTCTTGTAATAGTCGATGTTGTGAACGTCTCTAGCGAGGCCAAAATCAGCTATTTTCATCACATTGTCTTCAGTGACTAACACATTCCTGGCTGCCAAGTCACGATGAATGCACTGTGAAAGGTGAGCAAGTCAATAAATAAGGGCTTGTTAGTCGCTCGTGCCTGGAACCAACAGCACCGTGTAGTTTATGAGCTGCCGTTTCATTGACTCCCAAGCTCATAAAGCTGTGGGCGCTGCTTAACTCCTCGCTTTCTGTGTCACTGCTCCATCATGCATGCTCAGTGGGAGCCACCTCTTAGCAACACCTAATCGGACACAGCCACACAGCTTTTCTCTCCAAAGGGGATGCACAGATGAGAAAGCCAACCCTTCTCTTCTGCGGGTGCTTACTGGGATGTGAAACTGTCTTTCTGCCCTGCTTTTTCCAGGAAGAGGAGTGCAGGTTGATGTTTGAAGGAAAAAAACCCTCAGATTAAGACATACCCAAATACATCCAAAATACATAGACTCCTACACTGGTTTGGGTTGGAAGGGACCTTTAAAGGTCACCTAGTCCAACCCCCAACATCATAGCTGTTAGCTGAGAAAGAAGCTAAATTAGCCTGCACTGTGCAGAAAGGGAGTTCAAAGCCACCACGAACCATCCACCCTGAACCGCAGTCACAGGATGAACACATCTGACATCTGAAGCTGAACTGGCTCTTGCCGTAGTGCTCCCTGCCTGCAAAAAGAGGTCACGCCGGCTGGTGCACAGCTTCGTGAACCCGAAGCCTGATTCTCCACTTGCTGATGTCAGGGTAAATCAGGACTAATCCCAGGGTATGATGGAAGTGGAAGCAGCAGCCGGCGCAGTGCCAGCAAAGTGCTCCCCCAGGGAGCATCCTGGGCACAGCCATGCGTCGAGCCAAATCCGCTGTCAGCTCCACTCCCACCGAGCCTACGCGTGCTGGTGACAGCCGCAAGCATGGAGCTACACCCAGGATCCCAGGTTCCTCGTGAGTGCTCTGCATCTTTAGTGATCTCAGAAGGGAGATGGGGGGACAGGGGTGAACACGGCTCCCGACTGCTGCCTAACGTAACGTCTCCCACAGTGGAAGCTCACAACTCGGTGTGATGCTCACGACCTGACCGCTGCTGCCCAAGCCTCAGGACTGCCCGTCTGAAAGACAGTTATGGACAGGCACCGAGGTCCGGGTTGCTTGTGCTTTTCTATGCATTTGGGGGATGCTAACGGGCCTGCAGTGAGGGCTGGGCAGCTGCATGGTTCATGGATGCAGCCAGCATATGGGAACTTCTGCATACGGATGAAGCCTCCAGCAAAAAACCCAAGGTACTTCATAGGGAAAAATCTGATCTCTAAAGAGAGAAGCCTGCCATGCTTTGCCTGAGATTGTCCTACACACACAGCACTGCATGCCTTTGACCACTTGGGTCTGACCGACGCTTCTACCAAATGAGGTTTCTCAACTCACTTTCTGAGATGCCAAGTACTCCATGCCTCGGGCCACCTGGTAGGCACAGGAAACCAGGTCTTTAAATGTCAACTGCTCCTCGGGCAGCTTGCAGGTGTCGAAGGAATAGTCCATGCCAGGTGGGCGACGTGCCCTGAGGTATTCCCGCAAGTTCCCCTTTGACGCATATTCCACCAACACGTAGAGCGGTCCTGCAAGCAAGAGCGCATCAGCATCCAGCAGAGGAACAGCTGACCACTGAAATCTCATCTGGGACATTTTGGGCAGCCAGTGAATAATTGCACAGAAGGGACTGTCAAACCTGAGGCTCCCATGGCCCTGGGAGCACCGGGCTGCTTTGCTACGTACCATCCTGCGTGCAGGCACCAAGGAGGTTAATAATGTTTTTATGCTTCCCAATCATTTTCATCATTTCCATCTCAGAGACCAGGTCAGAAAGGTCCTTGTCTGTGGCATCATCTGGAGAAAGCAAGAGAGGAAAGCAAAAAAATGTCAGGAAGAAAATAAGTGTTTTTGGAAGCAGTTAATACAACTGCTGCGTAGCCATGTAGGGCTTTGATGGGGAAACAGTACTCAAAATATGGCAGTATTTGTTTTTATTCTACTCTAGGAAGAATCAGAATGAAAACCTACTACAACAAAAAGATAAAAAAACAAATGGAGATAAATGTTCATACAGAAATCAATAAAGCCTTTCCTCTTCTGTTTCATCCTGGTAAGTATTAAAGAAAAAAGTCAGTTTTGGTACCTGGGATCATTTTGCTTTTCTTATTTGTTTCCCTCCCTCATCTCCAGGGGCAAAACATTAAGGATGGTGGAAGGTCAGAGCTGGGAGACAGGCTACAGGAAGGAATGGTTTTTTTGCGTGGAAAGCTGCAGTTTTTCTACAGAAGTAGAAAAATGGGGGGAAACCTCCCCAGATGAATGTTTTAGTTTGGAAAGATGGAAATGTTCCTGCTTCCAAAACCAACTTCAGAATGGACTGAAGGAAATGTAAATTAAACAAATCCTTTTCTGATACGAAATTTTTTTTTCTTTTTAAAGATGTCACCCCATGTAACCTCAGCCCCAGGCTGCTCACTGCTGGAGCACCTGCCCTGTTTGCTCCTGCTGAACTTCTCAGGGTGAGTTTGTCTGTGTGTTGTCTGTGGTTACCATGCACGGGGGAAGTATGGGAACAGAGACTCACCTGGAGACGCCCAGTGACTTCCCCATTTTTGGCCTCCATTTAACCTCTCAGGAGTTTGGGATCAAGTTTCTTCAATAAAGAAACTCCTCAAGAAGGGGTTTGTCAACTGAATTTCTGCAAACTCCACCTGAGCTTGTTGCATAAGCTTTTGCTAGAACAGGCAGCGCTGGTTATGGAAGGAGTAAGGAAGGAGTGGGCTGATTCACAGAGCTGGCTAGAAGGGAAGGGGGTTCCCCTTCTTCTCAGGGATGTTATCACCCCTTGGCAGAGAACTGGGTTAATTCTCAGTCCCTCTTCCTCATGGGATTTGCACTTTTACTTGCTCTCCAAGGAGACAGCCCTCACCCGCAGGCTGTGTGGGTGAAGGGGAAGAAAGGCTGTTCTTGCTTTCTTCTATTGTGTCTGTTTGTATAAAAGACTTAAAAGACAGGGAACGAGAGGAAACCCCAGTGCAATATGCTGTTCTGCCCTTCGTGGGCTCCCCATACCTTTTAGCATCTTGACAGCAACCGTGATGGCCTTGTTTGGCTTGTCCTTATCGATCCCAATTGCTTCTGCCATCACCACTTGGCCAAAACACCCCTCGCCGAGCGGCTTCCCCAAGGTCAGGCTGGAGAGAGGGACAAGCAGGCACATTAGTGGGTACCGGCGTGGTGACACTACCAGCAGGCACAGGGACCCCGACCCGTGGGTTGACTGACCGAGAGCGTGCCAATTCCCACTTGGGATCGGGAGGCAGTTCCAGCTCAGAGACGTTGGCCAGCATCGGCCCGTCGCTGGAGGAGAGACGCGTGATCCGGACCAGGGGCGTGTTGGAATTCATGGAAGAGTTGGACTCCAACGACACCTGCTTGGGTAGAGCAAATGAAGTGTTATTGCCAACTGTATTCCTAGGGAAGGCAGTGCCTGAGATGGATCATTGAGGGGGTTTGAGCTATCTTTGCCCACTGGCAGCTTTCTGGTAATTTCTAAATGGGAAATCCTCACCCCCACCCTCTGCTTCTCCCTCCATCCTTGCAGAAATGCACTGATCTAGGCACCTGCGGTCAGGTTTTTAGCTGGTGGAAAGGAGGGACAGGTCAGCCAGTGCCCTCCAGCAGGCAGGAGGTATATTCTGTTCATTTTTTCTGCCTGCATCTCCATAGCACATACTAGCTATGGAGTGACTTCTGTTCTGGCACTGTAAATGCCCACCATGAGCTTGCAGCCAAAGCCGTGAAATCCGTATCCATCACTACGTGGTTTTAAACGGTGCCTTTTGCTCCTGCCCCTCTGCAATGACACGTGGCAAAGCATCTCTAACTGCAAGGAGAAAGAGGACCCTCTCCCACCTCAATGAAAATTGGGTCAAGTCACCAGTGACCTCTGCAAAAGCAGGACCGAGCACAACTGAACGTGCTCTTGCTCCCCAAATCCCCGCTCCACCAGGGAGCCTGGACTAAACTGTTCCAAGATGTGCTTTTTGTGGCATCCACGGCTGCACTGCCAGCCCCTCTTGGACAAGGGCGACAGAAACACGGCTGCTTGGGAGCTGCTCATGAACCAGAGTCAGCTGCCACCAGCTACTGCTCCACTGGAACAGAAACAAATGAATAAAAGGGGTTAAACTCATAGACTGCAGCCAGCTATGTCCCTCTTGGGCAATGTTTTTCTGGGAGAGCTTCTCACCCAGAGAGAAAATTTCAAGGAGGGGAGAAAAAAAAAGAGGGATGACCATAGGGGGGAATAGGAATCTTGTATCTACTTTCTGTTACCTGTCTCTTAAGTGGAAATTTGGAGACTTTCTGCACAGTGGGGGTGTTCATGGCCTTTTTGTTTGGCATTTTCATCCTGCAGATAATCACAATGACCAGCACCAGGATGAAGAGAACAAAGCCAGTGCCGTAACTGAGAATGCCAGCGTACACTGAGCCCGAATCATCCATCTCCATGAGCTCCTCCGCTGCGGGGTGACAAGAGACGGCAGTGAGGACGGGGCGGGCAGCTGCCCGCACGCAACTACACACATGCAGCACGAAGAATTTGGGGAGGACTTGCTCATCTACGCCAATTTGCTGAGTCACTTCAGTGAGGGAACTCTCCTAGGCCAGTGGTTTTCCACCTGTGGCTGTTGCTAAAACATTAGTTTGGTTTGCCTGTTTTGGGGTCATTTTACTGCCCTTTGATGCAATCCCGGGGTTTCTAAGAGCCTTCAGCCCACAGGCTGAAAACCACTGCTCTAGGCTGAAGGCATCTTCACGTGTCTGTGCTGTCCCTCTGACCCAAACCTTGCTTTCCCTGCACATCCACACCACATAGCTGGATGCCTTGGATGTGTGGGTTTGCTGCACTTTGCCCATTTGGCTTCTCCAGCAAAGATTTCCACTGGACCAGTGCCTGCCCTGAGGGACCAAGGGGCTCAAAGGGCACCCAGGGTTAAGGCATCACACAGGGAAAAAGCCTCATGAGAGCAATCTGCACAACTTTTTCATAAAAACTTAGTTCTGCTGGGAAGAGGCTGGAAGGCCCGTCCCAGAGAGGTGGCTGAGCCGGGAGGGTGATGGCATGAGCCCATCAGCAGTGGCTACGTGCTAGCAAGACATTTTTGGGACCAGCAAAGCTCAGCTGTGTTTTTCCCCTTGTTCCTTTCAGGACAGGCACATAGACCAGAGGAAGGAGCCACTGTGGGACTGGTTTTCTGTCCCCCAAAGGCGTGCTGGCATCAGAGGAACAGTCAGCAGTGGGAAACTTTATAATGAAGTCATGCCAGCGCGGTTAGCTGGCTAACGGCTCGTGTACATCACTGCTGCCCCAAAGCAGCGGGAGCCTTCCCCTGGCAGCAGCAGGCTCCGTGTCAGGTCTTCGGTGGCTGGGTCCAGGGGGACATGGGGAAAGGGCTGTCGGTGACGTCGGGGGCTGCACCAGCCTCTGTGCCAGCTGGGCAGGGTCTGATCCTGCCAAGCGGCAATCTCCTCCTGCGACAAAGGGTTACCAGATCTCCCAGGATCAGGCACTACGGTCGGTGCCGCAGCTCTGCTGCCTTGGCTCACACCGTCTCGCCCTCCGCTCCACGTCTCTCCTCCCGTAGCGTGGCCAGGGTTTTACAAGGAGAGGTTCCCCAGGCAGGCTGTATCCTGCACCCTCTCTGCGGGTAGCACTTCGGGGCCTGCTGCTGCACGGACGGCTGCCCTTCACTGCGTCTGACTTCAATATAAAGTTCCGCTTCAGGTTTTTTGGTGGGTTTTCTCCTGCTTATTCTTTGCTTAAATAAGAGGCGAGAGACATTGTAAAACCAGCGTAACAGCCGGATGAGACAGTATCAGAAGATTCTCAAAATAACAGAGACATTAGTCTTCTAACCAAAGGGAACAATTTCTCATCCAGTGGATGGCAGAAGCAGAAACAGGATCAGATCAGCTATTATAGAGCTGGCAAATAAACAGAGAAAAGACCAGCAGATCCTACCAGCAGCAGGGTCGGGCACGGAGGAGACCTTGAGCCCCAGTAAAAGCAATTACATCCGAATCATCCGCACAGATAAAGTCAAGATTAGAAATGCCAAAGTTTCTGGTTCCTAAACACATCTCGGGATGGATGTGTTGTGAGATGGACCCCAATGTGGTCTATGATGGGGTGAGCCAAAGTGGGGTGTACAGGATTTTGGGTGCCCTTTCAGTAAGGGTCTGCTGAACATACTCCAGGTCTGTTCCAGCACTCTCTGCAAGGCACAGCACCCATGAGATTCAACATGAATATTGCTGGTGCTTTTGTGGACCATGCTCAAGCCTGCCCCATAGCCGCAGGCAGATTCTGCAGGTGAAGGGACAGCACAGCCTCATTCCCCTCTTTTGGAGAGCAGGCTCCTCTGTTGCATATTCTGCGCTGGCTTCATTGTCAGTGAGAGCTTTGCACGGGAAAGGACCACAAAATGGAGGTCGCTCTGGCCTCGGGTTTCAAGCCCACTGCAGCTTTCATCGATCCCAGCTGGAGCAGGCAGCATGCCATGCCCCTGGGAGCCAGGACTCCTGGGCTCTCTCTACAGATGACTCTCCTCGACCTTCTGTTTGAGATTGCTATCTTGGCCTGTTCATCCGTGAAGTGGAAATAATGCTACAGGCAGGGAAGGGTGTAGTCACACCAACCACTTATGCATCCAATTTTAGGTTAAGATACGAGGTTAGACAGGAAGGTTCCTTCATAAGATGATCCACAGTCCGTGTCCAATTTAGGTGCCCTGGACCATCTGATGGGGAGTTTTCCTTCTCCCACTGGCAGTGTAAGAAGACAAAGGTCCTAACTTGGCACTTAACAGTCTCCTAACAAAGAGGCTGTGAACACCTCCCTGTTAACTAGGTCAAAAAAGATACTGGGCATTTTACATTACTACTGCAATAATAATTTAAATCTTGAGATGCAATGCAAAAAGTGTCAGCTGTGAGTATGCAACAGGGGTCTGCAGCGAATTCCAGAGGAGACCCCTCCCTGGATAACACCCCCTCTTCCAAGCAAGGGTCGGTCTGCAGGAACTTGGCATTTCTAAAGCAAAACGTCAAGGCACCCTGGAGAGGGAAAGAGAGGCCAGCACAGAAGGAAATACCTGGTAGCACCGTCAGCCAAGCAGAGTGATGTGAGAACCCAATAGAATTCCCTGCGAGACAAGTATATTCCCCAGCATCCTCAAAAGTAACATTTCGCAAGTACAGAATCTCTAGCTCCTTATCCGTTGTGTTAACACCTGCCGTCTACGGGAAAAAAAACACACACATATAGAAAGAGGGAAAACAGAGAATAAGCCACATTCCCAGCAAGTGTGAGGACACCACAGGCAAATTTCAAAAGCAATTAAGGTGGGTTGTTTGGGTTTTTTTTCCAATGGCCCATCTTCCACATTTATTTATTCATTCCCCTCTGCAACCTGTAGTCAAAAGCAAAAAAGTTCCCTTCACCAGGTTCTTACTCTGTCCCACTAAGGAAGCATGCAAGCAAAAGCATCCAAATGAAAAATTGCCCCCACAATATGACTGACTGTGGGTTAGTAGGGTGAGTACAGGGGTGGGGAAAGAAAGATGGTAAAAGGGGAGAGGAAGGACAGAAAGAAAGGAGAAAGGAGGGGAGATGTAGTGGGGTAAGACTCAAGTGCTGATCAGAGGAACATACAAACATTTTGGTTCATTAGGTCATCGAAAAATATAGAATTTTAGGATTTTTTAGAATTTTTTCAGACTGGGCATCTCAAAGCCATGTATTGATTACACAGCCCTTGATACTGTAGTATAACTGGCCGATAACAAGAAGGTACCTGTAAGGAACTTTCCTGCAGCGGCACTGAGCAACACAGCAGCCAAACCCTCCAGGCTGGAGTCAAACCCCAGAGCCCACGAGATTGCTGCTCTCTCTATTTAACGTGTCTGCTCGTATGAGCCAATGTTGATATTTATTTCTCCATTACTTCTCCGAGGGACAGAACTGATTATATCAGTTTTACGGGTGAAAATCTTGAAACAGCTTGGTTTTCCAGAGCTTTGAACGTCACAGGTCATTAACATGCAATTCTGTTATCAGCACTCAATTGTAAGGAAGGGAAAGGAATAAAAGCATGAAGAGTTGATAGCAAAATTTGACAGTCATTTTATTGTGGGAATTTTTCCATGGCAATTGCTGTATAGGCGTTACATTCTTGTAAAAAAAAAAAAAATTAGCAAGAAAATAAGATAAAGCCATTCAGCGTCAGTTGACAGGGTATAATACAAAATGAATAGTAATTTTAATCACTAGCTTCTTAAAAATGTTATAGCTCATTCTTGCAGTTGCCAGGGCCTTGGGACAGAGTCTGTGGTTTACCTGGTTTTGGTTTGCGAATGTGGAGCCAAAATGGTTTTTCGGCTATGCCTACGAAATTGTTGGCTCTACACAGATATTCTCCTTCATCTTGTTCTGTCACATTGAACAGATTTAGGTTAGCATCGGCTTCAGCGTTTTTACTGATCCAAGACTGCAGGAATAGACAGAAACCTGAACTTCAGTAAACCAAACAATACCTCCATCACACCTACATTAGCTAGGATTGACTGTTCACGGCTATTTTCTTTTTGGCTGTGGCAACATCCCCGGCTCACCCTGCGGTGAGAGACCTAACCCAGGACCTGGGTGAAGAAGAGAAGTCGCGTTTGGCCCCCAAACCACATGCAAGTGAACTCCCTTCCCTTCACTAGCGGCACACATGCGATTCTTTTTTTAAAACAGACCAATTTCCCACTTCTCCATCTGACAGCAGTCAAAGGCCCTACGGTTTCTTAACAACTCTGCAGACAGGAGCACCAGAGAAAGGGCTTAAGCAGATATTTGTGTTTGCAACCCGGCTCAGCAAATACTGTTTCAATTATCAGATTCCAAAATAGAATTTGGAAACAAAATATAAGCAGTGGCGGTCTGAAACTCGCTGCTGACTTTGCCTTTCAGAAATTAGCTGTAATTTTTTCCACTGCTTATAGGAGCCTCTTCTTTACTAAATAAAGTGGTGCATATAAATCAAACAAACTTCAGACTCTTAAGCAATCTCTTATATCTCTTCTTCCATGCTGCCACAGCAGCACATCAGCTTTTTCCCTAAACAGTTGTTTTTATTTTGGTTGAAAATGCACAACTGTTTTGGGTGGCCTCAGAAGTAGCCTAGGGAAAGTCTAGAAAAAATATCAGCTTCGGTTCTGGAAATGAAAATAAAACAATTGCTCCTCTCGTTTTTTGTCTTAGGCTCTCCAGCCCAGTCTCAGTGCCTTCAATTTCAAGGCCTGATCCTGTCAATATGACTTGCAGCCCATTAAAATCAACAGGACTGCCGGATCTGATAGGTTATTAGGAACTGAACCCAGAGGTGGCATCAGAGAGGAGCCCCTCTGTCCATGTCTGATGACAAACACCACCGGTTTTGACCTGATCTCATCTCTACGGCTTACGTGCTGGCAAATTTGTCTGTCCCGACTAGTGGGGAAACATGCCTGCCTGCTGTTGCTGCCTTGTTTATAATTAAACCGGGCATGTTTCAATGCAGAACATACAATTTAGGCTTTAACAAAGCTTGGGCAGAGTGTTGCTACCCCCCTCTCCGCTCCGTAACTGGAATGCATTTAGTGCTCTTCTGCAAAGAAAAAGGGGTTTCCTTTGATCACAAATTAGCCCAGGCTTTGAGGAACTGATGCAGGTGATGGCTTGGTTTTGTCAAGCTGTTTAAAAAATGGGTTGAAAGTATGGCATTCAATTTATCCATCTGGACATTCCCCCCACCCATTTAGATGTGAGGGGGGAATTCCATGTGCTGAGCACCTCTCTGTCCCCCTCGCTCCGATGGAGACCGGGATACTCCCCCATATATAAACTGCCCCATAGCAGCTCCTATGCTCCACAAAAATCTCCTGAAAGCAGGAGGGAAGGGCAGGCTGATAAAAAAGCCTTATCTCCCTGCAGGCACCACAGCACTGGGCAGGAGAGCGCCTTTTCTAAAGCAGCTGTGGGCAGGGAAGGGCTGTTAACAGCACCCTGCTCCAGCAGCACGGCCAGGATGGTGGGTCAAAGCAACAGCACTGCGTGGAACGAGTCCCTAAAGCCAACGGAGTGGCCCCAAGATGACAGTGAGATCATTTTATCAGATCTTTATTTTTAAAAAATAAGCAAACACACGTTAAAAAAAAAATATATCCCTGCAAAGCTGGGCCTGACACAGCTCCACGGAGCCCCATACTGGCGCACAAAAGATGCATCCCAAAATGGAAATGCTCCGTGCCCCAGCGCTGATGCCGGCATTAATACAATTCAAAGCATTCCTGATTAACCAGAAGTAGTAAATAGACGTGTGCTGGTCCTATTCAGCAAAAAAATAAAACCAAACAAAACTTGTGCTTTCAAACGCCTGCCTGTGCTCCCCTTCGAGGAATGCGGAGCCTTTGCCGTCCACAGAAGAGAAGGTATTTGGCAATTCTAATTACCTAGCCACCCCGGTGCCGCTTCAACTTAATTTTAAAACACTATTTATACGGACTATTTATATGTTCTTTGCCACAGCAAAATGGGAGCTTGTGCTTGTGACACAAGGCACTGTTCGCAGCGGCTCTGCAAACTTCCAAAAGGTAGCACTTTATCCCACGGGGACCACACACGGAGCACGGAGACTATACTAGATGGCATGTGACACAGCCAGCTATTCAGAGTTTGGTACTGGGCTGTGAAACCAGGGGGAAATTCAAATATGCATAATTCAAACACATTTGGACAGAGAGCGAGAAAATAAAAAGTTTTATCAACTCGCAAGAAGCGCGTGTTGCCAATCCTGAAGAACTGTCTCCAACCATTTCTTCCAACCAATCTGTTATTTCAATCTGTGTAATTATTTCCAGGGTCTCTGGCTTTTATTATCATGTATCTGGCTGAGTTACAGTTTTGTTGATGCTGTCTGGTAAGTGTTTTTTTTTAAAAAACTTCATACAAGGAGAAGTAGGATGTGTGCAGCAGGATGGGCACAGGGAATGTCCATGTACAGGACAACTTCAGCGTGAAACTGCAGGGACAAAATCTACTTTCAGCTATAACTGCAGAGCCAGAAAAACTCCATTTGGCCCTATATATTCTAATAAACATCAGCACAGGATGCCTTTATTATTAAAAAAATTAAAAAAAAGATATTTTAAAAGCCCAATTTACTTTTCACTCTCTATTCTCTACTTTTTATATTTACATAGGTTGAGGGGAAACCAGACCTGCTGGCTTTGTTCTGGCTGTAATCTGGAAGTTCCCTTTCAAGAAAGCATTTTAGCAAAGTAAAGTTTTACTTAGTGAGTTTTTGTTCAATAAAAAAAAAGGCTTTCCTGAGCATGGATAATAGCAATGTTCACAAATGTTAGTGGCTGGAACAAGACTATCTTTGCTCTCAGGTGCTGGTAGTTCAGCATTATTTAGTATGTGCACGCTGCAGTATGTTTACTTGGGAAAGGAAAGAATGTGTTTTAGTTGGGAGCCTTTTATTTTAATAAGCCCCAAAAATACTGCTATTGAAGCTGTAAAAAAAGGTTGTTTTTACAATTTAGGTCAAATGCAATCTGACAGCTTTTCTTTTATTATGCTGCATTTCTCACAGTTGCCTCAGCTCTTACAATTACTTTGCTTATTCATGCCACTACAGTAGTTGTGTTATCTCTGGCAAACAGAAGAGTCCACAACATCGACTTTTAGGACATTTTTGCTGTACCCCCTCCAAAAAGCAGAGTATTCCACTGCACAGGCTTGAAAGAAAGAACAATCCCAACAGCTGTCCTTGGCTTATTCTCATGATTTTTTTTCTTACAGACACAAAACAACTACAGAAAATGAGACCTCGAGCTCCCAAAAATCTGATTTAAATAATGATTACCCTTCCAGGAACTGTGGCATTGAACATATTCTGTGGCGAGTTTCTGGTTCACATTGAACTGCTAGTCTAGGGCTTATTTTTAAACATGTAAATGAAGTTAATGGCTTCCATTGATGGCAAACACCTTTACTCAGTGCTGATCTCTCTTGCCGTGTCTATGGCAGTGGGTTTCTTTGAGGAGCATCCCCACAATACAGCTGCCACCTCTGTGACCCTGAGACCAAGGCAGAGGAAGGACTGCCCCAAGGGTAAGAAGAAGGAGCGTGTACCAACCTTCAACACCGTGACATAGGGTGTCCCATCGGGCCCATATTTGCTGCCGTTGACTTCCACGTGTTTTAGCCACTGGATGTGAGGCTGGGCATCGCTGTAGACCTTGCAGTGAAACTCCACGTTGCTCCCTACCACCACAGTCTGGTTGGCAGGGAGCCCTGCTTGCAGGATAGGTCGGTGGGGTGACCTTTCTGAAAAACAGAAGAGAGGGAAATCCTAATTTACTTGTCCTTCTTCCAGCAAGGATTGTCCTCTGAACCCTTCATCTCCTGGCTTTTCAGCAGAAAGGGTGCAGACTGGGATTGTCCCCTCTACGTGTCCTGGCCACCGTTCTACCCAGTGCTTCTCAAGCCAAACAGGCAAGAACCACCTGGGAATAGAGGAAGCATCTCAGCCCTGCCATTCCTTCTCTGGCCCCTCTGCAGACCAGCTAAGTGATTTATTGATCACAGATCTGAGGCTGAATTGTTAGCCAAAAGGAAGCTTGTTGTTGGTTTTAGAAGACACATGATCCAGCACTTTGGGAAAGAAACCAAGCTTCTGCTTCCCATATCCCATCACATGCCTGTTCAGCATCACCACAGATCAGCTGTTGAGGGAAAACAGTGAAATCTCACCTAATACATCAAGCTGGTACGTGTGCCTAATGTTGCCATATTTGTTCTCCACAACACAGGTGTAATTTCCTCGATCTGACGGCACAACACTCTCCATCACCAAGCTCCACTGCTGGTGTCGCAACTAGAGGAAGAAATCAAACCGTCAAGCTCTTGGTCAAGTACCATCATCACCAGACTATTCAAATCAGCAATGAGCGAGCTTCTACACGCTTGGCCAGCATAATGGACCCCAAAGCAGGCCTGAACATCACAAGGACCCATTTCAAGGGTCATTAAAGGCTTAATGTGAAAAGGAATTAAGACCAATGCAGGAACAGTGCAACACAATTTAACACACTGAGATTGCAATGGGGACTTGGATGCTTCCACAATAATAACAATAATGAAACCAGCTGACAGGTGAGTGTGGCACCTCTCATTAGAATAACGACTTCAGAAGGCATCAGCTAAGATAACTCCAAACCACTGGTCCCCTCTGCCAGACCACTCTGGTCCAGAGACTCTGTCAGCTCAAAATATTGTACTCTTATCTGCAGACCTTTACCAACTGCTACATATAACCCCTAAGATGACTATAAACAATAAAAATTGTATTTCTCACGCCATCTATAACATACATTAAAGATGTGTGCTATGGAGGCAACAGGTCATGGCATCTGTCTGAACAGAAATGGGTGTCTACAACAGAGTTAGTCCCCTAAATTCCCTGTAAAAAACAGGAGAAAATATGCCTAGCCTAAAGTCTGGTGCCTAGGATGCTTGGTCAGCCCCTCTCTTTTGGCACCAAGTTTTATACTAGTTGGTTTTCTGGATGTGGCTCATGTCCAGAGTTGTTGGCTGTTCAGTAGCAAAAGGCAAAGCACAACCCGTGTCTCCACCCTGACCTGTTGCCCCGTGATCCCAGCTAAAACGTTTGTTTCTAATGAGTATAAAGGAAATAACGGATATGGAAAGCAAATCTTGAATTAATACAGAAAGCAACTGACGGTAACAAAGATGACTTCAGGATGCATATTGTATGAAAGCTCTCCAAATCTCTGGGTATTAATTTGATGCCTTCTGCCGCTCAGAGCAGAACATTTAACTTTATTAAACATTTTGAACGTGACTCCAAGGACACAGAAGCAGGAGATTACAATAACGCTGCGCTACAGAATGTCAAGGGCTGATGGAAAAAACAAGGGTGTAATTGCTCCTGGAGGTTTCTTGCTGCAGCAGGTGAACTCAAATATGAAGTCATTTAACCTCTTTTGCTACACATAAATTGCATCCACATGCTTTCCTTTAAAGGGCCAAGTTACAATTAAAGCCAGAATTTTGCAAAGAGAAGATTTAAAGTCATAGGGCTAGACAGCTTAGTTACAAGATAAGCAAGCAAAAGTCAAAGCTTTGTAGATCTCTGCATCCCCGAGAACAGCACTGCTGAGCACCCTGCTTTTCAGAGACCACTGAAATTCCTTTCATTGCGGGCTATAGGTAATGGAAGGCTGTGACTAAAGAGTCTGTACAGAAATCTTGGTCGTCGCAGATGTCTGGTCAGGTCTGACTACACCCTCTGCCCACCCAGGACAGCACAGATGGAGCTCAAGGCGGAACCAATATCACACCTTTTGTAAAGCAACATCCTACTTGGTGCATCTCTGTAAGATCGCGGCAACTACACTGTAAGAGGAGCTCTGAGAACAGAGAGCCTGGACCCTGAGTTCGCAGCTGAACATACCAGACCGTCAAGGAAGTTTCAATGCAAATTTGTGGCTGCTCAGTGGCTCGTTTCCATGCTGGCTTGTCTCATAGTTGTGTCTAAAGACTTCTTTTAATCCACTTTTCAGCATTGCAAAGCATTTGCGTCTGGAAGCCCTCAGAGCTACTCCAAGGAAATGGGGCTCCAGTTACATGGACTCCCTAGTTTGACCTGTATTATAAAATCAGGTCCAAATTAGGTGTTTTACTTAGGATGCACTTTCAAAGACACTTTTATGACACTTTCAAAGAACTTCTCTTCATCAGGTTTGTGTCGGGGACTTTGGACTCTGAACAGAGAGGATAACCTGGGGGCACAAATTCATGTGGCAGAACTTGTCTGGAAACTCTTCTAGAAGAAACACGATTATTTTTTTTTAGGTTGAGACTGGCATCTAGATACAATAAAAAGGGACATTCTCAAGTTAGGATAGTCGCTGCACTCCATAAAACACTAGAAACACGAAGTGACTTAGTGCAGGCATTAATCAAGTGGGTGAGATCCTGGAAAGCCCTCCTGTTTATTTGGTGTTGTCATTCTTGGCTCTTTGTGAAACAAACATTTGCAGACACACTTGGAACCTCAGCCCGTGTTTGCCAGACTGGTATGCAAGTCAGTGCAATGGTCTGGGGAAGGGATAATCCTCTATCTCCCCTCCCCTCAATCTTCCCTTCTAGGGTCATTTAACACACACAGGCTTACGATATTAGAGATTCCAACAAGGATTTAACCATTAATGCTCTTTGGGAAATTTCATATGATAAGTCATATGAATTTCTTTTCTTTTCCTTCAGTTAAGGATGAACTGTAACAAAACGAGGTTAGCCTGCGCTTCCTCTTTTCAACACTTGCCCTTCTCTCATGCAGGCTTTACATCGGGCAATCACACGGGATCTAAACACCATTTACAAACGGCAGGAGTGGAAGAGTGGTCAGCTTTCATCTGCTGACCACAGACCTTTCACTATCAACATCTAAACTCTTCCACACACTGAAAACAAATGAGAACATTCCCAGCTCAAGGATTTCTGGGTTAAGACCAGATCTCGAGGTGAAGTAAGCCAACCAAACTCTGCCAGATCTGGATCTTGCCCATTCTTTTCAAGCTGCTTAATCCTGTTATGAAGTTAAGTTGTAACAGGGAATTTAAATCTTAAATACATGAGATACTGAGTAGGTTTTCAATCTCTTTTTCTGGTTCAAATCTCAGCTGATATCTATCAGTATATTTATACTGGATGAGATTTACATTAGACTACTTACATCTAACCGCAGCTCAAGAGCAAAAGCAAGCAAATAAGGGAAGGAAAATTACAGAGACAGAAAGATGTCTTTATATCAAGAAAGGGACAAAGAACTACACCTAGACAGATAGAGAGCTTAAACCAATCTTGCTGTAATTGGCCTGACATTGCCTTCAATAGCTCTTTTAAGCATCGGCTTGTTGCTGAAGGTGCCCCTAGAGAAACAAAGCACAGTGATGCCAAAGACTCACTACTGTGTTGCAGAGGATGAAACGTGTCAATTTAAACTCAAGGATAGATTAAAACCACTGGGAAGTGGGTAGGGGAATTGCCTTCAGCTTCAGATTTTATTCTGCAAGCATAATTTAGTGCAGCTGATGTCACATAGTTTTGTAAAAAGCCATTCGAACGGCGCACGCAAGCCTGAAAACACTTCATGATGATCCTTACAGCCTGCAATTAGTAAAAGATGCTTGTGCTTTGTGAATTTTATCTGCCAAAAGGCTGTTTACCCACAGGAGTTGCTTCCCCACTTCTTTTCCCTCCTTCATTTTTCAGAAAATCCAAACCTAAGCGTGTCCTCAGCCTTGTCGAGGCTGGAGCAGGGACAGGACTGAGGAGGGAGCTTCAAAGGCTTCACTGAAGCAATCACAAAAGGCTCTTTCAGGAACGGGTCTGAGCTAACAGGAAAGAAACAGCCCAAAACTGCAGGAAGGGAAGACTTTTTTGAATCTTTTTCTGGTTTCTGGAGCCCAGCACGCTTTGCATGCCTAGCCCCCTTTCAAGATGCTACAGATGTGGTAGGCACCGGCACAGAGCTATTCAGAGTACTGATGAAGGTGCCTTCCTAAAAATCACCTTCTCTCCTTAGCAGTAGCCCAGGGATATGCCAGGGCTGGCAGAGTGCAGGCAAAAATTGTTGCTCAGGAGTCCTTCTTGTTACACTGATTTTGTTATAATCGGCTGCTGCCAGTTTTATTCTCCCCAAATAAAACCACAGAAGGAGTCTGACTGTGACCTTAAGGGGACAAAGCAATAACAACAAAATCAGAGCAGCCGATTTTCCTGTTAAAATCCTGCCATAATTCGTCATATACAGTAGCGAAGAAAATTCTAGCTAATTAAATCCTTTGAGTGCAGTGGGGGTTTGTGTCCCTTAGCTCTATCTACAAACACAAACCAGAGCATTTTCCAGAACACCTCATGGTAGAAAGGAAGGAGGGAGAAGAAAGCAGCCAAGGAGCAGATGCTATTACTCTGGCTACAAGGGAATCCAACGCTTGACCAAGGGTCAGTGATTTATACCACAAGAATGTTAATGACCACCAGCATGACGATCCAGCTCTTTGGTGAGGTCTTTGCTACACCTTCAAAGGATGCCGAGTCGGTTTTCCTTGAAAGCTGGGAGTAGCTATGGCTCAGTCTAACACATCTCAATGCACTGGGCTGAGCTCCAGAAATTAGGACAGACGTTTCTGCTCCTGTTTTCTCATTGCTGTCCGCAACGTAACCATAAACCCAGCCTCATTTTTACCTACTCCCTGAAAGACCACTGTAGACAAAGCCAGAGGGAATTAGCCCTCGATCCCAAGGGACAGCAGCCCTTTTTAACACTTTGGTGTTGAGCAACTGCTACGGCTGCGAGAAACACCCCCATTCCCACGCAGTCGGGACTGTGCTCTTACACGCACCGATGTCAATCACTGTGAAATACAATTGTCTACAGTCAGTAGAAAACTGATAAAAACAGAGATCCAAACCAAGGCCTTACCTTGATGCCCCCAATCCTATGCTCTCCCTTGAACTCCTTGCCGTTTTTCAGCCAGTAGATGGAAGGAGTTGGGTTTCCACCCGCCGGACATCGGAAGCGAACGGTGTTGGCGGCAGGAACAGCCAGCAGCTTCTTCTCCATCTTATCTGGCCGGGTCCAGAAGGGGACACCTGAGAAAGGAAAGGCCAAGTTGAACAGGCCCATTTCTGCCACGGAGGATATCAGCTGGCGAGCAGATGCATTTGAAGAGGCTTTGGCATGTGCGGAGTGACAGTTAAATTGCTACCTGCTGCAGTTAAGATAAATGACACAGAAATGCTTTCCAGCTAAATGACTCTCATAGACGTAGACAGGGTGTTTGCATTTTAGGTTTGTGATGAAAGGTTCACGACCAGGTTCTTGTCCGGGTAATGCCAGTATAAATCTAGAGTAGCTGCTTTTAAATCAACAGGGAGAGTTATCCCAGATCAGGATGAGAATCTGGCCTCGGCGTGTAAAATGATACAGATGTATCTTTGGGACAATAGTAGCCAGGAAGCACGAACAGAAGAAAGATGTTGGAACTGTAAAAAAATGTTGATGGGCCAGCAAGGGAGCAGAGAAAAAGTGTTAGCTGAGTGCACTGGAAAATTTTGCTTCTCAGCGAGCACAAATGTAGTGTAGCCTCCTTAAGGGAAGGAAAGAAAAAAAAAAGCCAGTGCCAAACTGGTTTATCATGTTTATGTTCTTTAAGTACAAGTGATTTTAGTTTTAAAGATTCATGTTACCTTTGAACAGGGATAAGTTTTAAAACACCAGTGTTAGCATGAGATACTTTTTATAATCTGCCTCAAGTACAGCGATGTTTCTTGGCTGTGTTACAAACATTACATATTAACTCCAAATTAAGGCAGCAGCACCAGCAAACTCATTATACTGGGAAGAAAGAAAGAGAAAGTTTTTAAAAAAAGCTTCCCAAGCTTTCATTTCTGCTTAAAGAAACACTGCAGAGCTGCATGTGGGGTGCTCCCCCCACCACGCTGGGGGCCACATCCAGCCCCCCAGGTCCGTGCTCCACACCGAGGCCAAAGGGAGATGGGGGCAGACCGTGTTTGGGCTGCAAAACAGCCAAGAAAGGGCCAAGGAGTGTAACCGGCACCTTCTCCGGATGGGAAGGAAGCACCCAGAGACACAGAGTACCCAAACCCACCGGTCGCAGGGACCTGTGTGCTTCTGGCCAACCCAAACTGGAGGTGCTGGTCCTTCAAGAACTGCCTTGGACGACACGATGGCTGGCAAAGCTGTTGGGAAAGCATCGCTGCTGGCCTCTCCTGCAGCGGTGACGATGCTCAGAAACACCACCCAGCATCACAGCCCCACCTCAGGGCTACTCTGAAGCCTCTGCATCACCTCCCCCATATTGAAAAGGGCGTACAAAGTTTCTGGTTTCGTTGCATCTCTCTGAGATGCACCCGAGCTGCTCCCTTCCTCCAGTGCTCCCCAATGTACTTAGCCCTGATGTGTTTGGCTCCACGAGACCCATCCCGTTGCAATTCCAGGGAAGTCAGTGATGACCCCACCTCGGTCTAAGTCCCCAGTGTCCCCCACGCAGGCTCCCTGCTGCATTTCGGCTCCAACAATTTTGCAGGCAGGGTCACATAGCCCAGCCAAGGCAATCCGTGAACCCACCTGATAACACTTTCCACATGGTCCCCTCTCTCCATGGCTCCTTGCGAAGCCCACCTGGCCGTGAGGAATTGGATATGAGGAGGTACATCCAGGACGCCCTCCATTCGCTGGAGATTCCCAGATTCCTCCGTTCCCCCCAGGCACATTGCTCTCATGTCTCATCTGCTTTCACACCTCTGCAGCCCAGCAGCTGGATGTAGGTGCCTCCGTAATGCCGTACCAGGGAGGGAAATCCAGTACTGAGGGCTTGCATCTGCCCTCAGACTGCCTTGCACAACGCACTGTGATGCCTATCACAGTCAGCTCCACGTATCAGAGGGATCTGGTGCTCACCCCTGCCACGCACGCCTCGATTTTTTCAATAACGAAACTGCTTAAGGCCCTTTTCTTGCCAGGATGGCACCGGAGCAGGAGTACAGCTGGCACAAACAAAAGCAAAAGGAGGAATCCCTGCAATTCCCATGCTCCTGCAAAATCCCAGCTACAAACTTGGCTGTAAACACAAGGCACATCCCGGAGAGGCCTAGAATGCTACATGATAACATGGGCTAAAGCGGGACATCATGTAGCCATCCACCTTCCAACATGCGAGCTTAGAAAAATGGTAGAACTGCACAAAAAAGGGAAATATTCCAAAAACTGTTAGAAAAGTGCATGCAACCCCTAAAGGCAGTGTAGGCCTTGATGGTAAAGGAAGATGCTGCTAGCACATGCATTGGGAAGGGCAGAAACCAAGCAAAGGCCGGGCAAAAGCCCAGGCAGCAGCAGCGGGGTGAGTCTGGAGGAGGACAGTTGGGGTGGTGTTGGGAAGGCTGAAGAGGACAGAGCTGCAGAAACCATGTTGGGAGACATCTGGTCCTTGGTTTCCGAAGCACAGGCTATTTTCTGGCTGAACGCTTCCTTTTGGCAATGCACCCTGACTTCCCGGAGACTTTACAGAGGGTTAACGGGGCTACGGGCGAAAGTTCAGGGAAAGGCTAACCGCAGATGGAGAAGTCCTCCTTCACTACCACTTAAGAAGGGCAGCTGAATAACCTGCTGTTTGTTGTTTGATTAACATATCTGCCTACAATAAATCCCATTTTGTGGCATTGGTGATGCTCTCCCGGCTGCCCCCCCAGGACTGGGCTCCTTCTTGTGCTGTGATTTTTGGGGGGGGTTCACCTTTCCACACTGGCTGGGCTTCCTGCAGGGAGACGTTTCACCACATTTTCTCACTCAAAAGATGAGTTTGAATCTCACAGGCTGCAAATTTTGCCACTGAAGCCAAGGGGATTTTGCCATCGGACGTCAGAGAGGAGCAAGATGGGGCCCAGGAAAGTTTCAAGCTGGGGATATTCTCCATATCGAGCAAAGGCAGGATCCGCTCCTCCCTCCTGCAATTAGACACGGCTTCTCCCCCGAGTGCCTTCCTTCCATTTGGGTGCTCTTCCATGCGATTCGGGGCTTGCCAGGGCTGGGCATCGCTGGATTAATGCGCCAAGATTCAAACAAACAGGGCATCGCTCTCAAGTCAAACTGGAACTGGAAGAAAGTGTCTACGCATTGAAAACGGTGCCTTTGTTCTCACTCGCAGGAGCAGCGAACAAAACCTCACTGCTTTCGGTTTGCCGTGCCCCCAGAGTCCTTTCATTACTGCTTTTTAAGGGGGTGAAAATGTTGCTAACTCTTCTTTTCAAGCAAAGCTTGCAAAGATCCAGAGAGTTTCGGGAACGAGAAAGGAGGAAGGATGAAAGACAGGAAAAAATTCTAGACCCACTCTCTCTAATTACGAGCAATGGTTTTGCATGTGCAGGTGTGAAAAAAAAACCCAGGGACCCGCAAACATTATCACCAGCCCTTTCCCATCATCAAACGCTAGGCCCGATGGTCCGTTTTGTTTGTCAAAGACACCGGCCACCCATTGGACTGGAATGACCAATTAAAAAAACCCGAGAGCGATACTTGGAATAATTAATACGGCCAAGCGCTCATTTAGCAATTAGGAGCTGCCACAAAATTCTGCGGCAGACAGAATCAACCCTAATTGTGTAATTTCCCCAGCTGACGCCTCTGAGTACACAGCCAGATTTAATTGGACATTATAGGGGCTCTTTGAAGGTGCTGGGGCTACGCAGCAGGGTCTCCAAACAAACAGATACAGAGGGGTAGGGAGCATTGGGGCAGAAGAGCAGTGTGTGAAAAGGGAGTTTTGTTTTTGTTTCAGGGCCAGGAAAAACAGCTGTAGAGAACAGAGGTATTGGAAAGCCTCTTTTTGCAAAGGCGGATCGCGGTTTGTGACAAGGCTGCAACAAACGGGCCAATGATTTGAAGCTGCTGAAGTTCCTCTTTCTTCTTTTCCACTGCCCATCCCTAAGGCATGCCCTGTTTCTGTATGCCCTTCGGAGAGGATGCTTAAAGGAGGGTGAGCAGAGGAGAGCTCTCCACGTGGAGGGCCTGTTTCCCTGCTCTCCAAGGATTTTTGCACCAAATATTCATTTATTTTAGGACAGACTTCCTCTCGTTCTCTTGCTTTGGTATTTCCAGCTCCCATCGTTCAGCAATTTTGAGTCAAAACCCCCAAATTAACAAGATTGGCTTCAAACTCATGATGCTATTGGAATCAGCTCTACAAGCTCTTCTCTATAAATGTGAGGATAAGAAACTCCCTTGAACACCTCAATTATGCCAGAAAATTTCCTTTATCATCGCAAGGGGCCAAGAGACAAGGGTCTTATTCAGTGATGTGCAATATGGGACCACACAGTGAGCCAGTCCTGGATGGATTACCTCCCCCTAAATATAAATAACTATTGGTTATATTTTTCTTTTGCATGAAAGTGTGTTTATTGCCTTCACTCCTCTAACTACTGACCATGGCTATGTCTGATGGCCAAGCAGGGGCTCATACACCTCATTAGTAGGGTATCTTTTTGTCACAAGAGATGGAGGACACAGGTCTTTGGGCCTGCCATAGGACATGGCAATGGCTACACCCACGTATCCCCCTGTCTGGGATGGTCCTGTAGTCCCTGTCCCCAGTGGGATGTCCCAGCGATGGTGTTGCCAGGGTTAACAACGTGGCTCCCCCAGACTCAAGAGACGATCTGTGAAGGTTAAGCGGAGGGTCTGACATCAAACAAAGCAACGTGAAGCACATCCACGTCACGACACGCCATGAAGTTTCACCATGCTGGCATGTTAAGCTAATCAACCGTTTTTAAAGCAGAAGAGAATCCAACTTTTTATAACGAGACCTTTAAGGAAAGCCAGTCATTACCTTCTGGTCTAAAAAAAGAGACAGCCTTGAAGTCAAGAAGACCCAGAATACAGGCTATAAATACATGCGGTGAAACGTGTGTTTTCCTTTTCAGTGAAGAACAACATGTCTTTCTGTACCATAAACCGACTGATGTTTTGTGATACCTGTTGCTAAGAGATGGAGTTTACTACAAACCACATTAAAAAAAAAACACAGAACGATTAATTGTGCTCATCAGAAGCTGCTCTGCAGCAGGAACAAATCCTGACCAAACCTGACACTCCCTATGCCTCTACCAGGCTTCAGCAGGCATCAGGAGCTCTTGAGCACCTCTGCAAAGGTGCCTGCTACCTCACAGGATCTGGCCCTTAATTAGAAGCTATCAGAAAACCACTAACTGCTGCTGATGCGTCGCCTGGCACCGTAACTCACCATTACTGTCCGCATACTGCATGACACAGCAGCACGAATTTATTACAGTGGGAGACCTGCTTTAAAGAGTCCTGCATGTCCAACGCTACGGACAGGCGAAATTTTCCAGTCATGTTGAACTTCTGCCAATGTACATAGCTGATTGGGAGTTCAAATGCAAGACATTTATTTATTAAAAACACATACACACAGGCAGCTTGCTTTGCAGAAATATAAAGAGCATAATAAAACACAACACTAACGCCTCTGAAGCATGTAATGATCCTGATTAATGCTATTGCACTTAAAGAAACAAGCACTGGGATTGAAAGAGATTCAGAGTAAAAGCACCGAGAGGCTCCATCCTGGGGCTCCCTTCCCCACGTGAGTTAAAGGAAAAGCCAGTAAAGCCAAAGGGGTGCTCCCACTTACAGCATGAGTAAATTTGGCCCTTGGCTAGTGTAAATTTTGTGCTCTGACTCCAGCCAAGATGCTGGTAAGAACCAGGATCAAAACAGCTGAAAATAAAGCGGGCCAAGGTTTGCAATGGTGTAAAACTGGTGTAACGTCAGTGTAGTAAAAAAGAAATATGGTAAGTGGGTTTGTCTGGATTTACATGCAAGGAGAATTTATAACTCTAGTTCATCAAATCAAATCCGCAAAATCAAGTCTCAAAAAAACCCCCAACAAACCTGCCACGCCTGCTGTAGGTTATTATAGCAGCGATACCACTCTGGCAGCTATTTCTAAGTTTTTAGATAAATATCATCACGATACCATCCTAAGGTCACCGATTTCAACACGGAGAAAGAGCTGCTGTCCACCCAGGCGAACACCCGGATGAGCTGCTCCACTTGGGAGCCACATCTCTTTGAAAGAAAAGACCTCTGTATCCCAGAAAAACAAATTACCTGTATCTTCTGACTCATCGTCGTCATCTTCATCGTCGCCTGACGAAGGGGAATCTAGGAGGAGAAGGAGAAAGTAGTGAAGCAGAAAAAGGACGGCACGTGGGGACACCATGTTGGATGAGGCTGTTGGTGCCACGGTGGGCTCCAGCGAGGGAGGACACCCAAGTGATGGGTCACCCTTCCCTGCAGCTCCACCAGCCCGTCCCTCCCACTCTGCTGGCCAAGGGACAACTGGCCAGGAGCTTTCTGAACTGGGAGAGAGGTGTCATGAGTTTGCCAGTGCTCTGCCACCAGAGACTGGGATTTGACGTGAAATACTTCTCGCTGTGTGAAGTGCTCTTCTCCTCATAAATACAAAAGCAATTCTCAAAGGGCAAGTTTCTTTTTGCAGAACAAGCTCTCCCCTTTTTTTTCCCCTCTAGCATTCACTCTGAAGACTTTTTATTTCACCAAGTCTCAAAATGACAGGTCAGCATTTCTAATTCACTTTCCCTGCATTTTTCTTTTAACTCAATACACCCCTGCCACATCTCCCCTCATTAATTCCTTGCTCAATCACTCACCCCAAAGCTTTTAGAACTTCCCCTTGCAATCAAACCTCTCTCTCGATTGACATTTTGATGGCTACTCCGTGAACCAGTTCCCTTTGGTTTTAGTCCTCCTACAGAGGCACCTCAAGGCTGTAACTGAATACAGGTTAACAGGTGGGAATTCTCCATCTGTATCTCTCCAAAACATCCTGAACTGTTTCTCTTAATGTGGTCTAACATCTCACCTTCTCCAAGCTGTCCACAATGAAGTCTCAGTCCCTCTTCTCCCTACCAAGCAACTACTGTAAATGTAAATCCCATTATAAAATAGCAGCTTAGTGTTTGATTTAGTTTACATGATTTAGTATAATTCAGTGTCTGGAAGATTTAGCATCACTGACTTCATATAATCTCCAGGAATTCCTTTTTTAAATAAAGGCAAAACGCTAACAACGCAGCAGCCTTTATATTCTGAGACAGCGGTAAAAGAACTTGGCCTTAAACACTAGAAAATAGGAAACTTTATGAGTGTTCAACACGTGGCCAGATATGTAAAGCACTACTTTAGACCAAGCCAGGCAGAACCTCCTTCATTTCAAGATGCACTCAAGTTTTCTGCTGTTCTCTGACCAGCTCAGTGGAGGTAAAAATTGGGGGGAGGGAGGGGCGAAAAAAGAAAAGAAAGGAAAATAAAAGAAAAAAAAAGGTAGGGGAAAGGTAACAACAAATACTACCTCTCTGCAGAATCTGGATGGACTTTCCAGATATATTTACCACATATAGGAGCAAGTAACACAGGAATCATCTCCCTGCTTTAGACTGCAGTGGCGCATCGTGCTTTGCACCTTTTCTTTGGCAAAGTCTCAAGGAAGACTTCAAGCACGTATCTAACTGCAAATCCACAACTGAGGTCCTGCTGGCAGCAGAACTAGGGAAATGCCACGGGGCTTGCTGAAAGTGAAGTGGATGTTTAGGTGTTTTGGCTGAACCAGCAGGTTTATTCAAGTCCCGGCGAAGGCAGACACTGAGCCAAATCCCCACCAGCATCGACAGAGAAACCAGCACATTCTCAGCCTTGCACTCTCAGATTTGGTTACCCATATATTAACATGTGATTATAGTTTACTTTGGGTTTCCAACGACCCAATTGTGACCAGAGGAGCAGAATCAATTTTTAACCCAATTCAAAAACATTTCCACAAGACTGAGGGAAGAGTCTTTCACCTTGCTTGTGTTTCAGATAAGAGATGCAGCTTAGGTTTTAAGACCAAATATCCCATGTTCAGAGCTACTGTCCTATTCAGGTTACTAAAACATCACCTTTTTCAAAAGGCGACTAAAAATTTGTAAGCTATTTGTTAATCATTTACTAAAAGAGCAATCCTTTACAGAAGTTGACAAGTATCGGCATCAACAAGAACTGCTAGATGCTATTCTCAAAAGAGCTTTAATTATGAATGGAAAGGGACTTAATTTTTTTAGTCACCTGCTTTGAGGAGCTTAGTCTTGGGTATTTTGAAAGCTCTTTTCGCTGGTGCCAGCCTGCAGCCCGTACACATCACAGGGGTGCTGCTCGGCCACTAAATCCAAAGGCTGTTCTGTGTGTGAAACGATTACAGAAATGGAGCTTCTGCCAGCAGGGCTGGAGATCAGTTTGGGCATGCAGCCTCTATTTGTGATCCTCTTCAAGTGCTCAGGTTTTAAGAGAACAGTATGTTTCTTTTTGTAAACTAGCAAAAGACTCAAGCCCATGTCTGTCAAGGGAGGTATTTGAAAGAGATCAAACCCTGCTATTAATCAACCTGGTTTTCAACCCTGAAATGTGAGCACCAGCATCTCCTTGCTCTGTCTTCAGCATCAAGAATCTCACTGTGCACACTGACAGAAAAAGACAGTCGCTGCAGAAAAGCCAATTTGTTGCAGACTCAGAACTCATGGCCCCATGTAGGAAAATCCTGATACGCTCCTAGAATCTGGAAGCATCTCTCAAAATGGGACTTACATGTATATTAGCTATTCTGAGCATACCTAGCCTAGTTTTGCTCACTTAAGAATACAGATCAGAGCAATTCCAGTTTGTGAGTACAGATTTAAACCAGTTTAACGCAGAAAACAATGCCAGCCCTGAACATTAGATATCCACATAAACACCCGACCAGATACCCGAACTAATCGCTGGCATTACCTTTAAGAAGTGGCAACACAAATCACCAACCTCCGATAACAATCGCATCTCCGCAGTGCCACACTGAGCGATCAATACTAATTATGAAGAAAAATCCGAGCATACGAGAGGCACCACTATCGCCACATAAAGCAGGGCTTCAAAGTTTAAAACAAGTGCTGCTGACAGCTAAAACGGAGACTCCCACATTACCATCACTTTGGTGGTAATGACAGTGGGCTAATAGAATCAAAGACTCATAATGCTGTCAGAAAGCAGGTTCAGGTTACTCGCTTGTTCTTAAGCTGTTATTAGCTATTATTAGTGAAGAGGAAAAACACAGGGGCTTAAACTTTTTAAAAGCAGAGGATTATCAGTCCTTCCACTATTAAAAACAATTTCTCACTTTACGAACTTTTGGGGCTGGCAGCTGTTTCATTTGAGCGTGTAACCAGCTGCCCTCTTCTGCCTCCCTGCTGCCCCTTGAACTCAAAAGCATTTTAATGTCACTTAAAAAAAAAAAAAAGAGAGAGTAACGTTTCTAACAACCTGCAGTTCCTTGGATAGTTCCAATAATCGTACCTAGTTAAAGAAAGCCTTTCAAGGGCCAAATACTTCTTTTAACCATTTAATTGATATGACCTTGAAGCATTCACAGCAATCTCTAGTAACGTTCAATGAAAAGCAGATGTTGGTGAAGGCTTGCTGAAACGAGCTTTTATTCTTACGATGGTTTGATTCTCTCACTTACACAAAATCCTATTTCTGGCACGAGAAAGCCCTTTATCAAGTGGATGTGATTTACAGTCACAAACATCTCTGTGTTTGGTTTTCAGACAGAGACCCTTACTTTTTGAGGGAACTCAACTTTTGGAGGCAAGGACCTACTGTTTGGGGATGCTTAAAAAAGCTCCAACGGCACAAGGGCAAAGGAAAGTTTTCAAAACCTTAGATCCATAAGGGGTTAGTTCTTCTGAAAATTCAGGCTTTTAATCTGTGTGATCAGGAGGCTTTCTATCTGCTCACAGGGATGAGTAACCACCTACCACCGCAGCAGCCTGAAATCATGGAGATGATCTTAGTGTTAGCAGTTTGCTATCTGGGAACAACAGATTTTTCTGGCACTGTCTGTTTAGTGATCCAGGCTTGGACAGCTTGTAGCTGTTCTGTCCTACTGTCCTAATCATGGAAAATATGGCCAAGCAAATGACAGCACATGCTTTGCTCACACAGCACTTGTTTGCAATATATGAATCCCAGTAAGTGCGTTTGATGAAGCACGTATTTGAGACATACACAGTTTACAGATAAGCTATTTCCGAAGCAAACTAGTAATTTGTGATAACCGGGATGGAGGGAAGAGATTTATCAGCTACAATAGGGAAAGTTTTCAGGAACCTCCTGCTTTTACATGCAATTTTGCCACTGATTTGCCACATAAAGTGGAAAAAGTGAATGATGCCACAGTTCACTCACTCACAAAAGACTTTAAAGGCACATGTAGCATTGCATCTCTTTGAGCGTTAAGGGACATTGGGCGTTTAATATAACTAGCACCATTTCTAAGTCTCCCTCAGTATTAATATCAAGCTTTAACATTTGGTGTGGACATGCAAGCATTCTTTGATTGCTTTGTTTTGTCAGTCTAATCACTGCCAGGAGTTACCAGGGAGGTAGAGACCTACCAAGTACGGACAAACACCGCAAAGCACCAGCTGTGCTGAACATGTGAAGGGGCAAAAACTTAAAAAAACCAAACCCCACAATACAGAGACAGCTGTGTTTCTGCACGTACCTGTAACTCTGACTGTAAAGTTTCCCAGGACCTCGTTGGAATGCCTTGGCCTGCAACTGTACAGCCCCGAGTCATCATATGACACATTGATTATCTTCAACAATTTTTGTCCAATATGAGTTCTGTTCGTAGGTGCAATCCCGATACCATCTTTAAACCAGAAAACAGACACAGAAGAGCCTTGGGTGTTACAGGAAAGTTCAATGGTATCTCCACTTCCAAACACCAACTCTTCCAGAAAGGCGGTCTCGCTCCTCAAGTATTCTGCAAAGGGAGAAAGAAATGGAAATGAGTAAACAAGAGCAGGTGTTGGAGAACGAAAGAGCATTTAAAAAAGAAACGTATCTTATATTTTCCCTACTGATGCTTCCATGTACCCAGAACTCCTCCTTGCCAAGGGTAAGCCTTGCCTGCCCCAGGCAGGTAGCAATGCAGAAAGACAGCTGTGCACACTACAGTCAGGTCTCTGGCTTATCTACAAGGACGGCTTCAACCCTGTAGCGACCAAAACACAGCCACCCCACCAGATGCATCCTAACAAACAGCAGAGACCTCTGTGTAGGGTCATCGCAACACCCAGTGTCGTGGGGGGGTGATCTGGCAGAAATAAGTGTGTGCTGAAAAGTTCACAGTTCAGTCTCTGGATCTCAGTTTCTTTATTCCTGTGAGTCTGTCCACAACCCCTGCGAGACCCAGCAAGGAGAGGATACATGGAGCAGAAATGGGGATAAACCCAAGTTCTCCAGTGGCTCTGGGTGGCCCAAAGGCAACCTCTGCGGGCTGAAGGAAACAGGTGGGAAGACACAGGCTGGAATACCTAAAATAAATGAACCCAGCACTAGGTCCTTGCTGGAGTTACTCTCTGTGCGACAAAGAAGTGCAGAACCAAAGACTGAGCATGAAAGCTGAAATCCCAATTTCTTCAGTCTCTACCAGCTGCAGCAGTTTGTTCCATGAGTGATGGCAGTGAACCCTGCTACAAGCTGGAGAATTTTGTTTTACCATGGGATAATGACACAAGGAAAGATTCAAGCTCAGAAGTCCCCCCGTGGAGGAACGTGGGGCATGTTTAAAGTGTGGTTCCTGGGTCTGATGGTCCTCAGGCTAGTAACATATAAACTCACTCTTGACACTGAATGGTTTATCCATCTTTTACACCAGTTCAATAAAGAATTGGCCCTCTACAGCTGCCCTCAACCCAGTTAGATCAACAGCAACACTACTATTCTGCCCACCTTGTCTACTCTAACCAACGTTTTCCCTTGGCATTGCCCCATCTTCTGGCTTACACCGGCTCTGAGACTGTACACTCCACCAGGCAAAAGAGTCTTCTTGGGTTTGTACAGTATGTATCATGGGGGATCCTATTCTACGATGAAGACACTTCAGAGCTATGATTACATAATTAGCAAGTAAAAAGTAATTCAAAACAGATTAGTCTGAACCTAATCCTATGATGCAAACCCAGGTGGCTTGAGCTGATCTCCAATAGTAATCAGATAGGGACAGAGATCCTAATTTTGCATCTTAAGCATATTCCTAGATTACAATTTGACTGTGAAACCAATGCAATTACAGCAGCTCTGAATACCTGAGGATGTGGCATTGGCTTCAAGCTGCTCTTTTGCCATTGAGCAAAAAAGTTGGAGCAGGTTATAAGAGAAAGATGTATTGCTTTTCTCTTCTTGTCATGCAAGTTTTTATTCTTGTGGAGATGTAAAAAATAAAAATATAAAAATGTTTCAGTCAATAACCTTGCAGCGTAGAACTATAGAATCCTGGGGGCCTGAAAATGTGGTATTTCATGGGAGGTATCGTCTTGCAGGAGGCAAAGCCCACACTCATTCGGGTTACAAAGAACCTTTCCTCTGATACCCTGGCAGCAATTTCGACTCAAATAGTTTAGGTTTTGGCCAGAATTTTGTGGTATTCATACAGTCAAAGGTTTAGGGTGTTTTGTTTTTTTTTTTCTTTTAATGAAAAGATTTTCCCTGAAAGCATGTACTTTTAGTAAGAAGAAAAAGAAGACAGAACTCCAGCATCTCCTTCCTATCAGACCAGCACCTGTTGTGACATTGAGTATTCACCCATGGTCTCTTCCCAACTGGGATATATACTTGGGGAAAATACGGTTGAGAAATATTCTGGTTTAACTGTTCCTTTCAGGGTTTTTTCTTCCTTCTTTTAGACTGTAAGGATTTTTTCAATGGTACCAACTCTGGCTTCCAATTAAAAAGCCCTCTATACAGCTTTGCACTTGCAGGACTGGATACTGATCTTTGTTTGTTGACTCTGATGGAAGCTCTTGCTAATTTAATCTACTGGAAAACAAACTCCATGCAGCTGCACAATCACTCCATACAAAATACACAGTTTTACCCAAGCTGTTTGCCAAATGATCAAGACTTGTATATTTTGGCTTTTGTATCATAAACCTACCAAACAGGAACAAGCCCAGACTAAGCACGAGCCAAACTGTACTGTTCAGCCATTTAAAAAGAAATCACTCTTTTTTGAAAGCCATAATGAACCTGGGTTAATGACAAAGCAACAAACTATTTTTTTAAAACACAATTAGGAGGGAATGCTGAAATGAAAGAGGAAATTCACTTTCAACTCAGAGCAGAATAATTGGGGTCTGAAGCTTCTTCTGTAGAAAGAAGCATCATCTCTTGTTTCTGACAACTTTATTTTGGCATCTCTGCCCTCAACCTCCCCAGCCAGTCCCCAGCAGATACTGTGATGCCTCTTAAATGCAAAGTTCAGTTTTAGTGACTTTATTCCTATTGACTGGGAATACTGTCTGGAAAGATGGAGTGGTGAATTAGAAGGAGCATGTTACTAATGGTTTTAATCTCACTTCTTTAAACAGATTTTCAAATTTCAGTTCGTATGCTTATGGCTTAAAAAAATAAACAGGACCCAAATTGGAGACCTCCACAAAGTACGTAAATGTGCACTTAAGTTCTTAAGCACTTTGCCCAACTGTGACCTTGCAGAATGAAATTTTACTCTTATAATTCCTTGTATACCTTTCAAATACAATGATAAATCCAAAAGAGGAGACAGTCTCATGTCCATGCTGAGAACAGCTGGAGTTTAAAGCGAGGAACCAGAGCTCATGTCTCCCACTGGGTTTCCAGAGCCCAGCACCTCCTTCCTGCCTTCCAGCTGCAAGTGCCTGGTGTTTCCAGCACCTTCTCAACAAGAGACACCAAGACATGTATGAGGCGTGAAGTTGCCCCCTCTGAGGCCAAGCATCCAGCCATCAGACTGACTTGCAGAAGTCTACATCTCCAACCACGTGGCGTGAACGAAGTGGCAGGAGCTGTGTGTGCAGCCTGTGCTTGAGAGGGGTTTAACACAGACCGGCTGAGCCCTCCTGGGGACCTGGGCAAGGGTTTGGCCACCTTCTTCAGTCTGCATCTCCCATTGCTAAATCATAAGGGAACAGTATAGGGGAGCAGGTGCTGAGCTCTCCCGACACGTTTGCTTCTTCCATCTGGTTCCACACCTTTGACTGAGGCAGGCAGAAAACTTGCCACTGCAAAGCAGGGCTGCAGGGAGGCAGGTTTTTGGATTTACTGGGGCTGAACACACATCTCCTGGATCTCAGTCCTGGGTCCCAACAAAACCATCCTCGCTGCTAGCAAACAGCTATCCCCACGCATCCTTTAAAACTTTCTTAAAGCGTTTCTATTGCAAGTCAGGTTGCAAAGGTCCCCCCTGCTCCCAAAGGAAATTCCCATTTGGGATCTAACTGACATTAACAGCATCTTTTTAAAATCCACAGTAGACACAGGTATAAATTACTGGGGAGTTAACTCGTGCAGGGGTTACAGGAGCCCACTCCGTCACTTGCCAGCAGAGCAGGGATTAATGCGTTTGCAGGTTTATTGGGTTCTTAGAGAGGAGGAGGCAATCTAGGTTGTGGGCTCCCAAGATATGACTAAAATTCAACCATTTATTAGTTTAGCCAAAGCAGTAATGAGTCAAGAATCACCAAGAGATGCTTCTGATGGAGATCAGCGCTTGCAGCATCATCACTGCTGCTAGTAGCAAACATGCTACAGAGAAAGAGGCAATTTTTAAGCTGTTCAGAGGAGCAAAAAGGCAGCAACTTGCCGGGAAGCACCTTCCACAATGAGGAGCAGCTGGCCCAGCAATGCTAAAATGCTTTTGTATGCATTCACTTATAAGGATAAGACACTTCATCTCTGTAGCTGCTTGGCTCATCTCAGCAATAATTCACTTTCTGTGTGGTTCACAGCTCCAAGTGCTTAAGTGTGTCAGTATTTCCATCAGATGTCTGCTCCTCTTTGACATCAATACTTGTTTCTGGCTGAGCCTGGAAATGTTTTATTTTGGTTTTAATGCAGGCAGCTCTTGAGAACTGCAGAAGGATATGCAGTTATTTATTTTTCAGGCACAAAAGGACGAGGAGGTGGAGGTTGGTGGGTTATTCCTGGGCTGCTTGTGGCCCCCAAAAAACTTCAAGCGAACCTAGAGCCTAGCTGGTGCCCTCCTTGGTGTCAGGGACTATTTCCAGGTGCTGTGGCAGAAATTATGGGGGCTCTTCCCGGATGGCGAAGGCCCACAGGAGGCTCGCTGGGGTGGGGGAAGACACGGGGCCCCGTACTACCTTGCAGGGTGCTGGGTCCTGGCTCCAAGGCACTCCATCCAGTTATTTCTTTTCACCTGTGTTTTTTCTCCTGGAATAGCTTCCCACATTTCTGCTTTTCCAAACATCAAAGTGTCTGGGAGCCTCCCGAGGGACTGCTTACATGGGGTGCACGCCTCCCCCATCATCATCATCATCCTCCCCCTTCAGCGAGCATCCTGCACTTGGGGCATATCCACCACACAACTGAAACCCCACTGGGACACCGCAGAGGGCTCGAGGCTCACGACCTTCAGTACCATCAGCAAGATATTCCTCACCCTACCTTGAACCCTGGCAAGCCCAGAGAGGCTTTTCGGGATTGCTTCACAGCCCGGTGGTGGAATGGACTAAGATTTCTAAGTAAGTGGATCATATTTTCCCCTTTTCAAGCTGGACAAGCTGTATTTGGCATGTTAACAAGCAGCAAGATAGCAGGACTCCACGCATTTCTCTCTTCAGGTTAATTTGAAAACGTTTCCCGTTCTATGTATTTCACTGCACCAAATCCACCGTGACAGGATATATTATAGGATCACAGAGCAACAACCATGCCAGACCTTTCTCCTATTGAGTTTGGTATCCCGTTCCCAGGGGGATCATGGTCACAGCCCCCGAACTGGAAGGATATGGAAACTGCCAGCGTTGGTGGGATGAACAAGGCTGCGATGGCAAAGAACACGTAGAGTATCTCAGGCTCAGACCAGCGCCCTGTCCTCTATGCCCGCTTAGCCCTGGGTTACTCTAAGTAAGTGTACCACCGGTGTTAATAGGGGCCCATATTATTATTCACCCCCCACAACAGTGTTTTTCCCAATACCTGCGTGGCTGCTCATGGGACGGAGCTACTTCCCCACCTCACCTCAGGACTTCTGCACCGGGCAGAGCAAACCCTGTTGCTCAGAAAGGAAATAAAACACTTTTCTTGCTGAACACTGTTCATTTGGGACCTACTTTAATTTAAAAAGCAGTCACGAGGGATGACAAGCGGCTGCAGTACCACCTCCCCGCGAGCACCCTGCCATCTCCCTGCTCCCTCCGTCTCCCCAAAGAGGCAGACGGGCCCCCGGGGAATATGGAAAACCACCAAACCAGCCCCAGGCCCTGCACCGAGCAGCAGCCCCTGTAAGAGGTGGGCACGATAAGATCGTGGGATCAGCTGTTTAACCGTGGGATCACCTGTTTACCCGAGTACCTGCCTTCTCAGAGCAGATAAGATCGAGGGAGCGGCCCCCGCAGCAGAGAGAGCTCACCTAAAGTCACCACATACCCTCGCTGCACCGCAGGGAGCCACGGGGTATTTTTTTATATATGTATTTTTGGCGGTGCTTTATGCAAGGCAAAGCTTCCACTCCTTTCTGGTGCCAGTGGCGGAGCATCGCTGCCTGGCTATGGCCCTGCCACCCCAAAGGGCATACCACCACCCTGGCACGACAAAATAAAGTTTCTAAAATAAGTACATAATATTATATATAGTGCTTTATGTATAAGATATTCTCTATAATATTATATAAAGTAAAAAGTATTATATAAAATATATATCCTGTCTTCCCTCTTTCCCCCCTTTCTTCCCCCTCCAAGGTCAAGACCCCTCTCGGAGCACATTTCCCAGTGGCAGGCTGCAGCCAGCCTGGGAGGAAGGGGCTCGCTCTGGCAATCACAGCAGCACGGGATGCTTTGCCGAAGCAACATCATTTCCCAAAGTGGTGTTCAGCTGGGTTACCTCTCCTGCTCAGTGGGGCTCACACCTCAGCAAAAATACAAAAATCTGGTTGCTTCTGCAAAAGCCTAAACCGTGAAGGAGAAATGTGCCTTTAGGAAAGCACGTCTGAAAAGGGTTTGCCTCTGTCATTTGAAGGTGCCACTTTATCTTTGACCTATTGCATGCGTTTGCTTGGGGGGGCAGTTCTCCTGGAAAAGCTTAAAATAGCTTTCCTAATAATAATGCAGAGTAAACTGTTTATACTGTATTACCACCACAGTGGCCTATGCAATTGTTACCAGACAATGTTTCTTCCAAAGATGTTAACAAGTGTGCTGCACTGTATTACCACCCAGTGGGGTTTTTTTTTTACATCTGTGTTAGGAGGAAAGTAAATTTTTTTCCTAGAGAATTAGCAGAACAATAACCAGGTTTAGTTCTGTCATATGCAGCTTTCTTCATAAACAAGAGATTATGGAAAGAAAAAAAAAAATCTCTAGTGTTTAGCTTGGCTATCCCCGACAGCGTCTTTGGAAGAGCTTCTAGAATGGAAAAGCAGATGTTGCAAATCTGCCTTATCTACGGAGCAACTGTTGACTCTGTTGTGCAAATCCTAATTTACATCTGCATGAAAGGTTTCAGAGATTAAATGGCATTCAAGGAGGAATATTAGCTTTTCTCCCTCCCTCCAGCCCTCCTTTGAATGGATTTACTACTCGCAATTAGCTTTCTGTTCCACCGGCCAAGTAGAAAACAGGATTCATCAGGACTCTACAGTATCCTCCTTTTAATGGACTGTTTTCTCAGATCACCCAATTCAGATGCTGAGAGTTAGAAGAAGAAATAAATCATCACAAAGCTAAAACAGTTACAAAAACACTTTGGCCGGGAGGATTTCCCTGTGGCACTTGGAAAGCCCTGAGGAGGAAAAAAAACAGAGAACAAATCAAAGGGGTCTCCTGGCTACACCTAACAAAAATGGGAATGTAGACCCCAAGAGACACAAAGCTTTGGTTGCTGCTGAGAGCCCAGAGCCTGTCCCAAGGACAGCGTTCAGCTGGGGCTTTGCTGGCTTAAAGGAACAGGCAGTGATGGGGAGTTTTCCTTAAAATCTGGCCAGACTGGGCAATCAAACACTTTCCTTGGTTCCCCACTCAAAACACAAAAGAGGGAAGCAACCACCACCCATATCTATCTATCTCACAGGTTTGCACTCCTTCGTTTTTAAAACAGGAATAAAAGAACTGATATGAAACGTCCTCCACTTCGTCAAGGCCCCTAAAGACAGGGAGCAGTGGGGGTGCTGAGGTCCCCAGGCCGTGCTGCTCCGTGTGTCCCACGAAAGCTCCTGGCTCGTGCCGAAGCACCTCAAGGATGCCCATGCAGATGGTTCCTGCTCCCCCAGGTGCCGAAGCCTTTGTGCTTTAATCAAGAGGAGGGCAGCAACGAGCTCTGTCAGATCTCAGCGGCCCACACTCACATGGCCAGCACCCCATGGGTGCAGCTGGTTTGCCCACACGTCACACAGCACATCTCCCCCAAAAGCTGGCCAAAGGTGGTCAACCCAGACCGTTTTCCACTCAAGGCAGAGTGACGGGACACCCGTCGGGCTGATCCAAGGTGGAGCACAAGACGCCGTGCCGATAAGTCGTCGTCCTTTTGGTGTATGCTTCTTCTTGCCTCTTGAGGAACGGTGGCCGACTTGGCCCCAGGTTTTGCACGGCACAGCAGGGCCATCCTGGCTTGATCTTGACAGACAGATCCCACCACAGAATGGCTGATGGTTTACATTTCTGCTCCTCATCCCTGAGGAAGTCCCAAAAAAACATGTCGTTGCAGCGAGGAAGCAACCGCCACAACCCCTTTCCAAAGTCAGCGGAGGCACCTATGGAAACTGAGGCACAGACTGAGGCTTCCCAGCATCCCAACGGACTGGGCAAAGCTTGTCCGCAGCCTCCATCGGAGCAGGATTGGGTCCCGCTAAACTGTGGAAGCCCTGAGCAAACCTACGCTCTTCAGCATCAGCGCACCATGCCTTCCCTCCCGCTTCGCTGGACCACGCTACCAGGCGGGGTTTTGTGGGTGACACGCACCAAGCAATTAGCAAAGTTTGCAACAAGAATGACAGATTACACAACTTGAGTGCTCCACAAAGCATAAAGAGAGAAATGGAATCTTTGGAAATATTTTTTAAACTTTCTTATAAATGCTTAAAAGAACAAGCATGCATTGCTGAATAATTCTTTTGAGTTATTTTTTCTGGGCTCCTCCTCTACACCTTCATCTCCTTCCTAAAATCCTTCAAAAATTCATTACTTTTGGAGTTTTGACCTCCAGGGTGGGTTTTCAGCTATTTAGTGAATTCCAGCAAAACGTTCACCACCTCTTAAGTGTCTCTTGCAGGTCAATTTTTAAGCAATACCTAAATTCACCAGGACCAGAAGTTTAGGTTTACCTCAGAGAAACTTTTTTAGGGATGCAAAGACTCATGGTCCCTTTACAATTCCCGGGCAGGCCTGGCCCTGGCAGTTACTTGTGATGCTTTTCTGGTGTTTGTGATGCTTTTCTGAAGTGGGCTTTGAGATCACATGGCATCAGAAAAAATTTGCCATAAAGCCCCAACCTTTCCCCTTCGGTTCACAGCTATGCAGCTCCCAAATCCCAGCTCCTCTGCATTTCCCTTGCACTTTTAATGTGCGCTCCTCTAATCTTCATTTAATGCAGGCAGCTGGCTGCAAATACCCCCGAACAATGACTTTAATCCTAAGTATCCTGAAGCCCCCCCTTCCTCCCCGCATCAAAACTGAAGGAAAAAAAAAATAAAAAGAACAGCCTCATGACAGCAAGATGGAGAAATCCAAGCTATCCACTGGGCCAAAGGAGCAGAAAGACACAACGAGCTGAATTTTGCCTGGTTCGCTAATTAAAAACGGAAGCTACCCCACTCCGGAGCCAAGGCGGGGAGGTGGGGGGAGTTTTCATGCTATTCAAAAAATCGGCTTCCAACTGGGACCATATTCACTCCACATTAATTGTCATTCCAACTACGAGTGTCCTAGTTTCAAAATGAAAACTACTCTCCAGTGTAGCTAGTGAAAACTAACACCAGTTTCGAGGCATTAAACAAAATTTATTGATTGCATTTTCCCACCCACTAAAACTTTAATAAGCATTAAACCTCAAACTCCTGGCCCCGTTTCCTCCCTCTACGCTCTCTCTCCATAAAAAGGGTCAGGCTCCTCTATATGGAGATTAGGACTTAATGTTTGGTATTTGTTTATGAGCCTATCAATTGCCTCTATTTCGGAGGTGGGGGGGGGGGAAGCACATCTTAAAAAAAAAAAAACCTCTTGTACATGGATTAAGAGAGGGCAAAGGTTTAGGGTAGTTTGGGTGGGTTTTTTTCCAACTGATTGTGGGTTTTAGATATATGACGGATCATGTTCACGTGAATGAAAATAAGTAAATATTCCCCTTCTTGCAAGTTTCCCTTGAGTTACATAAAATGGCATTTTTCAAAGATCCCTATTTCTCAGTAATAAAATACAGAACTTCAAGCCTTCTTTGCTAGCTGTTTTCAGCTGCGTAAAAGGAAAAAAAAATAATTTGGGGGCCACTCTGTCTGCATACTTAGTAAAGAAAACAAAGGTCAAACATTTGAAATGCAAAGGTCGGTGATTAAGCCCAGAAATCCATATCTAGGCATCAAAATGAATAGCCAGATTTTGAGAGTGCTTAAGCGATTTAAATGCAGAGCCTGACCTGGCTCAGCATCGTTCAAAACCAAGCCTGTTATTTCAGTGCCTCAAGCGAGATTTAGGTGCCAGGTACCCAAGTTGAAGAAGTTTAACAGTAATCTCCTTTCGGGAAGTCTGATCCACTTTAATCTAAAGTCGCAAATGACAAACGAAGATTTTGTTATTTAGAAAGCACATCTAAGTAAAGCTGCAACACTTTGTCCTTGTGCTAAACTCAAGTCTTATCCTTCAGCATTATTAGAAAGAGTTGGGAGAGATGGCAAAAGAAAAGTACATGTCAAAAATTCTTTTATTTCTCCTCTTTAAAGAAGGCTGCTAAAGGGATTAGACAGCTTTGAGTTCACTGCTCTGTTAAATCAACCTTACAATATTTTTTCAGCTTGTTTGACTTGCTGTTTCTGTATACATTTGTGTTTTCACCTTTCTGCATTCAAATCCCACGCTTAGCGTTTGTTCTGTGCTTCTCACAGGAAACTAAGTCAGTTCTTTATTTGTATTAAGTCTACGGAGTTATAGAAAACAGACTTGGAAAACAACCCCTAAATTAGCAGGACTTACCAGCTTCCATGCATACACGCACACACACAGGGCATCACATACCATCCGACCCAAACGTGGCAGTTTATCATTTCCAGCAGCAACAGCAGGGCATCAGGTTCACCAGAACGGACCTTTTAATGGTCTCCTGCAACCGTATCTATTACGGCGGGTTTTGGACTGCACGTAATAAATTAAGAGAGAGTTCAAGGAAGTCATGCGTGTCTCGGTTCCCACTCCCTTCAAGCAGTTCTAATGCCCCCAAATAATCATCTTGTACAGACTGTACTCCGTTAGGCTCCAGTAATGCCAGAAGCAGGTTAGACACCTCTAGACACAGCTATTTTAATGCTGCTGTAAGGAAACGCTCTGCCGAGGGCCGTTTCCAGTATCCTGCAGCAGAACACGGCTGATCCTACCCACACGAGCCAGGGACCTTCCACAGGCACTTTGGGACACCTGCCCCATCCTCCACAGCCTGATTTTCCCAGGTTTTCCCTTCCTTCCCCCACCAGAAGCACTTCTAAAACCTCTTTCTCTCTGCGAACGAGCACACAAGTGTCCAAGTGAGATTGATGCCGTTGCAACAGCAGGGATGGTCGTTGCAACAGGCAAGCCAAGGGAGAAAGAAAATGGTCACTTCTCTCTGGCACATGGAAAATGGGGATGATCAAAACTGAGCCCAGTAGCCACCCAAGGGCTGGATTTGTCTCAAAGTCAGGCACCGAAGCTAAACTCCTGCCGTGCTTCCTTACGTGGGACGGGTGGATGAACAACCACCTCGTATCACTAGTGAAGACGTGATGTTGGACAACCTCCCCACATATTTATACCTGTTTATCCATGTTGACGTATACACCTATAAATGGAGCAAGAGCTGCCCACTGCATTCTGGCCCCTCTGCTCCCTTTTTGAGGGGGGCTGGCTAATTCAGGGTCATCTCCTCTTCCTCCCTGCCCTGAGACACAACATGTTGCTCCTCCATTTGCTCCTTCTCACCTCCAAAACAGCCAGGCTTGAGCACTGGGTGAATTTATTCCTGCAAAGACTGCCCTGCTTGTCCGCACCTCATTTGCTATGCACTGGGAGGAGGGGGGCAGAGGGGGAGAAAACCTCCACATCAAGCATTTACACGTATTTTAAAAGCACCTGAGGAGGTTTCAGGTCCTTTTTGCCAGGACTAACACATTCCACCCACAAGATGACCTTGTTTGGAGCGTGCAGATGGCTCCTCGCAGAAAGGATTTACATTGCATGGGGGCACCAGGACCAGGCAGGCAGCCCAGCTTCTCAGGCAGCGACCCACCACCGAAACCAGAGCAGCGGGTACAAACCTGCCCCTTTTTGCCGCTGCACTGCGGGAGTCGGGGCAATGGAGAAACCCCGCTGTCCCCCCCAGCCACCTCCGTGGTTCCCATCTCTCCACAGATTTTCCCAATGGAGAAACCCACTGCCTTCTCAAATCCCAAGATGCCAGCACGCCTACGCATAAAAATGAGGCAGAAATGTCATTCCTTCACTAAATAATACACAGGTTGGAGTCCCAGTATGACTCAATGAACACTTTCTGAAAGTTATTTTCCTTTTTGTCTGGGCAGACCTCAAAGCATTTCTGCAGCAGGAGGCTTCAGGTTTGGGTTTCCTTTGCCTCCTTGCCCAGATAATGGCAATACTAATTCAACCACTGGCCAAAAGAAAATTAAGTGTGAACCTTTTGTCCATACTTTGGGGGTTCCATTTGCTCCTGCAGCTCTCTCCGCTGCCAGAAATGAGGGCAAGAGAAGGTGCCGCTGCCAAGGTGCCCCCTCCGAGATACCCAGGGCTGAAAGAGAGGCGGAGTATCTGTAACATAGTATCTACACTGTATTTATTTAAACTCCACAGTATTCACATTGTGTCCCAGCCAGGATGGGAGCTGGGGGTGCAGAACCTCTCCCCAGTACCTTCAAGACTAATGTCAGCATACCCCAATAGCTGCTTATACCCTTGTTCCCAAGCCAGAGCAATCAGAAGCCTGGAAAGCCTGAAACTTAGTTTTATGCTTAATTACAGATTCCAAGTGCCTGACACCAGGCCCTCGCTCATTACGCTTTTGACACCGATGCCTTTGGGCCGAGCCGGAATAAATGCTTTACACTTGCTCATCACTCACTCCGTGTTTAACTCAGAAGAAGGTGGGTGATAGATTTGTAGCAACTTTGGGCAGGGATGCAGAGAGGACACCATCTGCCCTTTCTTATTTTCCTTCCTTTCTGTAATTAATCAATTTGCAACTGGGGAGGCAGAGTTTCCTTGCAGTCTCCTCTTCCGATCGCCCCCGTGAAGCAGAGGCTGAGGACACGTCAGGGCGGCTGCAAGGTCTGAGCGCTGCCTGCGGAGCGTGGAGCAGCATTAGGGCCGGGCAGGGGGAATGCTGGGCTCCCAGCCCTGCGGCTCGTCCCACCCAGGGGCCTCCCGGGGCTCAACCCACCGCACCGCGCCGCAAGAGAGAGGCTTTCTGAGGTTTCCCTGGAAAAAAAAAAAAATAAAATAATGCTTTCACAGAAAGCTGCGAAATCAGGCATAACACACCGGCTGTAAAAATGAATGTTGGGGTTTTTTCTTTTTTTTTTTTTTTTCCCAACTGCATTTACTCACAGTTCATCTCTTACGCAGTAAATACCAGCTAATTTATGCACCTCCATTTACCAGCCCCCACCACCACTTCTGCATGAATCCCCAGCCTATTAACATAACTATTTAAACTGGACATGTTTTCTCAAACATTCTTCTTCTTTCATAAACTGCCAAGTGACAGTTGTTTACTGTCAACAAGCCTGGGTACTCTAAGACAGGGAGAAATATGCCCTTTCAAAAGGCAGACATATCGGCTACCAAAGGAAGATTAAAATCTGGTGTTTTTCTCTTCTCCCTCCTCAAAAATGCTTTATTCGTACAGATACACATGATACAGATCAGGAGAGATGGTACTCTGCCTAATTCCAATCATTCTTTTAATTAAAGACAGGCTCATGGAGGATTTATCTTTGGTTGCACATGCTAGTTGTCAGGGCACACTCTTAACTCCCTAATCTTCCCATTGCAACTGGTTTTTCCTCTTCACTTTTAGCTCCGATACCCCCATCTCCCAAAGCACATCTCAGGGAATCGGCACGCTCATCTCGCACAGATCCTGCTACCGGCTAGAAACAAAATGCTTGCCTGGGGGAATCTATATAGAGAAGTTAAAAAATTTTAAACAAAAATCAAATCACCAGCTACTCCAAGACCTACAGTCTCCAAACAAGCTGCTGAAATATTTTGCTGGGAGGGAATTTCTTGTGCTTGAGTCTTGCACATGAAAGGAGGGGATACAAAAAAAAAAAAACAACAAACCCTCTGAGAAAACTCTTTTTTCTTTTTCCCCCTAGCTCTGCCTGCCCATGAAGTGCCGGGAAATCTCCTTCGCTGGCTCCTGTCTCCGTTGGAGCGGTCCACGGAGCTCGGCAGCCCCAGCGTGCCCTCGGTCCCGGGCTCGCCTGCGGACCCCCGCGGGGGATTATTAACACTTTCCCCAGCACATTGTGCAGCTCGAAGATCACGGCGCTGGGGGCTAATGCCGGCTGACACTGATACGATGGCGACGAGGATGGGGCATGAGGCGATGGCGGCCGGTGCCGGGGCTCGGCTCCACGCGGGACTCGCGCCAGAGTCACGGGGGTCCTGGCCGGTGGCCGTCACCGTCGCCTCCGGCACTCGCGTTCGGGCTGCGACGCTGCCGCCGGCTTCCGTCAAAGCTGGAGTTACAAAAACCAAGATGGGAAGCGAAGGTCTGCATTGCAGCAGGTTTAGAGGAACGGGAGGTCACGGAGAGCTGGCTCCGGGGACGAAGCGGCACCAGGCATCTCCCCACCCCCAAACCGGGGAGCCCTTTTACTAGCCGGAGTTTCCTCTGCTTGTTAAAATGTTTGGGTCATTAGAAAACTTTCCAAACAATCCCTGCTTATGCTAAATAGCTGCTCCCACCATGATCTGTGAAGGGCTTCAGCCTGCTCCCTTGGAAATCAATGGGGGCTTTTTTGCTTAGGATTCAATAGGCGCAAGATCAGGACCTCATTATTATTTTTACAGGACTACAAGCAGCAGAGAATGGCGAAACCCCCAAACAAAGCAACAGCCCTCTGAACCGGGAGGCAAACTTGCCATGAAGGATCTTTACAAGCTCTGCCAAGCATCAAAGTAAAATTAAAAATCCAGTTCTTGGGAGCTTTTCAGTTTTTTGACAGGGAAAGAGCAAGGTTGATAAAGAGTGGTCTCATCATTTGGATCCAGGAACATCTCCCGTAGCTTCCTTTTCCTCAAAAGAAAAGCCTTCATAGACGCATATTTTGCCTTCCTCACGGGGACTGAGTAAGAGAGGATGAGTTGTCAGTCCAGGGTGATGCATGTGACTCTGCAGTACCCCGTGGAGCCCAGAGCAGAAACACCTTCAGGACTTCGCACGATCTCCTCTGCACCACACCACGATGAAACCCCCCCAGTGAGTCCCTCTACAGAGCCACCACCAGCAACGCAGGGGACCAGATGGCTCCTGGGACGTGGGTCCTGCTACGGGGACCAGGTCCGCACCCCGTCTCAGCAGAGGCCAGGTGCCACCTGCATTTCGTGAGAGGAGCCTCAGAGACGCTCTGATCTTTGGCACCCTCTTCGGAGCTCCGTGACAGTCAAGTTCTCCACCTCTTGCCTGTTACTTCGCATCGCTCCTCTCTCTTGGCATCAGTGAGAACTCACCTACGCACTGCCTAACCACAAGGTTTGGCCCCTAAGCAATACCCAGCTATTTTGCTGACTCCCTTACACCCAACTTGCCCCAGGTCAACTCCAAAATGCTTCAACTCCCTTTACTCCCTTATCACTGGGTACTAGCCCAATCCTTGAAACCTACCCACAATCTGCTCTCCAAAGCCTTACTGATTTCACTGCATCAGCTGAAATACTTCGGCGAGATTCCTTCTGAATGGCACAAGGCAGTTTGGTGCAATAAAGGCACAACTGCAAAACACTCCACTTTCCAGGGCAAAAGCATTAAATGAAGTTAAGCCGACAAATACGCTCATCAGTTATCAAACAGCAGGAGTCGGGAAGCCAGCCTTGCGGGTCTCTGACATGCCACGGTGCACCACGATCGCCTGTTATTTCCTTTCCCCCCAAAACCTCATACTCAAAGCAAGGGACGTAGCGATGGCTTGGCTCCTTGGGTGACAAGGAAAAGAGGGAAAAAAAAACCCCACCAAATCAACGTGCTGCCATGTGTCAGCTTGACATCTGGAGGTAGTTCAATAGCTCCCAGTACAACCCCTGGGTGCAAGCACCGATGCTGCGGTCCTTGTGCCGCGGCGTTCCCGGGGAAGAGTGCCTTCAGCACGCACCACAGCCTGCGGAGCTTCGCTCGCTCGCAGAGAGCGATCCTAGACTGCGTCCTTTCCTCACCCAAAAACTTGGAACCCTTCTCACTTCTGAGTCATTAATACTTTTAACCCCTCACAACCTGCAGAAATGGCACAGCCCCAAAATCTCACAGATGCTGAACGTGTAAGCACATGGTAATTGTTTTGCATACACTTCTGCGTGATAAAGAAATCTCCTTCCAAGTTTTAATATAACCGTTTTATTTAACCAACTCTTTATCTTCCCCTGCTTTTTGGATTTGAGAAAGCAAGGCCAGCACACAAGACCTACCTCCCCCTCCACAATAAATACCACACCTTTTTTTCGATGAATACATCTGAAACTGAAAGTTACTGGAGAAATGTTTTCTTACTTGACTGTGCTGCTATTCTTAAAAAAAAAAAAAAAAAAAAAAAAAAGCTTTGCTACATTGTGTAACCTGAGTGTCACAGAAAAAAAAAAATGGTGTAACTACCTGGCTAGTCCTTATCCACCTGAACACGACAACCCCCCAGATAGCCTGTCACAATAATAGAGCAGGTTTACATCTGATTACCTTTCACATTTTAACTACTAAGTTTACCAAAGGTTTTACTCCTCTCATATCTCACAGTTTTTGTTTGCTTTTGATATTACAGAAACTTCCTGGTCATTCAAGCCAAGGAGCAGATACTTTAGGACTAAGCACACCAGGAATACCGCATTCACCGCAGGAATAAAAGCTCTTCTTCACACATCCAGGGCTTTAAATCATACCTACGGCACTTGGCAACCTGAGCTGTGAGCATATTGGAAAGGGGGCACGGGGACAGTCAGCTCCACTTCAGAGAAAAAGTACTTTTTTTTTCACAAGATCACCAGATAAACAGCCAAAAGAGGGGCAAACAGTAAACCGATAAGCTATGTAGGAGGCCCAGGAAAATAAGTCAGGGTGTAACAAGGTATTTTAAGGCACTTTTGGCATTGTACGTGTCTTCAGACATGGTTTTAGCCCAAAGTTTGCAGAGGGGGTGCTATCGGATTTACTCCTCCTAACAGCCCAGACCGCCCGCTTTCACATACCACGAATGGCTTTGCTGAACCACAGACCCGTTTGCTGCAAAAAAAAGGATGTATGGCAAATTTTTACCAAGCCACCATCCTCTCTGGCATCCAGCCTGGTACATGGAGGAGAATAAAGTTTATTAACTAACCAGTATTAAAAGAGACGAAACGGCAAACACTGAAACAGCTTCATCAAACCACACTATTGAATGGCTTGGAGGGTGCTGAGTCAGCCTCGCGACTTCAAGCTGCTTTTTTTTTTTGAAGGGTCAGAAAAAAGACAAAACAGGTATGTAGAGCCAGACAAACCTCCAGGACATAGGAAAAGCTACAAGCATATAGCACACTAGGAAAAAGAGAAAAGTCTGTTCAAACAGGGAAACGGAATAAAGGCAGTTTAATTGATCGTCTGCGTACCAGGTCCAGCCTAGCTGGGAAAAAGTCTTCTAACTGGGGAGGGAATTTCACCTGTATTTTTAGTAGAAATACATGAATTTGTAACACTCCTGTTAGTTCTGCTCCACATATACTAAAAATTGCCAAAAGCTGAACTGTGAGGAAAACACAGCCACTTCTCCACCTACTCTGAAGCCTGAGGGCTTGTGCCCAGGCTCCTGCACTGGATCCCGCACACTTCAATGACCAGCCAGAAAAACTTAGCAGCAGGCCATGCCCTAACCTTAGCTGAAATTAAGGTTCAGTTAATGCTTTCAGTCACAGCTCTGTTTGCCAGCTGACAGATCACTGTCAGAAACATCTTGGTCAAATGCTTTTGTAAACTGGACATTTTATTAACTGCTGAGAAACTGGGGTGATTCCCTATTTTCTGGGGTCTCTAAGTGAAATAGCAGGCGTACACATTAAGTTTTCAGGGACGACAGCTTTCTAAGCATATAGTTGGATATGATAGTGCACTTTCATCGACCATATTTTAAGAGGAAAAATTTTGTTTCCCAGCCTTATGGGGGGGAAAAAGCCCTCCTCCAGCTTCATGCAAAATTTCAGCTTTGTCCAGGCAGCAGACTGGGTCCCACTGGACGGAAACAGTCCAGGTGCAGCAGGGATCAAGACTTCTTTAGTGCTCACCTAACTCCAAAAACCATGCTTAGGCAGGCTTCGGGACAGGTACACTTTCCCAAACAGCACTGAAGATTTGTTGGAGGGAGTCGTAAAAGTTAACATGCTGGTCAGAGTGGCTTACTTTAATTGCATGATTTAATTAGCAGATCAACACTTCACTACACAATTTTCAGATTTACTTTCATCACGTTCCCTACTCAGTGGTTGTTAATAAAGTCTTAATTAAAAGAAAAAAACCCCTCAGATTTAATTGGAGTGACCCTTGTCAATATGCATAGAAGATGTGATGTTATACAGCTAGTATCGAATACGTTAATGAGTCCGTCTCTGCACTGGAACAAACTTCCTAGTTCACTATTTGCTAGGTAAGAAATAGATTTTAAAAAAAAAAAAGAAGCCATATTTCATCATCCTTTACTCATGTCCTCTTATTTTATTGCTCGGCGAAATATGCTCATCTCAACATTAAAGACTTAATTAGCTTTTTAAGCTGTTGCTGTTAATAAGAACAAATGGATCAACTTTTAATCTGAAAACTGTATCGCTCAGAGCTGCCCACTGAATCTAAAGCGTTTGTGGTCTCAGGCACAAAGTAGGAAGCACCATCAATATAGAAGAGACTCTTTTTAGAGGGTTTTAACACGTAAAGCCCGAGGCCAGCTCCAGGAATGGTCAGTGCCATTTGGCACTCACTTCAATACCCTTATAATTTCAGGGTGAACTTTGAAACGCTCAGATACACAAAGCAAAGCAACACGGATCGCTGCACCCTACGCCTTGGACCCTTCACTGGGTGCATGCTGAAAGGCTACAAGAGCCCTGTTGCCATCAGCTGCATGAAGAAAAATATCTCAACCAGTGCATCACCAGTTCTTTCCAAGCAGAAAAGTCACAGGAATCGGTACATGCTCTCCCATTCAACTTAAGCAAAATCCTGAAACGGCCCCTTTTCCACGCTTTTGCCTTGAAAACCGCCTGTGCGGTAACTGGATGACAATTTGACTCCGCTGCTGCACAAGGAAACTTCGGTTCTTGCTCCTGACAGATTGGGAGAACTCTCCCCTCCCTGCACAAACCTGCTCAAATGTTAGCAACCCTCTATACAACTCTTTCAATGCACACAGACAGCTTTAGCAGCTAACTACTGCAACACAAATCCTAAGAAGCCCAGAAATCCCCTTTTACATGTATACCCTATGCAGACAGACACATACACACCAGCTACAGGAGACAGGCCAGTTATCAGAAGTTTTTAAAGCAAAACTCTGCCGTTTCAGTGGGTCTGCTCTCTAAGAAAACAGCCAGCGTTACTTGACATTCACAAATCGTACGAAGTAATATCTTTATCTGAATACTAATGCAAATTGGACGGGCTTTTTTATATTGATGTCTATTCTGTGGCTGCTGAATAGAGTGACCGCATGCTCAAGGCTGCAAAGGAGTTCACTGACCTCCCTAATCATCTCTGTCATAGCCCCTGAATGACATACACATTCAATCCTGCCTCGCCTCTCTACTTTCATTCATAAAAAAAAAAAAAAAAAAAAAAGAGAGAGGGGGGGAAATTTGACATTGTTCTTCCTCCAGCAGCCCCGCGAAAGGGAGAGAAGAGAAACTCAGCCCAGATGAGGCCCCTGGTGTTTTTAGTTTAGCTTCTATTCAGCAACAGCCCCGCCATCTGCCTCCTTCCTGCCAACAGCCGAACACCTCCCTGCGGAGATGTTAAAACCTGCACCCCCTCCACCTCCGCTAATAGCGAGTATTCATATTAGCAAACATACACATACCTCGAGAATGCCTCCCTTCAATGTGTGTTTTATGTAGCTGAGTATAGGCACAAAGCAGTAGCTGTTATAGCCTTCACAGCCCCGTGTGGAGAATTAGATCACTGGGGAAAAATCCTTCCAAGCCCCTTTATGGAAAATAAGGCCTTAGACTGTAAATGCAAAGCCCAGCGAACAACAACCCTCAGTAATGAGCCAATACCCCATGGCCCATTTGACTAGGAGAAAGAATTTGCTTTTTACCATTCAATTCAAAAAGACTGAAAAAGTAAAATGTGTTTTTACTTGGCTCTGAAGGTTTATATTCTTTACAGTTGCTTTTGCACAACCTTTTCCCCCCCAGGTCGGACGGGCAGCGGGTGCCCCCGCACTGGTGGGGCCGCTGGCTTCGGCGCGGAGCTGGGCGAGCGGCTCCGGCTTCACGCTTCCCCGCGCACGTGGTCGGTGGTGGGAGAACCACCGGCACGGCAAAGCTCCCCCCGTCCTCGCAGCCCCCCGTCCGCCTGAGCCTCCAGCACCTCACAGCGATGGGGCAACCCTTGGAGACATCGGAGCCTCCAGCACCTCACAGGGATGGGGCAACCCTGGGAGACATCGCTGGGGGTCGGGGTTAACGGGAGCCCTTCGCTCAGGGCCGAATCCTGCTCCCAGGGAGCACGGGGCTGCGGAGGGGGGCGTTGACAGCAACATCTTTGCTTTGGAGAAAGCTGACGGAGAGGTTGGAGAGCCTGTCCTGAGGATTGGCCCTGGAAATCCCAACCTACGGCTCAGCTCCCAGACATCACCGGAGGGATGTTTCCCTCAGCGTGACCTCTGAGTGCGCCACTTGTTACGATTCAAACAGCATCCCAAAGCCTTAACTTGCAAAGAAGTCTTAGAGCAAGGGAAAGGTTTAGCACTACTCGAACACATCATCAACCCCAAGCTACCGGCTGAAGGTGCGGGTGGAAACCCCGGGGACCACCGTGGCAGCCACCGAGGTTGCTCCCAACGCCCGTGGGTTCAACTGTGCCCGAAGTGACAGCGCCAATACGTACTTCAGGCTGAAACTGGGAAAGCTGGGGACGCTTTGCTTCTGCCGCTTCCCACCCCTGCGCCCAGCCCAGGCTGCTCGCTTGCTCCCGCGCACCGACCTCATCTGCTCTGACCAAGTCCCTGAGATGTTGCCCCATAAATCAATTCTTTTGGCTGTGAAAAATGAGCCAAACGAGTTACACCAAGAATCTGGTGTTTTATTAGGACTTTCTCGAAAACAAAACCAACCCCCGGTGTGATTTATAGCTGTAACCAAAAGGGGTATGAAAGTAATGCCCCCACCCCCCAGCCTCCACGAAGCCCATTTATTCCCCTGTCACTTTTTTGGCAAACAGGCTTCAAACCCTTTCCTGAACAATGGAAACTTTCTGCCGGGTACATGCAATCCCGAAGCCGGGGGGCTGTGAGGGGGCTCCCTTCCATTAAAGAGCTTTGAAAAATAAACAGGGACTCAGGTAGCAGCTGAGGCGTATCAGAGAGACACGACGTTTCAAACTCGCCAGATATTATTTGGGGGGGAAAAAAAAAAAAACAAAAAAAAAAAACAAAAACCCCAACAGCTTTTGTCCGACGTGTTAACTTTTCTTCCCTTCCAACTCGAGGGGAGATCTGTACTGGCTTCCCCGAAACGCCGTTCCCTTCTCAGCATGACCGCAGTTATTCAGCTGCGATCCAGCCTGTGCCTTACCGGGGCTGTCGCAACTCCGGTTTTGCTCCCGAGATGTGGATACAAACGACCCTTCCGTACTTTTTCCCACCCGAACGCACACAGCCAGAGCCCTTCGGATGCGCGCCGAAGATGCGCGCTACCCATCTGCGGGGGCATCTTCCCTTCCCCGACTGCAGTTATAGAGGCAGCCGCGGGTCAAACCCGGCGTGTTGCATGTACTGCTACCGCTGGGAGGGGACTCCTGCGAGACGGGGATCGTCTTAAAAGCAGGTTGGGTTTTTTTTCCCCCCTCCCGGGCTCCTCTGCCGCTTGCCCGAGCCGCGGTGAGAGTAAGACCACCCCGGCCCGCCTGCCACCACCTCCCCGGCCCCGCCGTTTGTAACTCCCGCTCCGAGAGAAGGGAGGAGGACGGGGGGGGGGGGGGGATGTCTCCTAAACCCGGCTACCCCGCCGCGACCGACATCCCCCCGCCCCGGGCCCCCAGCCCATGTGCGCGGCCGCGCAGCCTTACCTGCCGGCTGCCCGCCGCTCCTCTCCGCCGCCGTCCCGCCGCCCCGCCGCCCCGCCGGCATCCCGCCGACGGCCGCCGCCAGGCACAGGCACCAGACGGAACCCCAGGCCGCCCTCATGCCTCCGGCGCGGCGCCGGGGCAGCGCGGCCGCCGCACCGCCCGCCTCAGACATCCCCCGGTCGCATGCTGCCGCCGCTCACCGCTCCGCTCCGCCGCCGCGCTGCCGGGGGAGAGGGAGAAGAGGCGCTCAGGGGGGAGGAGGGACCCGGAGGAGGGGGGGAAAAAAAAAAAAAAAAAAAGGAAAAATAATAGTAAAAAGGGAGGGGGGGGAAAAAGTTGGGGAGGGGGAGGCAAAAAAAGCGCAAGGGGACGCGCGCAGCCCGCGGCGCCTACCTGCGCAAGCCCCGCGGCCGGCCGCGCACCGCGCATGGAGAGAGGGAGCGAGCGAGCCCGCAGGAGCCGCCGCCGCCGCCCGCCCGCCCGCCGCCGCCGCGGCGCTCCTGCGTCTGCTCGGCGCGGCGCGGGCGCGGAGCGGGGCGGCCGCGATGTCCCCGCCCGCCGGGCCGGGCCGCCCGCCCCAGCCGCCCCGCCCCGCCCCGCCGCCGCCGCCGTCCGCCGCGGGGGGCCGCGCCCGCCGCCCGCTCCGCTCCGCGCCCGGCCCCCGGGGCTGCGGGGGGACGGGGAGGGGGGGGGGGGGGAAGGACCCCGTCCGGAGGGGGAAGGGGGCGGGCGGCCGTTCTGCCGCGGCGCTCTCCCGCCGAGTTGCCGGGATAGATGAGGGGAAAGTTGGAGCGAAAACCCCGGTTCGGGGCTCAGCCCGAGGACTCCCACGGCAAGTGGGTGCCGTGCCTGCTCCCCCGGCAGGGTTGCCACGCTGTACCCCAAAACGAAGCCGCGAGCGTGCAACCGGCTTCGGGCACCCTGGCTTCACCCACCGAACGCCCAGAATCGCCGCGTGTTACTGACGGGAGCGGTCACAGCCTCCACGGGCTCGGCACGTTTGCTGCCGCTAACTGGACCGGCTACTTTAATGAGATCTGATTAAAGGTCACTTGTGTCTAGTTATGATTACGATGATCGAGTCGCTATCATAGTTAGGGTTTGGGATACCGTGGTCATCTCAGAGACCCCCGACTAGACCGAGTTGCCCAAGTGACACGCATCAGTTATTGCTGACAAGCGATCCGAGCTGCTTCGTACAGAGAAGTCACAGCTCTGCTTTAATCCCCCTTGACGTAGCAGCTCATTCACCAAAAATAGATCCAAATACTATCAGCGCCAAAACCGCTCTGCATAGGGGACCCAAAAAACCCCAACCTGCGGAACGGTCAAGCCGAGGCTGTTCGGGTCAGAGAAATTGGGCAAAAAGCCGGGGCAGCGTGGAGGTTTGGCTTCCAGCGAGGGCGTACGGCCGCCGGGGAGGGCTCGGAGTTCGCGCCGTTGTCGCTGCAGCCGGGTTCTGTCTTGACACCTTTATCAGGCACAGCGACTCTGACATCTCAATACTGTCGCATTGTGTGGGGAAGCATTGAGACGAGGCTGCGGCAAGGAAATCCTACATGTCAGCGGAGACCCTCGCTGGTGACACCGTCAGTTTAAACGAAAACAATGGGGGGAAAAGCAGACGTAGAAATAAAATGCGGTTATTTCACCGTCACAGGGATGGCTTGGCAGCGTGTCAAACTGCACGACGCTTGCTCTCACGACTGCTGTGCTGGAGGTGCCAGAAAATCGATAAAAATAAAAGCAGCAATAGCAGCATAACTGTGACGCCGCGTGAGGAGTTGTTACTGTTGTTATTTTGAAGATGACTTTGGCAAAAGCGGGACAAATTCTGATCTCATGTAAAGTCAGCACCGTAAGAGCAACACCCGGTATTGTTACTATGATGATCCCCATTTTCCAAGAGGAGAGCAGCAAAGAAGGATCAGGAGCTTTCCCTAAGCCCACAGCTAAAATAGAAACCTAAGTGAGAATTCAGGGTGGTTTCTCACGCTGTGACTGTGTTTCGGAAGCACCGCAGGGACTGTTCCACCATTGCCAGGTGAAGGCAAACGCTTTCGTGATGTTCCTGGAGTGGGGCAATAGGCTGGGAACGGCCGATCCGAACCCGGGGAGTTTTAAGGTTGCTGGGAGATGTAAAAGGTCTGCATCTCAGACCAAGTCAGCTCAGCCCTTTAATGGTTTTGAACTGGTTTTCATTTGGAGGAAAACTAAAAGCTTATAACATTTGGAAGCCCTTTACAACAGGAAATCAAAGGGGGATTGAGATAGTCCTGTATGAAGGACTTCAAGGTTCGCCGTTTTCCCTAGAGTGGGATATTTTTAGGTTTCCCATTTATTAACCTCTGGTGCAGCACACTCACGTGGGGCTGGGGAGCGCAGACCCGAGTTAAGTGCGCATTTTCTGATGCTGCTTCGTCACTGCGGTGGCCGCCAGAACAGAGCCGGGGATGTAGTGCTGTGAGGCAAAAACTACAGCTCTGGACTGTGTCTCAGCCACTTTCTTACTATAAAAAAAAATCCACGTACATAGACTAGTAAAGCCTGCACAACACAATTGCATTTATTTTAGGACTATTATGCCACAAGCCGCGTATTAGCCCTAAAGTTTTGCTTCCCCCGCAAGCTAGGAGCGTGCACTCCCCTTCATGCAGGGATACTCTCGCTGCCAATGTGTTTGTTCTCCTTTTACCCTTTATAAACATTCCCTTCCCAGAACTTTGTATTTGTTTATCCCCTTAATATCCAGAGCTGTCAGTGATGAAAATCAAACCCCTTTCGGCAGCTCAGGGATGGTGAGCGGCTGCCCTTTTCCGAGCAAGCAGCTGAAATACAACGTGGTCAGCAGTGCTCTCGGTGTCCAAGCCTGTCACCGTCACGCTCCCACGACACCTCCATCTGCCCGGACCCCTCCGGGGGCTCGACCACCGAGAGCAGCTGTCCTGGGAAGAGATTTGGGGGCCTGGGGGAGTCGGCATGGCTAAAACCCCTCTCTCCCTTCGTGCCTCTCCAAAGCCCTGCCTGGGAGGGAGGCTGCTAGTCTCTCTCTCTGAAAAGTGCAACCAGTTGATAGTCTCAAAATAAGCTAAAGGCAGGCTGCTGTCAGCAAAATCGGCTCCAGGCGTGAATGCTTTGAGCAGTCCCTTCTGCCTCTCCGTCCAGAAGATGGGGACGGGACAGGCTGTGAGATGTCTGTCCGAAAACCCGTGGGGCTTGAGGCTCCTCGCGAGTCACCTTTGGTGACATTGCTGGAGGAGAGCGTGCGATGAGGTGGGATGCGGTGGCACGAGCCGCTTCCCTTCCTCCCGCAATTCCTCCCGTGCACTGTTGCAAGCCACTTGCCTCAACATCCGAGCTGTCGCATTTAGCAAAGCAGACAGTGGAGCCCGGGGAGGGCTCTGTAAGGATCTTGCAAAAATGATACTGGGGACCGGTACCCCTCTACATCCCCAGCAGTGGATCCTTGCAGAACTTGCTTCCTTAGCAGGCAGAAAGTGACCCCTCATTCAATACTGAGTTGGAGCAAAGCAATGAAGTAGGAGAAGCTTCAATGCAAGTTTTAATACGCTGGGCAAGTTTGATTAGAGATGTGGTCACATGAGTCTCTGAATCACATCAGGTTAGGTACACAAAAAGAAATCACCAAATATTTCTTATCAAAACTTGGACTTATTAGCCGACTTGTGAGCCAGACTGAGCGTTGCAGCCCCGCGGTGCTGTAACAAGCTGTTCTTTTGGCCCAATGGACAGTTACAAGCTCGCATTAAACTGAATTGAAATATTGGTTTGGAGGGCAGTGCCAGTGTGTGTGAGTAAAAGCCCAAACTGTCCACCCTTAGCATCCAAGGGCTAAATAGTATCAGTGGATGCAGATGCTGGGGTACATTTTACAGAGCTCATGTCACTATCCATTTATATCAATAAGGTGCATTGGAATGGCTAAACCTTTTTTTATTAGCTAGCCAGCCCAAAGGACCGCGATTCCAGGCAGGTTTATTGAATTTCAAGCCGATAGTCGTTGTTGCTAAGATTAAGGATCCAGATGATTGTCAGGGTAAACATTGCAAGAGGTTAAGCCACCCTGTGAAGGCTCTCCCTGTGCGTGCACCCTCTGCAAGCTGGTTGCAACACAACCTCGTCCTGTGGGATTCGTTTCCCACCGAACAGCATGGACAGATGAGGAATGCAGGGCTCTGCAAGGGGCGAGTTGTTTGATTTGAAGTGAAATAAGAAGCAATGAGTGAGCTGGAGAGACACAGCGAGTCTCTTCTGCGAGAGCTGCATGCGGGGAGGTGCTGGCAGAAGTGAAATAATTTGGCAGCCTGGAGAGCAAAGCAGACGATTGGAGAAAGGAGAGAGAGGAGAAAAAAAAAGAAAAAAAAAAACCAACCAAAACTGGAGAGAGCCTGTGGAGGGTGTGAGAAGCAAAGATTTAAAATCAGACCTTGAAATAATGCTGACTCAGCAGAGCAGCTGTGCGTGCAGCCAGGGACTGCAGCAGGGTCACACGCGGCTCTCGGAGGTGCCATTGACCGCCAGCGCAGGCTGGGTGTTCCCTGTCCTTGGAATAAACCAAGACAATGCTCTGGAGCCTGGAGAGAAGACAGAGATCGCTTCTGCCTGCCAGACCTATGCGTGCCGTCACCATGTGGGACATTTCCAGCAAACGTGGGCTGGAGCATTGCACTTGCGGGTATAGCAGGACACTTTACTTTGCAGGGTGCTTGAAACGAAGCCACAACCTGTTTAATCGGAGCCCGATGGCTGTACTTAAAGTCTTCTTTCCTGGATGCCACCAGAGACCACCAAAAGGCACACGGGCTGCCTGCCGCTGCCTGTCCACCCCAGCTGCCCACCCGCAGCAGGGGGGTACGGGAAGACCCCTCGTCTTCAGCCCTTCGGAGATGTCACACGTCGGGCTCTTCCCCAAGTCCTGGCCCTGCTGTATGGCCTGGTGGCCACATCCCTACCCTCCTTCATCCAGGGGCTTTTCCCCTGCTCTGCCCCACTCCGAGGTAGGGAAAGGGATGCATCGTGAGAGGTGAGGGAGCTTTCAGGGTAAACAGCCACAACCTAAAATAAATATGAGCTGAGGGCTTTCATCTGCTGGGAATGGCAGAATTTTAGTCAATATTAGGGCATTATTACTACGACTTTCAGGCAAGCTCTTTCTCAGTGGCACGTTGTCTTACTTCAGGGAAGGCTCAAATAGGGGGACAAATCAGCCTTTCTTAATTCTGCTTTAATACAGCCTGTGTGCTCCTGCAAGACAGTGCTGACACAGTGCTGCGTCTGACCAGCCCAGCCACATCTAGAGCCTGCTTTGTATGGCTATCTCCTCACAATTCCTGTGGTAGTTTTCGTTTTCCAAAGAGCATGGCGCAAGCTCCGCTCTGGGTATATTCCGCTGCAGAGATAGGGTGGGTGGATCAGACACATATCGGGGTATTGAATATACAGCACATGTTACAGAATTGAGTGGCTCTATAGCTTTTACTGGCCTTTGAAATAAGAAGCAACATACATATGTATTCCAGATCCTATATGCACATCCAGCAACTTCAGAGTGGAAAAGCAATTGAGGGTCTCAGGATACTTTATAAACAGAGATAACCCTATAGGGGGTAGTTAAGTGTTATTATCCCCATGGTACAGTCGGTCACTCCAAAGCCCGGGAAGGTGAACCGCCTTCCTAAATGCCAACTCCTGGTCTGCAGCTTGGCTTGTGGGACCACGTCCAGCTCTGTCATAATAAAGTGATAACTACCCCAGGGATCTTGTGCTTTTGCAGAAATGTGATTCCCCTCATGCAGCATGCTGGATGTCCAGATCAAACATCATGAAGAATGCAACCTGTGGTCAGGGAGGTTTGGCCTCCGCCAGCCCTGAAAGGCCTCTGCGTAGCAATTGTGGCATAAATCATTTCATTCATCAATAAGAGAAAAACATTTGTGGTGTGGAAAGCAGCAGTTACATAAGAAATTGGATAGGAGGCAGGTAGGTATTGACTTTAAGATGTTGCATGGAGCCAATGCCTTTAATCAACAAGGGAAATGTTTGAATGTTAATAGAACTAACAATGAAACCGGAGTCGTGTTTTGACAAGTATTTCCAAACATTCCAGGAACACTGCGATGCTCTAGCAGCCTCTTTCCTAGGGAGGGAATTGATTGCTCAAGTTATAGTGCAGTTTGCAACGCGCAAACAGCCTCGCCAGCGCCTGCCGAGCTGGGATGCTGCGGTGGGCAGGGATGGGCGGTGGTCCTGGCGGCACTGGGGGAGATGGGCAAATGAATATTTTGAACAAATGAGAGCGCTTTCTTCCTAAACTGGACAAACATCCTGCAGGCTGTTTAGAAGAGAACTGAAGTCAATGCTGCGAGCTGTTCCTGGGATAGAAATTCTGTTCTTTACTATCCTTTTATATGAAGAAATTGCTCATGATGCATTTTTCCAGAACTTGGTGATGTTCCCCCTCCTCTGTTGCATTTTGCCCCACTTTTTTTGGTATACTTTTAACACAGGTCAGCTCTATCTGTTCCGAAAGAAAAGCCCGAGTCATTTAAAATGTGACCAGAAGAGTGCTGGGGGACAGATCCGTTGCTGAGGATCAGCCCTGCAAGGCCTGCATGGCTTTGCCCTTCTTTTCACGGCTAATTTTGCTTTAGGTCAATAGATCAGATGAATCATTAATAAGCATTTGGAAACAGGGGATGTCAGGTACCGCTGATCTTGAGCACCGTGTAAAAGATTCACCCACCAGTCAAAGGATTTTATTTATGGAGAAGACCCAAGGTTTACCCCCAGATTTGCCATTAACTGCGTGACTCTAGAAACTCCCCAGTCTCTTTGCGCACCTCCTGCCTCTGCAATGCTCTGTCACCCATGTCTACTTAGGTTGAAAAACCCACGTAACTTCAAGAGAAGTTAGCAAAGCACCTGAGTTAGGAACCTGATGGACCTGTGCTGTCCCTATGGTCAACGGAGAGAGCTAGATACTTCCAGAATATGACTTTTTGAACTTAAATTGCTTCTGGTGGTGCCTGTCTCTGTATGCTGATAAAGGAGAGATCCTGGATGCTCAGCTGCTGAAGGGGGGGTGTTTTCACCCCATTTTAGCAGCCTGCGGTGTTGCTTTCTCTGCGTGGAGGGAGGCTTGAGGGCTTTGCTGTGGGGGTGTAAAGAGAAACAGGATGCCCCTTGGCCCATGAGCACTGGCTGGAAATGCTGGAGTTGGTCCAAGGTGCAAGATCCATGGTGGCTGAAGGCTTTGTTTCTCCAAACCACCACCTTGCCTGAGGTCAGGGTCTGCCCCCTCCATTTCACACACAGCGCTGTTTCACTTTTGTGCATCACCTTTAAATCTGAAAGATCATAGAATCATAGAATATCTCAAGTTGGAAGGGACCCTTAAGGATCGTCGAGTCCAACTCCCAAGATCACATTTCTTTGCAAGTCACAAATATATCTCCAGTACTAGTGAAAGGTAAATAGATACTTCTGAAAGCGTTTTTACAGCATAACTCCAGTCTTCCTTAAAAATACACAGCCAGAATAGCCAGTGGTTTTCAGTCAGTGGTTTTCAATCTTCTTCATTTGCCGACATCTACATTTTTTCCAGCAGAGCTTCAGCCCCTTGTATAGTTAAATTGAAGCCTACTGACAATAGGCTTATTTTTCTTGTTAAGTTTTGTAGACCATTCAGAAGAAGTCAGTGTACCCGGAGACCCTCAGACTAGAGTGAAACTGGTTGAAAACTACTATATACTTATTCTTCTGTAACTAAATATGATTTTTCTTTTCCATATATTTGTACAGACTGTCTACTTCAGTCTCTATAGTGTCTGGAATCTGTGGACCTGCTAATTAGCGGGTACAGAGTTTTGCTCCAAGGTTGAATCTAAATATTATTTAAGCATTTTCAACTATTTAGTGATACCGCTATGTGGAGTGTAACTACGACAGTAACTGGGAACCAACACTAATGGACAAAATCAAGTTACTCCTCTTAATCATTAGTTTCCTAACTTGATGCAATGAGAGGAAAAAAAGAGTTTAAATGAATCAGGAAAATAGCGTTAATTGTCAAAAGGCTTAATGTAGTTTACCCAGAAATTGCTTCTTAATTGCTCATGGTGGGCTCACGGGACACAGCATGCAAACAGTGCAGATCTTACCAATTTCTCTAGCCTAGCACTGGAATGCAAATCTCGTTTTTTGGGGAGGAAAACTGTACAGAGCTAGGCACTTCAGAAACAACAACAAGCAGGCAGCTGCAGTATCCACTCTGGTTCATACAAATCACTTGATTGTGACAGCAATTTTGTGTCCTTCTCCAAAATTCAGGCTTAGTGTTAATCATACGCCGTGGTAAGACAAAAGGGTTGCATATTGCCAGGAATATATTAGCTCCTCTTTCAATTGAGAACACAAGTAGGAACTTGGTTGAAAAGGGCATATTTTCTCTGTGGCTGTTGATGCCTCAAACCATAGAAATATGAAAATATTTGTAATAGTTTGTATCTTACTATACAGTGGAAGGGGGATAATCCACTGTCAGGCTGGTTTCTCTACAGACAGCTGTGCAGCTAGGCTACAAGAAATATCTGTACATGTTAATAGTATGCCAAAATCAAACGTTCTGAACTTTGAAAATATATTCCTTTCTGCAGCTGACAGTGCTAAAGTTAACCTGGGAACGAGACACCACTCTGTCTGCAAACCAACAGCAAATTAAAACCACTATTTGCTTCCAGCTAACTGACTGGCTTAGGGTAATAAGAAAGACAAGAAAGCTACAGAAAAGTTATCATTTTTTCTTGAAAGCTGTGTGACAAATTTCCAGTCACTTCTTTGCCAAAATAGTTTCATAAATACTGGAGACATTTGATTTTATCCACCTTGAATTCATAGAAATGTTGAAGCATGTTCTCACAGGTAGCCACAGTTAATCTGTGTAATCTTGAAATGGCTTCCAGCTTTTAGAAGTTTACATTAAGTAAAGATTATCCAATTATAGTTTTCTTTAAAGATAAGAAAGATAAGGTTGATAGAAAGACATGCTAGATGAGTAAAGTATGCTACTTATATTTCATACATTTTTTTCAGGGTACGCCATGAGATGAGTCTAAAATTAAAACACAGATTTTGACTACACAGGAGTGTATGACATAACACAGTAATTGAGGCATAAACACAACAAATGATGACAACCATTGGTCATAAATATTACTGCTACCTAAAACACATTGTGGCACTATGGCTTTCATCCAGAGTTATACATTAGCTTTCAAAATGCCTCACTTCATATTTTGATTTCAGCCAATAATTACCTGTGGCCTGACTCAGCCACCTGAAAATAAATGTTGACTTTTCAGTAAATTGTAAGCATTATCGGAAGGTCTGAAGTCTGACAAATGGCTGGCGATGGATCATTTTGCAGGAGGAATATTGTGTTCGGAGAAATGAGAAGAGCATTTGTAAGTTTGGTGTTAGGAAATGGGCTCATGTGCTAACTTTAAATTCAAGTTCTCTTGGTCTCTGACAATGGATGACTTATATTATATTTGCTTCTACCTCACTGCAGCTTTGAAAAATATTCCTTTTGTAAGCAGGCTTGGACGTACTTAAGAAACCTGGTGAATATTGGTCCTGATAAGGCCAAACATTAAGTTAATATCCGTTTCAATTGTATCAGTAAAGTATTTCATGGAATGATTTGAAAAATAAATATTAGTGTAATGTGTCAAACTGGCAATAAACACAATTTAAAATAAGGTGTTGTGGCTTATCATAATGAACCGCCCAGCTGAAAGCAAAAGAAAAGCCTACCTGCAAATAAAAATACAGGGTATACCTAAAGGAAATGGTGTTTCACCCGGGGATGCTGAAACTCTGGAGCATCATTTCCATCCATGGAGGGTGGTCCCTGCAGTTGGGTGTACCTGCTCTGCTGCATCCAGAACAGCTGCCCAGATGCTGCCCTGAGCCCACCCTGCTCTGAGAACCTGTGTGGGCAACTGCTGGAAATATAAGAATTACACTAAGCAAACAGCATGGCCACATCACCAATGGCTCATCTGGTTGGAATCAGCAGCTTAAGGCCGTGATTTCAGTCCAACGTTGGTCTAAAAGGCAACAAATAATAATTTGCCATGGGGATTCCTTGTGCTTTCCTCTTCTTTTCTTCAAGCTCTCTGGCTTCCCTTTCTGATCAATGTTGAATTGAAGAGGCTTTTTCCTTCAGCGATCTTCTGCCGATGTCATGCTGTGTGTTTTGCAGATGGTTGAAGGGTTTTCATGTTCTTTGAGAAATGGCTGCCTCGCTGTTTGCATGTGGGGAGCCTCGGTGATGGCCGGTGCCCATTGAGCAGAGCTGGAGCAATCCCATCTCCAGCCGGTCCCTGGCTGCCAGCGGATGCCGAAATGCTAACCATATGCTCGACCCTGAGACTGAATAAGGAAAATTCCCCAAATCAAACAGTGTCTTGCAGCGTTTTTAACATCGCAAGTGTTTATTTTTTTGCTTGATGATGTTGGAAAACTTTAAAAGATCTGTGAATTTAACTGAATGGGGTCAGTGAAATTTTCAGGGCAAAATTCATTCTGCCAAGAGACTGACACTTATTTGGGAAAAAAACGAGAAAGGTTTGGACTTTAACTGTTTCCTTGTCAAAGGTACTTGGTGGAGGAAGACTGAAAAATGTTATTTTTCCTTTGGTTATTGTGCGCAATAGCCACTTGTCCTTATTCTGGCTCCTTTTATTCTGTCACACTCACTTTTTCCCAGCCTCTACTTGAAATGCCTCAGCCTCACCTGGTGTTTGCAATGACCCACATGAGAGTGAATAAAAAGGTTGTGCTATTGTCACGCCTGCAGACTTATCTTTACTTATATAAAGCCTCTGTGTTTTGGGAGCTGGCTGTGCTCTGACAGCACAGGTCACCTCTGGCAAACTCAAATTAGAAGACCTGATGTTCGTTGGGGAAAAAAAGATGCTGCTGGGCATTACCTGCCCCGTGGCAGCGGGAAGCACAGGGGCATCTTGAGGACTGTTATGAGAGAGGATCTGGGGTCAGAGGTGTGAGAGATCCATGCTGAGATCTGCAAAGAAAGCAAGTGGCCTCTAAAAAGGAGGGGTCTTGCCTTGCCAAAATCACCTGGTGTTACTTTTGGGGTACTTGCTTCAGTACTTGCAGTTTTCTGTGTGTCCCACCTTGGTCTGTATTGTATTTTTTACTTCCTGAGGATGCTAAAACCTTAAAGGGAAAACCCGAGGACTGCAGCTCTGTGAAAAGGCGATAAAAGCTAACCCTTCTCTTCCCCGAAGCTGTGTGTATGGCCTTTCCAGGTGGGCAGAAAATGCAAGAAGTGGGCTCCAGGCAATTTGGGTCAGAATTGGTGAAAAGTTAGTTTTCACTTCGCACCTCTTCATATTCACAATAAGTTTAGAAATTGCCTGCGCCAACTCTATTTTTAATTCCAGATGAAAGACATTGCAGGCGGAGGAACTGGGTTTCTCAGAAATGGGAGAATGTGCAAGAAAACAGGGAGAAGCTGAGTGGGCAGATGGAGTGAGGGTCTCTGCTTACATATTCCTCACAAGGGATCATTTCCACCCACCGATGCAAGGCTATACCTTGGCGGCGCAACGTGCCGAGGGAATACCAGAGCTTAGCGGAAAGGTGAGGATTGTGCCCCGAGTCGGTGCAAATGTGAGAAGAAAACAGCACAGGCATCAAACCGCTACGGTGCTTCCTCATAAAGCAGCCAGCCGTTGCCCCTGCAGTCTCAGGTGCCCTTTGCCCACAGATCTTCCTCACGAAGCGGAGAGGAGGGTTCAAACACTGTCGGTCTCTGCCTCCCTGCTGTGACTTCTTTGGGATGCTGTGAATCTTCTAAGCGAGGAGAGGGTTTGATCTTGTTTGTTTGCAGTTATTTTTCTCTGCAGCTCTTCCTCAGGATTTTGTTAGCATTGCAAATTCCCATTTCACAATCAGCATTCTTCCAGCAAGACGGACAAAGGCATTCGAAACTAGCTGCATTTATCACTAATGCTCGAGCTGGATGAAACACAGGGCTGGATCCTCTGAAGGGAGGTTACGCCATAAGTCCATCCACCCCGGGGGGGAGCGGCGCTGATTTACCACAGCTGAGGATCCCCTTGGTGGAATTTAATCTGGTGAAGCTTTGGTGATGCTCTGATCAAAGGCAGCCCCTGCGGAGGCCAAATTCAAAAGGCTGAAGGAGGGAAAGACCATGCTCTTGGGGCGTGCTTCCTTAGGAGATGGCCCGAGAGTCCCGGCTCAGCCTGTTGCACAGCAATGCTGTTGCAGATAACAACCATCTGCATACTTGGCAGTCTCTCTCCAGTTGCATGTCCACCCCTGAGGCAATCGCTGTCCCTTGGATGGCCTGTTAGACCAGGTTTAGGCAGTACTGATAAGATTAAAGAGGTGAAAGAAAAGATAGGGCGTTCGCCCTTGAAAGCGCATTTGCTCAAGGGCCATTACACAAAGCTGGGCTGGGGAAGCCCTTTGCTCCCAGCTCTGCGCCTGGGCGGCCGTGTCCACCTCCAGGGTCCGGCACGCAGGACCAGGCAGGTTGCTCCAGCAGCTGGGAGCGTGGCTGCGTCCATGCAGGCATGTCCTTGGGGGTCCAGCAGGTTTTAAACTCTCAGGTGATGCTCCAGCATCAAACTGGTTGCAAAGGAGGAGCTCGTGGCGATATTTTCAAAAAGCGGGCTGGTTTTTGGTTTGGTTTGTGTTTACCCAGCTGAGCTTCAGTCACTTAGTTTTAGCTCTGAAGGCACTGAAGGGCAGTAGTGGAAACAAGCTGAAAAATGAATTATTTCCTTTTGTCTTCAGTGCTTCTGCTTACCCACTTACAAGACTTTGAAGAATCTGAATTTGGATGCTTCCCTCACCATCAGGCGCTTAAGGCAACTTCTTGGTCATCCCTGTCTAGCTTGAGCTGCTCTTTGCATGTCCTCGGAGTTGCTTAAACCCCATAAATGTTCCCTCCCAGCTTTCTTTGATGAGTGGCTTGCAGCCATCCCCATCTGTATTTTTTTTCCAATTGTCTGGTGGCAGGACGGTCTCTGCGGATTCTCTGCTTTCATTTCTAGCACATATCTGCTGTGTGCCTCTCCCTGACTGGGTGATGCTGGAGACTCAGATCTGATGAACTGTCAGAGTCCACTCTGCCATCACCGTTGTGGCGGTAACACAGAGCAGACTGATCCAAACCATGTATCTTTAGCAGCAGGTGCAGGTTCAAAATAGTGGCAAAACCCACCCAAAGAACAGGGTAAGTATGGGGGTAGTTACCCCCCGGTGCTGCTGGGTTAGACTGCTGTTGATTCAATGTTTAAAGCTTCTTCAGGGTATGTCTACTACAGGTTATCTCCACTATAGGGGAGCCTTTGATCAAGTTCTGCACTGTCTGCAATAAATTCATTTAATCAGATACATCATTCTTCCCAAGGAACTTGCATCCAAAGTAATTTGGCTGGCTCTCTCGACCTTCAGAGGGTTTTTCTGGTTTTCTACCCATTTCTTAACATGGGAATAACATAGGAACTGGAGCCTCAGTGATGGGACTTTAAGCTGTAGATTTTTGAGGCTCAAATCTTGGTTAACACTGCTGTGCTGACTGCAGATGTGATTTCCTTCCAGACATTCCTACTGAGCTGCACATTGCTGCCAAGATATGTAAATTGCCTCACTTAGATTCCTTTGCTTTCTAATATCACATCGAGTTAGGCATTACCTGGCTTCTCGTTAAGTTTGCTTTTTTTTATAGCTAATTATTTAACCTCCTCTTTTGCTGATCTGGACAACATTTTGAGCTCTGCTTATATGTCAGTACAGCTTTCATCTAAAAAACTGCACTGCTAGTAAAATCTAAGTGATGTAGGGTACCGCTGCCGAGCCACATAAGGCCTGTGTTGCATCTACGTACGCTTTTTCTCCTGCTGAAGTCCTGGGCAATGCCAAGGAGGAGAGGTGAAGGAAAACATCCTCGTGTGACGTCAGTGCCTGTGTGAAGGCATTTGACTACGCACTCTGCACCTTGATGTAAAACATTAATAATGCTCATTCGTTTTGCTGGCATAGAGAAACAGGGTGAATCACCACAATGACATTAGCTGAGACAAATAAAGAGTATTTAACAAGGCCTTCAAAGCCAGTGACCTCTGTAGATATGCCACAGCCAATACTGCTGGTCATATTTTACTAGCATCAATCATACAGAGAAGCATCTCTTTCCTTAAATAGACGAGCTGACTTCAGGGAAAGAACCTGGAAGAATAAAGTCCAGGTAACAGTTTGAAGGTGAATCTCTCTCCCATGGAAACAACTAAGTTTAGCACCTCAAAGCCTCAACTGGGAATCAGTTCAAGCAATCTGAATCTGACCTTGAGTGATTGTTCTTCTTCAAACCCTATGTGGCAAACATGTTAGATTTTCTTTACAAAAGGAAGGTGGATATTTGATGACAAAGCTTTTTCTCAGTTGTTTAATTAAGACAATTAATGATTAATTTCATCAGCAGTTTCTGTTTTCTTTGTTGGTGGCCTGTGGCTGAAGGACAGCAAAGGTCCTGCTGGCTCAAAGCATCTCAGTGCTGGGAACCACTTATTGTGCATTTAGCTTTTGTCAGCATTTCCAATAATTTGACCAATTTCTCATATGAATTATTCACCCTCCCTCTTCCCCAGCAATCGATATTTGCAGCAGCATATTTCTTTGGGTGAGCTGGACCTTTCCAGTTAATTTGGGTGCCCGTAGACTATGGCTGGGCCACAGAGGTGTGCTTCTTCAGAAGAAAATAAAAATGAAAGTCCCAGGATGCACAGATCCTTTAAATGCTTTTGGGACCCTCCAGTCTCCAAAGACCATGGGTCTTCTTGCAAGATTTGTCCATATGCCACTTGTTCTTGCTTATGGAATTTGTATGTTTAACTTCTGGGCTTCCAGAAAGATACCAGTGTAAGAAATAGTGCTGAAATCTATGTGTTACTATGTTCACTATCATATACAGCTTTGAGCACTTTAGAAACTCCTCACCTAATCAAAACTGAAGGTAAAACATTTCTGTAGGAAAAGGTACTCAGTAACACAACATCCACCAGCCCATGGCTCTGTCAACCCCACCGTCGAAGCTCTGTCTATAGCAGTGTCTAAAGCCGTACCCCATCACGACTGCAGGTTTGTTTTCATCAGGGGGTATGGGTGAGTATGTCTCTAAGTATATAAACTACAATCTTGTATCAAAAAATGCATTTGAAGAGTGGGATGTATCTCACTCATTCTTGAGTGACTACAAGTTTGTCTTCAAGTGGGTACTTTATAGGGGTAGGGGTCCCCTCCAAAGGGAGCAGGACTGGTGTCCCCAGCAGGGTGAGTGGCAGAGCTCCTGGGACCTGGTTAAGGGGATTTTCAGACTTCTTGGATACATCCAGGGAATGTCCTTGACTGAAACATTGCTGGCTTTAGGTCAAAAAGTTGATTCAGTAGAAGTTTAAACTTCTGTCCTGATGGTGTTTAGGAAACATCCTGATTTACTTAATTTAAACAAAGGCAGATATCCGGTTAAAATCCCTGGAGCTGCAGCCAATAAGTGCCTTATTTCAGCACTGTGCTTGCAACGACGGCTACCCACCATAAAAACACAGTTCAGGGGAATAAAAGTATTAAGAAAATAAGTGGATGTAATACTTGAATTAGATGCAGATTTGAAATACGTGAGGAAAGATGGAGCAAGTAGAAAGAGCTGACAAAGAATAAATAGACAGAACCTGGTAACAGCATGCTTAAACCAAGCTGCTGCATAGGGTGTGTTTTTATCTTGTATATGTGGTTTCTTCCCTCCCACTGAGTAGGTGAGAAAGGGACTTGCACCACCGGCTGCCTCAGAAAGAATCTGTGAAAGGGTAGAGAGCATGAGGGGCTGCAAAAGGAGCTGCAGGAGAAGACCTTGCTGTTGTCAGTGGATGCACTGATGAAGATTGGCTATGGGCAGATTAGGGACAGTGATGAGGTGATTTGAAGCACATTAATGCCTTCTCAGGCTACACCTGCAAATTGTCCATACCTGCTGGCCAGCCAGATACTTCATTGTCTCCAGCACCATTCTCTAAGTATCTCACTAACATGAATGGGTCTGTCAATACACATTATCATGGTTTTGGAAAGGTGGGGAGAGGTTAGATAGTCCTGCCTGGGCTCATACTGGAGATCTGGCATAAACCCCCAATCTCCTGAAACCCACATCTTAAAGAAAAGTGTATATGAAACTGTAAAAAATTTGGGTTGTAAAAGACCTTGAGAGGTCAATGAGTCCCAGCCCCTCCATTGCTTAATGAAAATAGTCGGTCTTGCCCCTCTCCTTTACATGGCTCTGGGTCAGGGAGGCAATGGGTGTTGGTTCCTGCAGCCTTTCTGCGTGCCGAGTATGTTCTGAAAGCTGTGGCTGGGCATCTACCTACCTGTGGACAAATTATTTCTCTTCTTTAGCTGAGTTAAAGCAGAGCAGCAAAGAAGATGCAACTGCTGTGGTGGAGCTGGTGTTCTGGCACAGAGAGATGCTGGTGCTTCAAAAGGTCTTGTGTCTTTAGGCCTATTCTTTGGATGAAAAGCACTTCAGACCATGCCTTTAGCCTGGTGTCAACAGAGATGGGACAAGTCCTTCCTCCTTTCAGAAATGAAACTGTTTTGGTAGTGGGCTAGGTGGAGGAGGGTGGTTTCTTGGTTTATTTTCTGCCTCTAGTGGCTGGGGTTTTCCAAGGCACTTCTCCAGTTAGGAAATCACATGTGAGAAAACAGTCTGACTGCAGCCCGAATCGCACCCTTTGTCGGTGCTGATGTTGGATTGAAGAGATCATCGGAGAGTCGATGGGTCTGGACAGGCGGTAGGATCAGATTTGGTGTCCCCTGCTTGGGTGCTTTGTAGCGAGCGACTCTAGCACTGCTAGACTTGAGTCATGTTCTTTCCTTTGCTTTAGGGTAATGATACTCACTGGAGTCATCCTGGCTCTGAGGTTAGACTCATCTGGTATAAAAAAAGGCGAGTTCAGAACAGGCCACCCTCAGACTCTAAACAAGAATGCTGTCGCTCGGTTTATGAATTCAAGATGTCAGGTTTTACATCCCGAGATCTATTTTCTGCTATGGTTTCTATTCAAGAAGGGCTGTGCCTGTGTAATGAGTAGCAGCTGATGAGGTCTTACAGCTCAGCATTACGCAACCGAAATCAATAGCGTGTATGCAGGAGCCCCTGGCATGGCACAGTGAGGCATAAAACCCGGGGCCAGTCCCATTTCTGGGGCTTCCACATCATCCCCGTGCCTGTCTGACATCTCTTGTGTATGGACAGGGACAGGCTTTTTTTGCCTTTTCTCCCAAACAGAGGGCAAGCCATGAAACCTGACCCTCCTGATTTTCTTTCCAAAACCCCTAAAATCTATTGGTGGGGATACTACGGTGCCCCTGGGGACAGACCTGTGCCTTAGCAGTGACCGTGCCTCATCCTCCAGGCAAGGTAAGTCTTGTGGGTGCAGATAATATCATTTATTAGATCTTTTAGTTTGGTCTAATAAAAGATCTCACCTCTTCCCACATCTGGTTCGTGTCCTGAGGGCACTGTGGGTACCAGAGCACCTAACCACCCTGACTGGGATCAAAAAGCCCAGACCCCACAGGAACCCTCCTCGCAGCCAACTCAATGTGGTCTCTCTTAATCCCCTTGATCTTGCTAATTCCCCCCAAGAAAAGGGTGCCAGGGAGCTGATGAGTTGATCTAGGTAAATAATGGCATTTCAGATTCCAAGAATGATAAATAAATTGCTTCAGGTCAAACCAAAACAAATTATCTGCATTTTCTTGGCAAACTGGGGAAAAAAAAGGAAAAGATCCCTGTAGGGTCAACCCCAAATAGTTTCTTCAGTCCAAACCCAAAATGTTTTATTGTATTTATTAACCTTTTCATTTAACTTTGTTTTCTTTTAATTTATGTTTGTCTGTAAAACAAAAAGGCTGTTTTGAGACACGAATGTGAAAATGTTGAAATGAAACATTTCGGTATTTCAGAAAAAACCCAACCCATTTTGTTTAGAAGATGTTGAAACAATGTGTTTCAAAATTTTTTCAAAATTCCCCTCCCACTCTTTTCTCTTTCTTTCCTTCTCCCTCCCCTCCCCCCCCAGCTGAAACTATTAGCTCAGATCACCCTGAATTTGCAAAGAATTTAATGTTCCAGAATCTTTGATTTCTGGCGTACTTGCTGTTTGTCAAAAAAAAAAAAAACAAACAAATAAAACCAAATAAAAAATGCTCTGCGGTACCTGTGAGAACTGGTTCTGGATGTTGCTGTGATACCAGTGAGGGAAGGAAGAGTGACTGGGTACCTCTGAGATGATGGACATTCCATCAGCCCAGGTCATGGGCAGTAGATAGCTCTGCCTTTCAAACCTTTCTTGCAACTATTACATCAAGATAGGTTTCCCCCACTCTGGGAGGTGAATGCCAAATTGGTGTTGCCTTCCTGTCCTTCTCTTCAGCAGTCCAAGCCTCCAGCAAACCTGGTGGGAAAGGTGACTTGCTTACTAGCTCAAAGCGAGGAGCTCCCCAGCGATGTAGGAAGGGTGATGCAGTTGGTGAGATCGTTGCTTGGTATCGCTGAGAAATTCTTGAGGAGTAGCAACTCCAGCAGGTTTTTTGGTGTGATGATGCATTTACATGTCAAGTTTTGTTGGCCGTTTGCAGAAGACAGGGTTGTTCCAGCAAAGCCAGCTGCTGCTTGGCAGAAGGTGTCACGTAGTTTGCAACCCAACCCAACACGTGCAACACCAGCCATGGCCCCAGACACAGGTGGGAGGTATTTGTGGTTCGATATACATCGCAAGAAGCATTCTGCTGGTGGCAGATGTAGGACAAGTGAGTTTGTGATAATTATGTTTAACCCATTTCCACAAGCCTTGTGGCCCTCAGACCCTGTGGTGCAATCTGCTTGGAGCTGATCCCGGCCATTTGGCCTTGCTGTGTGGTCAAATGCGTCTTTCGGATAAAAGGCCCTGGGATGTCACCGCCTTGGAAAGTGTAGTCCAGGGTGCTCATGAGCATCACAGCCAGCTTCACCATGTGTTATGCCCTGAGGGGTGCAGCCCTGGGTTATATGTCTCTAAACAGGGTACCCTCTCCTTGCAACACCCAAAATGGAAAGAAAAGAAGAAGGAGGAGGAGAAGGAGAAGGAGCATGACCCCTGGTGAGATCACTGTCTCATATCGTACGGGCTATGAGAGACGAAAGCCAGCTTTGAAGATGACTGCTTTCACTCATACCCAGCTGCTGCTCAGACCTTTCCCTCTTCTCCTCTGTGCTTGTATTGCCCCTGCTCTGTTCTTGCCCACAAGAACAATGACATGAAATATGAGAACGGGGCTAAAAAAAAAAAAAGAAGTGTTTTTTTCTTTGAATAAAGCAACAAAGTAGCCAACAAATTGGTTCTTTGAAACTGATGGGGTGGAAGGAGTCAACTGGAAATAATTTTTGCTATACAGCCTTAAGACCTTTTCCCTGGCAAACAAGTCATGTATTTTCTTTTGCATTTATAAACACCAAGTTGCCTTTTTATTTCAGTAAGTTTGGGCAAGTAAGAACAGATTAGTCTGTGGGGCAAAGGGTGGTGGCAGTGGTGGGGAGTATAAGTGTAGTTAGTTTTTTTTTACTCTGGTGTGAGAGAGAGCTTAGTGAATGCAGGGGTGTGTGTGATGGGGAGGGATGAAGTTGTTGTGTACAATGGTGCTGAGTGCCCCTCACGCGTGAGGAAAAATGAGACGTCCGTGGTCCTCGCTGGCGTGCAGGGCGACCCCAACCATCTGCAGCTCCCCCGGGGAAATTTTGAGGCCGTGTCCTTGTTGCTGCCAGATTTTTACTTTTCACCTCTATATTCATAGACAAGAGTATCTTCTGCCACAATAACAGCAAAGTTTGGTTACAAGCTCGGGTGCACCCCTGTTCTAGGGGTATTTGCTGTGATGGCTGTAGGCGCACGACATGACTGCGAGGAGAGGGAATCCTATTTCACCCCTGAGAGAAGAGTTTCAGCTCCACAGAGGCATTTAAGGGGCAGCAAGTGGGAAGATGCATGGCTCAGCCATGGCATGGGTGCTTCAGGGTCTGCCAGCCCCGTGTATCCCACCTTCACCGGTGATTTGGACCTCTGGACCTCTGCCAGAGCCCTGCCATCCCACCTTCTGCCGAAATTAAGTGACTCAACCAGGATCATGCAGGAAGTTTGTGGTGAGGGGGTGAGCCCAGAACCTCCCTCCTTCCCTTCCCCTCCTTTCCTAACCACAGTACTAGTCCTTTTTCTTTAATCTGCTGATTCACACGCAGCACGGTGGTGCACACATGCATTGAAGGGGTGTAGGATATGACTGAAGGAGGATACAAGGAAGAAATTCGGTTTCGGTAGCATTTCACACCCACATTGCACCACTTGGAATAACTGCATGCAGTGCAGAGCAGTGGAGAAATAGGGTCCCTTACCATGGGACTATTATATTACATATCCCATAAAACAAGCCCTTCATTTTGTTCATTAAAATCAGGCGTGCTTGTTTGTTGGAGTTCAACTGTACAGTATTTCTTCTATTTGTGGGTTTAGCTATAAAACCGAAAGAAAACTTTTCTTATGGTTAATTTTCCTTTTAATTGCTTGTAGTGGAGTCCTTCTGACTCCAGACCATTTCTATAATTACTGGACCACATTCTTCCCCCTGTACCTCTTTTATAGGGTAGGAGTACTATTTGCCTCCCCTGCGTCCAGAATCCTTGTTGAGATGAAGCTGTAGAAATGTAACCACAAATTAAGGCTGTCAGCTCTCGTATTCGTGTGTTTGTTATTCCTGTTGCCAAGTTGAAAACGGCCTTCTCTTTTTTTTTTTTCCTCCAGAAATAGAATAAAATTTTAAAAAAATCTAATCAAGCCAACTTTCTTGCAGTCTGGGTCTGAGGTTGGATGGAGAGGCTGTGCTCTGGTTGCAGTGAGAGGATGGGGACTCCAAAGCAGTGGGGTGAGAGTCCTACCTTGCCCACCAAGTTGGTTTTCAGGGATGGTTGGAGAAGTCTGCTTTTCAGGGCAGGCAAAGGACATCATAGGAAGGCAGTATTTGGGATGTTTTTAGTCTGCACTCCCACTGCAAAAGGAAAGCAGCACCTCAGCTCCAACCCCAGCTAGCCGTGTCTCTGTCTCTCATCAACCTCCTTTCCCCTTTTTGGGCTGTTGGTGCCTCAAGTCATTTTTTACTGTGCCCCATGTGCCAGAGACTGTTCTCTGCTGAGGGCTCAGCTCACTACAGCTTTGCACAGTATAAGGAAAAATCAAGTTTCACTCTCCACTCAGTGCCTTCGTGTTTCCAAATGTGATCTCAAGGCATGACTTCAAGACTGGATTAAACTAACCTGCAGGACCTGCACCCTAATTTTGAACAGTCCAAACTGCACTGAATCAAATTCCCCTTGGTTTGGCTGAAGTTCAGTTACTGCTGCCAGCAAGGTGGCAGAGGACTCCCCAGGACTGAAGAATTCCTGCCATGGGTTAGATCAGCCATGAGCAAGCATGACTGGCAGTAACTTGGGTGAAATAAGTTGACAAGCCCAGATCAGCTCCTACCTTTATATTCATCTGCCCCTATAATTACAGGAAAAGAGCAAGTTTGCTACAATGGCATAGCAGGTGGGCCAATAATGAAACATCATGAGGAGAGACACTCTCAGAGCATGCAGGGGGACTCAGCATCTGCTCATGATATGAGAGCATCTAGCGATGTCAGTCTGGACTCCTGTGGGATTAAATCCTGGAGGAACTGTGGATGTCTTTCCAAGAAAGCACAGCGAGCCTCCATGGGCATCTTACTGCAGAGAGGCAGCGGATGGGGCAGGCACGTTACAGCTGAGCACTTCACAGGCATTTGCCCCAACCAGAAACAGCCCAGATGTGGCTGGTCCTGTTGAAAAGGATGTGGTGGCCATGCTGGTTGGGTTGGAGGTAGGTGTCTCTGGTCACCCTGCAGTGGGGACCACAAGGGACACTGCCCAGTCTGCACATCGGAGTCCTTGGGCAGCAGTGGCTGTAAAACCCAGGTCTCACCCAGCCAGGGAGGGGATGTGACTCTTCTAAAGGTGTGACACCAGGAGAGGTCTCTGATGGTTCCCATTTTTTACCTTGGTCTGCTGTCTGGTCTCAGCTGTGGATCTCGAGTGTCTCTTCTTGCGCTTTTGCTATATGTCTCAGAGCTTGCGACAGCTTGGTTCATGCTCCAAGGTAATGCTTATTTACTGGCAGTAGGTTCAGTAGTTGCTGGGGTAGGCAAGTTATTTACAGAGTTCCTATTTCCTAATAGTCTTATAATGCAGCCCACTGTTGACAGTTTGTTTGAAAAGTCACTCTTCTTATATAAACATGTTCAAGTCAGTTATTATTTGCTTTTCTAACTCCTGTTATCAATAGAATTTATTATTAACACCCCTCCCCACTTCATTAGAAAATGTTGTTCTGGAATATTTGTGTGTCTGCAAATGATAAATATTGAGATTTCTGCTTTTTATATTTGTGAAAGGGCAATTCATTTATTCAAGTACTCAACTTTTGACCCGATCTTTGGAGTAGTCACTTCTGCTGGTTGAATTATTCATTGTGAATAAATTATCCCATGAATTTATCCCCCCCTTGCCTTTTTTTTCCCCCTGTTTGTGAAGCGTATGCTGAGTGATCCTGATTTCTGAGAACAGAACAGTCATTTGCGAGAATTCACTGAATAGTTGCATACCCAATGCTTTCAGCGGCAGCCGCGGTCTGGTTGCCTCCTTCCCCAGATGCTTTCCTGAAGACAGCCACGCATCTCTGTAGACTTGCGATGGAGGGAGAAGATTAAATACAAGACCCTCTTGGGGGGAATAAGACCACCCTACCTGCACATGGCTGGTTGAAGCGGCTGAGATTGCAACCTGCAGCCAGTGGAGCAGACCCTGCATCCCACCACCATCTCCTTTGCCTGCAGCTGGTCTACCTCTGCATTTGGCCCAACGTGTATAATTTAAGTCCTAGGGATGGGGAAAAAAAAGGAAAAGAGCACAAAATCCAAATATAAATCCATTCTGCAGACAGCCACGCTTTCAAGCGAGGTCCTAAGGAATGTTTTTCGTCACTCCCAGTGAAACTCTAGGACTTTCATCTCTAAACGCTTGCAGAGCTGCAGATGAAAGGCTCCTGACTGGAAGCACTTGAAGCTCAGCTTTTGATCTCTGCATCGCCTGCATGCTCGGCCGAGGAGCACTGCTGCAACCCTGCGTCCCTCTTCCGAAAGACAACAAGTGTTTTCTTTCCCTCTCCCTGTTTAATATTATCCCACTTTAGCCAAGGGATGGACATTCCTATTTTCTGAGGGTCAAATATTATGACAGCTTTGGATATCAATGTTCTCGTAGTACCTCCGGCAGTTGTCTTCCAAAATAACTTCACTGGTCCTTTTTAAGGAATAAGCTTTCCTAGATAGTTCAACTTTGATTCTCGCTGGGTTTTGGGGAGGGTTTTTCTCTCAGGGGTGGGGAGAGGAGCTTTATTTATTTTTTCAGAGGAAAACTCTGGCTGTTGCTAGATGGCTTCTAAATGAAACATGAAGCATTGCCAATCCCTGTGGGAGACAAACGACCTGGGACATGCAGAGCTATCACTTACTGTTGGAAATGTGAGGGTTGAGGATTAAAAAAGTGAAGTAGCAAGCATCTGCAAGGAAAATCCTGTGTGGGTATATAAGGTTCACTGCTGGGAATGGTCTGGCAAGTGGGGGCTGCTCCTTGTCTTAGAGGTCTTGCAGGTAAAATTAGGGAGGGAGGACCTGATTTTCCACTGCTGTATATGGTATCCTTTACTGCTACAGAAATTGAACATAAAATGCTGCCATGCCAGAAATCTCTGCTCGGGGGTTGGTATTGATTTACACCCACTTAGCACTCAATTTGTGCTGGTATAAAAGTCTATGTAAGGCAGTGGCAAATCGGGATAATTTTGTGGTAGTCCTGAATCAATAGTGTAATTAAGAGTAACGACCATGGAGGACTGGCTTTTTTTGTACATGCACTTACTCTTCCTCCTCGGTGGAAAGGGAGGAAGGAGCAGCGGGTGTTCGGCACTTGCTGGCAAGGCGCATCTCCCTGGCACAGCGGTGGTCTCCCACCTCCGGCGGCCGAACAGATTCATCATCCCGTGCTCTGCTGTGAACTAAATCCCTTCATAAAACAGCATCTTGGACCCTCTGCCTGTAAAAACTATGACGCCAAAACAACTTGATGCAGCAAGCTGGTTTAAATTAGAAGGAAAAGTGTATTTTAAAAACATTTCGGCTAATGCATCCTAAAGACTCCCGTAGAGGGGACAAGTTATATTCTCACACCTGCTGTGTTACTGAGGGGAAACTCCCAGGGTTGCTTTGATCAGTTAATGTTAATGCACAGCTTTTACCTGTCTTAATTAGGACTTTTGGCAATCTTCACTAATAGATTATATGCATTTTTAAGCCCTGTGTAGTCATACCCTATGTCTCCAGTAGTGGAAGGGAGTAAAACTGGTTATAGGTTAGCTTGGACGTGAGAGAAAACGCTGCAGTGCCGTGACATGAATCTCTGGTTACGTTTTGCAAAGTGGTTAAAGAAAAAGGGGGTAAGTCTGGTCTTGTGTTAGCCGTGCCATTTCTGGACCATGCTGGGAGGACATCTGCTCACTCCTACAGGGCTTCTACCTTTCCCTCGCTGATGGACCACAGTCACAGGTTGTCTATGCCCTCCTGAGCCTTGCCAGCTTTTCTCATATTCTCACATTGGGGCTTCTCCCAGGCTTCCCCAAAGTCCCTGCAGAGGCACAGGATGTTCACTAATATCCAGAAGAGCCAGTGAGTGAAATACCATAGAGTCAGCATGGATGCACCGCTCCAGCCCTGAGCACCTGGTGTAGGGTGCATGGAAAGGGCTGTGCTCATCCCATGTCTCCTGTCTCACAGTGAACCCAAATTCTGGCCCATGTTCAGTCCCCCTCTTTGCCGTGGGATCCTCAGCACAGGCTTGAGCAGCCCAGTTCTTCCTCCTCCTCTGTTTTGTGAGGACAGCAGCACCATGCCTTCCTTGGGGGTTGCGAGGACACCCCAGGAGCTCTTAGATGCTGCCATAATGGCACCCATGTAGCTCCTTGTACTCTCTGTGTACTGAAGGCCTGGGATAATTTTTGCAGAGACAAAATACCATTCCACAAATTAATTGCATCAAGTGCTGTGGAGTTTTACTCAAACTCCCCTTTCAGATTTATAAGCCTGACAAATATAACTTTTTTTTTCCCAGCTTGCTGGCCATCTGCTGATCCTCTGTAAATGTAGCTGAATTAGTGTTTTGTCTTAAAAAGAAGTTGACACACATTTACACACACAACCCATAAGAGTGCGATCCCAATGAAAGGTATTAAGAAATATCATAGCTGGCCATGAATCACATGGAAGAGTAATATGGCTAGATGTGTGTGTTTGTGTGTGTGTGTTTAATTTACTCTGCCAGGGGCTGAACACACTCCCAAGACAGCCCATGTCACCCATCAAAGGCCATACTGGTGACATTGCTTAGGTGTCTCTCCTGGTGGGATTCAGCATCTCTGAGAGTGGTTTTACCCAAAGCAGCTTTCACCCTTCCGGTGGGACAGAGAGGCACCCTAGGTCAAAAAAAAGGAGAAAGGAGGAAAAGGAAGGAAGGAAGGAAAGAAGGAAGGAAGGAAACCCTCAACTGGCAAAGGGTGTGAGCTCTATGAAACAGGACAAGAAGGTATTACATATGTTTTCCTGGAAACTGCTACATGTTTTATCAATTTGTGTGCACACGGGAGATGTCTCCTCTCTGCAGAGATGAGCATTCAAACATGCTGGGTTTTACAAGGGCCCGTCAGCTGGAAGCAGCCGTATCACCACGCAGATACCCCCATGCCCCTGCTCCTCCTCGCCCCAGGCTGCACGCAGAGTGCGTTATCCCTGGGTAGGATGCGAGCCCCTAGCATAGAGACGTGTATTCCTTTTCCATGGCTCACAACCAGGAGCTGCAATTTTTGGATATAAACATCTCCTCCTCTGCTTCTGGCTATTGGAGCTTTGGATGCATTTGCTCTTGGTTTTTTTGCAATAAAGGCAGTTCCTGGCATTTTATTTTCCCTCCCTGACTTGTGAATCAACTTGTTGGCTTCTGGGGAGTCCCTGCAGGCACAGCATCTCTCCAGGGCATGAAGACGTGGCCCTCGGCTGGTTTTGTAGCCTGAGGAGCAATGGCCAGACCCTGCCAAAGGATGGGAACGAGAGGACGGGGTTTTTTCTCTGGGGAGCTGGGACTGTGAACGCAGCCTGATGGCACCAGGCTGGAGCGCTTCGAGGCAGCTCCTCTCCCCAGGACTTGCCTGAGCCAAGTGGGCTGAGTGACAGGTTTCTCCTCCGAGGCCAGTAAGGAGAAAAAAACCTTTCATTGCTGCAAAGCAGCCTCAGGAGAGCAGCTCCCTGGCTGCTCCTCCAGCCTGGGACCGGGACCCTCAGCCGCTCTTTCATGTCTCCGTGTGAAGGTCAACGCCAGTGTCCCCGACCGGGGAGGATCCCTCGGCCCCGACCTGCCCTCTCCACGTAAACCCCTAAAGTGCGCCAGTGTCCGGGCAGATGTTCGTGGCTTCTACGGCACTCTGCGGCATCCCGAAACCCCGCAGGCAGGGCCCTGTGTGCCCGTGGAGGGGGAGACGTGGCCCATTGTGCATTGACAAGGACTGGAAGACAGTAAACAAATAAATCAAAAATAATTGAAATGACACCATGGGAAATAACTCCCTGGGGCTTGCAAGCAGACAACTTCTTCCCAAGGAAAGTTACTGGGGATGCTGCCTTGGAGATGTCAATGTAATGAAAACAAAAACAAAACCCACCCCAAACCAGGGAGTGTTTTACTTTAACTAACGGGTCCCTTTTAAGTGTAGGATATTGACATTGTGTTTGAATGGGGGCACCGTAGGAGCCCAAACTTGCCATACATGTATTTCCAAACCTACCACCTTCTGTAGAAACATCAAGGGAATACATTTGAATGGAAATAAATTCAGCTAACGCCTATTGATGCAAATGGGTAATTTCAAGTGCATTAAAGAATGTGGCCAGAGACGCTTCAGCAAACAATCCAGATCATGTTTTAATTAAGGTATTTTCTTTCTTCTTCTTTCTTTTTTCTTTCTTCCTTTTTTTCCTCCCCTCCATTTGTGGGCACAATAGCAAAGAATCCTCTCGGTCCCTGAGAAGACAAAAATTACACCTAAAAGCCAAGGCCGTCTAAAAACATGTGCTTTGATAAACATATATGGACATGAATTTAATTGTGCCCGTGCGCTTTCACTCTGCAAAGGTGACAGCTGAGCCAATCAGCTAACTAATTAACATACACTGCAAACGAGATTCCTCTTTTCTCAGGACCGGGACAGATGGCCTATGCCACTCAGCCAGCTTCCTGCGCCTAATCCCCTGCTCCTATTTGCTCCAGTGGCTGCAGATATTTGCATTCACTCAACAATAATCCATTGAAACAAATCACTCCCTTTTTTCTTGCCACCTCCGAGAAAGCACTACAGGCCACTGCCAACGTGGAAATGCTGCCACAAAGGAACCAATTATTATTTACAGAAAAATATCAGAAAAAGGAAAAAACAGGATTGCTGCTAAAAATAAAACAAAACCCCTAAAAAAGGGGGGGAAGAAATAAAACGACATCTTTGAGAAGGGTCTAGTTCATAAGAGCTGCATTCAGAGTGCCTGGAGCAAGTTTTCATATTTTTTTTGCCTGCTCCTGTTGGCATTGAATCTGATAGTGTGCTTTGCTTGTTAACATGTTTTATGCTTTATTTTGGACAACCGTTTTATGCCTTGGCCAACAATATAGATTCAGATTTGTTTTCTAACAATCCCTTTTCCAATGGCCCACCCGCTGCCAAGACTAAAAACGGTTGTAAAGCAAGATTTATTTTCAAAAATATCTTTTATCTAAACACATCCCTAGATGCTCCATGGAGACATCCAGGGTGCGACTGGACAGCCTGAGGCTGCAGTTTGTATGTTGGAAGATGCTGGTGCTGCAACATCCCCGGCTGCTTCTCCACAACTGTTGCGGTCCCCGGGGGGTCCGGGTGGGCTCTCAGGAGTGTTTTGTGAAGGATGTACAGCCCTGAGAACGAGGTAACACAGGTGCTTTTGCTCATGATGATAGTTTTGGGACCCCCACTCCGATCCATCCCACAGCCCAGCGTTGCAGAGGTCTTCCCTGGTTTCTCAGAAATCAGGCTGCAATGGTTTTTTTTGGATCCCGTGGAAAGAGAGGTTTTAAAAATACTGTTGCGTGTACTGTGATGTTCTGCAGTGCGTTTGCCAAGATGCAGAGGCTTTGCCGTGACTGCGAGCGGAGTCCTCATCCAAGCACTGGAAGGAGACAGCTCCCAGAGCCCTTTGGCAGTGTGGAACAAGGAGGGGGCAGCGATGGGGAGGAGACAAGTAAAAACCAACTGGGGATCTGGGAGATCAAAAAGAAAGTATTTTGGAAAAATTCTCCAAACTTCATTGATGCAGTCTAAGGAAAAGATGCGTCCAGAAGGGCTTTTTCAGTTGATCATTACAGCTTGGGTCCAAACCAAGACTGCAGCAAATGAATACAGGACTGGTAGGTCCCAACAGCACACCTGTGACATGTCCCAGTGTTGGTAAAAAATATTGCTAGCTGCTTGGATCAAGTATAAAAGGATTGCTTTGTTTTTTTGCAAATACAGAGAAGATTCAAAATATCTGACATCTAAAATCCTTCTCTGCGTGCATCATTTTTGGGATAACTTTAATCAGTTCCATCACATTTATGCTGTACTTTATTTCAGCTGACTGAGATGATCCCAGCCATTGATTCAAGCGTCGACTGATGTGACCATGTAACTGAGTCTTTTTTTCTGGGTTGTAAGAAATGGCTAGGTAAGAAAATGTCTGCTCTTGGGGGGGTGGCACAGTCGGTTATGTGGCTTCATGTTTGGCTATTGGTGCCTTGAGTCAGCCCTTCTGGGAAAGGAGCTAGCTTTCCAATGTCCATCTGCCCTGGTACAGTGGTTCACATAGTGGGATCTCAATCCATGATGGGTTAATACCAGCATTAAAATAGTAAGTGGTAATCATACTCAAGAAGGAGCACTCAGTGACAAACTGAATAGCTCCTCTCCCTCTTGCTGCCCTGGTTCAGTAGAAACACTTGCACTGGTTCTGGGGGATTACAAAACTCAGAACCTACTAAATACACAGGAAAACAGCAGTTCAGATGCAATTCCAGACCAAGGACTGGCAGGGAAACTCCCCAGCAAATAATTCCAGATCCATCGAAAGAACTGAATGCATGAAAATTTCCTTCTAGCTTGAGAAAATCCTTACATATGCCTTGTGTCCAGAAGCTCAAGTTCTTTGCTGGTGAAATGAGGATTTGCACAAATGTGCACAGCCTGTCCTTGTGGGCAGGTAGGTCTGGAGACCTGGGGACCCCTGCCCCCTTGACCGTGCCCCAGGAGTGCCTTTGTAACACAAAGCAGAGCTTCCCAGAGATCCCCAAACCCAGCTACTTTTACTTGTTTTCCCTAGATGTAAATTTTCTTCCTGTCTGTTGCCAGATTCACATGGAGAGGCCAAAGTAGAATAGGAGAGACTTCTCCATATATCTCCAGTTCAACCAGAGTGATGACAAGCAGCCAGCTCACATCTGAGCGGGCTGTGATGAAACTTCCTCCCTGGCCGTGCAGTCTTTCTACTTTCACATCAACGGTCACGCTACAGGGTCCTCGTTTGACCTGCAACTCCACAACCTCAACCCTCAAAGGCTGGGCGGCCTAATTAAAACAACAGACAACAAGAATGCAATTTTGCACGCTGCATCTCAGCCTGCAAGTTGGTTTGAGCACTCCTAACACCTTCTCCACATCCACCCAGCAGAGGAATGGTTACAGGACCATTGCTAAGAAGCCCATTTCAGGGGTGGTGGGCCCACTTTTTACTCCCTCTTATCTTTCCAGGGGATCCAGCCCCTTCACAGAGGCAGGAATCCATCCCTGCTTCCCCCCCCAGCAGTTTCCTCCTCTAGGCATCGAAATGAATATGCAAGGTGGAAAGATTGCAGCCTGGCAAAAAGCTGTGCTCTCCTTTGCATCTTAAATGACCACTGATCTCTCTGTAAAAAATAACTTCTCAGAGGAGCACGCAAATCCACTAGCCGGTTTGCATGCAATTAAAAGGAACCCAACAACAACAACAAAATCCCCTGTATTTTCGAGACAGAGTTATTTTTCATAGCAGAGCCTTAAAAGTCCTTCTCAATGTAAGATGCCAGTGGTTTCTCATGCAAACAAAAGATCCTGGGGCTTAGCTCTCTGCTGAGAGCGGAGGAAGCGCCAGGGTAGGAATGAAGGAACATTCAAACGGGCTCCTCTCTGACAGCTTTATAGCCCAGATACAATGGGCAGAGCCTCTCTACTGATGAGTCTAATTTAGGCAGCTCTGGCACCCGCCCCCCATGGCTCTGGTGCACATTCGTGCTGTCTCCTTCAATTCTTCTCCCCGGCCTTACCCAACAAATCGGCGTATCAGGCACAGCGGCCCCACGCACCAGGGCCCCGCACACCTTTGTGATCCTCCCTGCAGAAAAAGCTGCTGTTTAACAAAACAAAAGGACTCTCATAATCTACTTATTGTGCCTCATTAGGATTGCGGGCGCCCTCTTCTAATGGGAAAGTTATAGGATCAAGCGGCCAGTGCACTTCAAGGTTACCGTTCTGGGTAATAAAGACATTTTTTTCCCCGTTCATGTCCAAGCATGACAAGACACAGCGGCTCGCTCCCAAGAAGCCGCTTGACATCTTCATTGTTCTACCTTCGCCGCTAAGCATTTTTTTTTCACTCTTTTTTGGGGTGGGCACCGCAAAACCAAGCGGGACTTTTTTTTCCAGGGAGAGGTGTTTCGATTTGGTTTTTATTCTGCTCCCAGCTCGGGCAGGATCTCTGCACATTTTCAAAGGAGAGTCCTGGGCAGATGTTATCAGGGATAGTTTATATAAATCTGAGCCTAGGTTAATTCAGAAAATATGTCCTTTCTGCAGCAGCTGTGAACCACACAATGTAATCATGCTCCTGATATGGGGGCACTTAGATAACATGACAGTCCCTAGGTGATAGGGTCGTATCAAGCTTTGATGCTGAAACACATGCAAATTCCCTTTAGAGTTGGAAATGCAGTGCTTCTGGGGGCTGTTTAAAGAAGACATTGTTCACATAGTGTTTCTCACTGAAGCTGCAGTTTCTTATTTCCAAAGGAGAGGAGCCAGCTCTGTTGGATATTACAGAAGTCCCTTAGAAACTTTTGAGAGATAGCTTAAAAATAACCCTTATAGCTCCGTTGAAATGGATTTATGGAACATAAACAAAACAAACCAAAAACTTGGCTTGTTTGAGAAACTGTAGAGTCAAAGATCTGATGTGTTCAGTAAATACGGCAGCCAGTGTCATGCTGCAGAAAACATTTGCTGCGAAACGCTAAGCATCTGACTTTTACTTCATATGTAATTTAACTTTGATGGACCATATTGTGTCATCAGTTTTGAAGTAAGAGTCCTTGATGAAGTCTTCAGGGAAAGGGCTTAAAAAAAACGGTGACAGGGTAAGGACACAAGGATTTCAAAGCCCTTCAGCAACCGAAAAAGGCCTCAGGCCCGCACTTTATTTAGGCAAAACGCAGATGTTTCCAGCATCGGAACTCAAGACTAATCACACAGATTGTTTCAACCAACATTTAAAAGCAGATCTCCCCCGTAGGAAGCACGTCTACTATTCAACGGTTCACAACAACGCTGCATTTCAATTTATTATCAGTGTTGAGGACTATCACACCCGGGGCAAACTGGGGAGGGAATTTTGGGAGGTGCAAGGTCATTCCTGCTTTGCCTGAGATAAACCTCCCCCTTCCAAACTGCTCTCATCTTTCCCTGATATCCCAGTGCTTACAGAAAATCACTATGTCCTCTTTAAGACAATGAATGGTCAACATTTGGTCTACTTGAATATGAATTCCAGTTTATAACCTCATGTGAAGAGGAGCTATCTCCATGGTGGTAAAATAAAATAAAGTATTAGACCACGATGTTGATATTAGACCATTGACATTGCCACTGTGGTCATACTGAGGTGGATTTCACATTTGTTTTTTTTCATACCTCTCCGAAGCACCCCTTGCGCACATGGTCACTGGAAGTAGGCGTGATAGGCTTTCTGTAAGCAATTACAGTGCCGAAAAGCTTTGCTGTGAGTGACGAAGAGCCTAGGTCTCTGAGCCCTGGCAGTGCTGCTGCCAGGTGACACATAACCCAGTTCTTCTAATCTCGTGCAAATGTTTGCTGACCAATAATTCTAATTTCAAACGCAGGCAGTGCTTACACGCATGAAGTGCATCAAGCCTTAGAGCAAAATGTTGTAGCCAGCAGATATGGCCTTCCTAGGAATGCAAGGAGGAACGAAGTGCAGTTGCTGTTTTTTGGAAGCATTTACTGAAACAGCCCAGCTGGGAGAGCAATAGCTGGTGAAGAACTGCCAGGGAGCGTAACCTGGGAAGACGCTGCCCTTTCGGACAAAGCAGATGTATTTTGCAGGGCTCTAGGCAATGACAAGTCTTGGAAAGTCGTAGCTAATGTTTCACCCAGTAGCCTGCAAGGAGACCAAATTTCTTGGAAATAAAACATTTCTCATGGGTGTCTCATAAACAAATTGTTCTGGCCACATTCACTGAGCTGTCCCTTTCTAGGAAAGCAAATACACGACGAATCCCAACCAAAAATGAAGCCAAGCTACCCTGGCACTGAAAGAGCGATGCATGGGCTGAACCTGGAGTTATGCCATTTTCCTTAATCTGTTTGTAGGGAGGTAACAAATATCCAGTTTCACTCGTGTATCAGCAGCTTTGAGGCCTCTTTGTAAGCAGAGCTAAAGTCAAGTGCATCTGTAATGCCTGTTATTGTGGCAGACACTACAGAGGGAGCATTAGGAGCTCCCTCCTCACCCAGGGAACACAAACCAGGGTGTGTTTATAGCCCAATAATTGCTTGTTTGTGCAAAGTAATGATGTCCCTGTTTGGCTTTTAGGCCAATTAGTAGAATAAAGGTGGTAAAAACACCAACATAATTAGTCTAATGACTATAAAACACTGACACTAAGTGTAAAATCTCTAGCCTTTTTGACACCCCGGTTTTATAGTGCAATATAAGGAGGGCAGTAACATTTGGATGTGGAGGAGTTCCTCTGCTTTTCTAGCTGACTTTGAATGCCCCTGCATGATCAGATGTGTTTGGATCGCCTGGGGTGGCTGACTGTGGTCTCATATTAACAGAAAGTTGCCTCTGCTAATTATTTCTTGCACTGCTTTTTCCCTTTGCTAATTAAGAGTGGCAGAGAGGTTTGATTATCATTTTTTTTCCCTAATAGTTAAAAAAAGACAAAACTGAACCCCAAACCACTCCAGGTCCCCAGGCTGAAGAAAATACTGTTCCTCCCATCTGGGGTTTCATTACTTTATCAATACCTTACCAGCTGAGATTGCTGGGGACTTGCTATGAGCAGTTGAAGGCACCAAAAATCAGTCTTTTAGCGTCAGCCACAATGCCAGGGCTGTGCTTGGTGGTTGAACAGAAGGGGAGTTATCTGAACATGCAGCTCCCCCTGAGAACATGAACAGCTTCATTGTGGCACTGCTGCTCCCTTCCCGGTGCAGTTAAAAAGGGACCATCAAGATTGGGAACGCCAAAATTCAACCTAGGATAATTGTTCACCCAGAGGCTCTCTTCAAAAAAGCAATGCAATTCCTTTCGAGGGTTTCTCCTGCTGGCATGAAAGCCCCTTCGGTTAACCGATGGCTGTTCTTTCAGTGCAGGAGCCAAGCCTGTGCCGGGAGGGCTGTGCTACACCATCGGTGTGTGTCGCACTTATGGCAGCAAAACTGCTATTGCTAAATCCATCCTTCTCTAGTGAGCTGACTTCTGCTGGTAGAATTCACTTTTCAGTGCACAAGAAGAACACAACAGGGACGCCCTGCAGCACTGCCCGAGGGCACTGTGTGCTCAGAGCAGTGAGGTTGTCCCATGTACCTGCCACAAGAATTTGGTCCAGTGGCTGAGACTGGACAGACTTCATCACAGTGCACATTGCACAGCATAGGGGGGATTTTCTGATGTGTAACCCATGGTACTGGCTGATCACAGGCTGGGAAAGTCTGCAGTTATTTCAGTTTTTCCTCATGAGCAGGGGGAATGAAGAGGCATTGCAATCCCAACCTCTCTTTCAGAGTCCCTAAATTTGCCCCTGATGTCCTGGACATACTCACCCTTATGACCCCTGATTTTGTCCCAGTTCCACACCACAGCACCTGCCCTGTGACTCCTGGCACAGCTCCCTGAAGAAGGACGCTCTGGTGTATGTTTAAGGCCAGGGGGGGAAACTAGTTGTCCCATTTCAGCCTGACATGAGTAAAGCAATGGCTCATCTCAACCTCACTTTTAAGTCTGCCCACAGAGGACTCGAAGGGCACGGGAATATCTGCAAACAACAGAGAGCTTAAAAGCCAGCCTTAATTCCCAGATGTTGATTACTGCATCCGCTGCTGGTTCTGCCACCCAACAAATCCACCAGCAACATTTGGTTTCCTCCTGATCCACCAGGGAAGGTGGTCTGCAGCTGTCTTTGCACAGGAGCAGACTAATGAGTGCTCACACTGTCCCTTCCCTTCAGCTCACCGGAGTCCGGGCTGTGCTGCAGGGACAGGGACCTGAGGCCAAAATGTCCTAAACTGCTCGGGTGAGATGGGCAGGAGAGTCCTCCATCATGCCCCCACTCTGAGAGTCCTTAGAAACTGCACAGAGAGATCAACAGCTGGGTCATTTTATATGGCAAATGATGTAGTGAAGCTTAAAAGGCAATTTTTCTTCTAAGGACACAGACACAGCTAATAAAAAGGAATTAGGAGTGGTAACATTTTGACCTTAAGTTTGAACTTCTTCCCAATGCTTGGGACTCCAGGCAGAGGTCTATAATTCCCTGAATTCAGGCTAGTTTTGCTGGGGTTTTTTAGCATGTTTTAAAATGGTTTCAACAGACATAAAAAACATATCTTGTTGAATTAAAGATGACAGTAGAGAAGCTATCTCCTGCCCAGAAAGCTCGGCTTTGGGGTTTTGAAGCATTTATCTTCGAGCAAGAGGTCCCTCTCTTCCAGCCTCTGTTGAAGCTCAGCCTTCGTGCCCTGGACTGCTCTCTTTCCACGGGTTATCTGAAAAAGGTTCTGCCTTCCTTCACTCTTCTCAGATCAAAGGGAACACTATCGGTTTACAAAGCATCCCCTGTTTCTTCCTGTCTCCCAGCACCTCTGTCTCACTAACATTTTCTCCAGGGGCGAGGGATCGGGACCCACGCTGCTGGGCAGCACTGCATCCCCCTGGGACAAGCGTGGCTACAGAGGTCTTCTGCACTGGGAATCAGAAAATCGTGCCTAAACTTCCTAGTCCCAGGAAAAGTTGTTTAGTCTGATGGTTTGGGCCACCAAACATTTCTGGTGGAACACCACTGAATGTAGGGAGTTCCCTAAGGGATCAATCTGACCCCCTGTCCTTTGTTTGCACTGTGGGGAAGAAAGGAATAAAAGGAATAAAAATGTAAGTTAAAGACAGAGTGTCACCCTTTGCTTTGAATTTCCTGCCTTTTGTCAGGCTAAGTGCTCAATGCTATTTAAATGCAAGTTTTCTATAGGAGAATCCTCCCCCAGCCAGGCTTTCATGGGAAGTTTTGCAGTGCCCATTGCTCTCATGGCTGCGGGTTTGGGGACAGTTCATCCAAAATCTCCTGCCACCAGCGAGTTCACTCCATCTCCAGGTTGCATTGTAGTTGGGTGATGCTTCCTTCCGCGTCGGAGCAAAGAGAGAAGCACTTCTGCCTCTACCACTGACTGATTCTGTCCTACAGTAGTGTCACCTAACCACCTTCTACGTCAGTTTAGCTGTCAATTCAAGGGTTAAACAGTGCTAGTATTGTGGGGACATTACAAATCCGTAACATTTCCAAGTGCCTGAACATGCCTTGTGGGTTACATGTAGGTTGGAACAACTTCTTCAGAAAGACTCTTTTGCTAATGGTGCATCTTTTCATCTTGCCAAGATGGCCAGATGGCTCCTAGCTAAAAAAATAAAATTAATACATTTTTTTTGCTAGACTCTCATTACAGTATGTTGCTGATAGAGCACTTGCTTCTTAAATATTTTCTCCCTTCTATCTATCCCACCCCTGTTTTGCCCCTAAACAGATTCTCAATTAACCATGGGAACAGATTCTCAATTAGGAATGGGCAAAACTTGCAAGCTCATTTTCACATATTTATATGGTTGGTCAATGTTTTTCTGTCTCAGATGATATTTCTGATTGGTTTTCAATTAAATAAAAGCATCTGCTCACTGGAAAAATGCTTCAACGTAACTGAAGCTACAAACCAGTCTTGATCTTTGGTAAAATATATGATTAAGTCTTTTTTTCTGTTGGTGATGAAGATAATAAATTTCTGACCTTAATTTTTCTGGAGTTTATTGAATCCTGAAATTTTCTGTGGATTTTATAAGGTATGAGATAAGAAGCTGCTCTAAAAGCCAAACAAGTGAAACTAAGTGAGGGTGCAGTTACTCAAGTGTAGGCATGCCTGCTTCTGAATCCTGCATTGATCAGCTACGATGGTGTTACACCTGGTGAGTACACGGGTTCTCCTTCAGCTTTTATGCTTTGGTGGAAATCCAGAATAACTCCATCAGACCGATGGAGTTGTACCCAGAGAGGCCACGTGATCATATAGTTGAAATGCTTGCCTGTGCAAATCACTGTGAATTGTGCCGTGACATGGAAATGTAGTGGAAACATCAGATGTGCTGAAGACCAGGTTATCCCAGAAATATGGGATATTGGCCTCCATACGGGTCACTCATTCTTTCTAGTTGTGGCCCTGAACACAGCCCAGGAAGGACAGAGAGGGATTGATTAATTAATCTTCAGTGTTGCAGAGCTCATGCAAACCCCAGGACAAACCTGGTTCCTTTGGAAGCTCAGACAAAAAAATTTCATTTGTCTGCCCAGGTGAGGCCATCCTTCCCGTCAGATTTTCATGTCTGAAAACATGGCCTGAAGCCTCATTTCAGAGTGTCAGACAGCCAAACCCACGTCACCCCTGGAGCACCGGGAAGGTGGGACAGCCTGTCCCTTGGTGCGGGGATCTGTGGCTGAGTTTAAGCACCAGATTAGCCACAGAATAGCTAAGCTCCTATAAGGCTTGGGAAAACATGCTGCCCTTCCATGCTTAGTGGGTTTGCCAGGCTCTCCTGTCACTTAGAATGAATGGGGAGAGAAATCATTATTTAATTATCTGGGAAGCCCTTTAAAAGACTAATCAGCAAGGAATTTCACTCCAATAGTAACAGCTGGCTCTCACACTATGAGTCACAAAGAGAGATATTAAAAGGCTGTGTTTTTCTCAGTTAGTGAACTTATTAACTGTGCTCTCCTCTTTTATAAAAATGCTGCATTGTTCCCTAACAATGGTCCCCAGCCCTTGAGAAACACGACAGCACGCCGAAGGGGACGGGGAGCTGCCTTACTGTAAGCTGGGGCTTACCTTGTCCAGAATCTCATGCTTCACACCCCGGTTTTGCTTTTTTGGAGGGTTCAGGTGAGGTTCTTCCCTGCAGCCAGGTGGCAAAGGGGTCTGAAATGAGAGGTGTCAAAGGGAGGAAGCACGGGGAAGGGGCACAGCAATTCGTGCCGTGACAGCCAGCGATTTGCTTCCCCGCCACGCCTGGAGCCAGAGAAAAGCAGATCGGAGCCAGCTTCCCCTCGGAGAGGCAGCGGTTCGCCTCGGCGCTGCGGGAACGGCAGAGCGGAGCCAGGCTCGAAGCGCTGGGTTGGGCAGGGTGAGCTGAAATGGATCTCGCTGAAAGAGATCGGGAGCTCGAGGATAGAAAGGGAGGGAAGAGGTGTCCTCTCCAGGACAATAGTTCTCTGTGGATGCTGCTACTTGGGGTCGTGAATCGTCACCGAGTCAGGAAGACCTGACCCAGCTCTGCTGTAGGATCCCACTGGAGACCCTCTGAGCACCAGTTCCCCTCGTGCCAGTGCCCGACAGTGGATTCTGGAATGATAACAGCCACATTAAACTTCAGTGCAAGGAAACGGCTTTAAATTCAAGTGGCAGCTTAGATGGAATTAAATGAGGGAAGCGATATCTCAGCCAGTGTAATTCCAGGCTACCTGTCGCCATCCGTGGCTTTACACTGCTTGGGCACCAGTTTTGCTCTCTTCTGCAATCTGCAGCTATGTAACGAGCACTTCAAAACTCAGCAGGCCCCATCAGCCCCTCCAGGTCTATCAACCAGACCCTTGGCCTTATCAGAGCTCTGCAGAGGGAGTAGCCGCCTTCCTCCTCCAGGCTTGTCATCTCTCCGGCAGTTTAAACGTGTAGCTCTCCAAACACAACGGCTCCAACAGCGCAATCTAATCGCTGTGGGAGCATGGCGATGGGGAGCAGATCCCTCCGGCAAACAGGGGCACAAAGGACTGGAGAGATGCTGGTTGTGGGGGTGAGCAGCCGGGCAGGGGCCGGGTGTTTGCTCGGCTCTGGGGGGGACCAGAGGTGTTGGGGTGCACACACGTGTGTGTGTATCTCTGTGGGTGAGAAGGAGGGGAGGAAAGACAGAAAGGGAATGGGATTCCAGTTTGCTGAAATCCCATTTCCCATACGCACAGTGATTTGCTGCGTTCAGTTTTTCTTAAGAAATCTTTTTCTCTGTGTGTGTATATAGATTTCAGTCCCCTAAAAGAGCCTTCCCCCTGCCCAGGATCAAACATTTAACTGTGAAAGATATTTACAGGGTCAAATGAAATTCCTAGCATTTGAGCCAGTGTCTCAGCACAACAGAGCACAGGCATCTCTGTCCAAGGGGCTCTGGGCTCTCTGCCGCAGGGGAAAATACGCAATAATATTTACCTTGCACAGACAAAAACTGTACGAACACAACCGTCCTCTCCTCTTCTGGGGCCCTTGCTGAAGACAGACAGCTCAGCAGTCTGGCAGTAATGGATGAATCTCAAAGGGCAATATTTCAGCTTATACAAGGGGATGGGGCTCCCTGCCAAGAGAGCTTCTACAATTTACATCAGGGAGGATTTGGCTGGAGATAAATCAGGTAGTCATTCCCCCGGAGGAGCTGCGGTACCAGCAGCGCTCACCTGTCTGCCCAGCATCAGAGCCAAACCCGTCCCCCCTCGGGCAGCTCCAGGTATGAATTGCACATTTGGGGTGCCCTGGGAGAAGTAGGCACTGACGGTGATGAGAGGCAACGGCCAACTCAGGCGTGCATAAACACTGGAAAAATAGGTGTTCGGCTGGAGTGCTTTCCCTTATAGAGGAGAAGGAAGGTGTCCTGCCAGGGGGGTGAATTGCCCCAAGTGCTCTGTGTTCAGCTCTCTGCTTTGCCTCTGTCTTCTTGTGCCATCAGTCTCTTGGTGTTGGTCTGCTGCCACCCAGCACCCCGTTAAGTATCCTGGGCTGTAGGTCCAGAAGTGAGCGGGACTTCCCGTGCTTGTCCTTTCTATGCAAGAGATAGGACGGAAAGGATGGCGAGCAGTGAGCGGTGGTTCCAGCTCCCCTTGCTCACATACCCCCCCGGCTGCCGTAGGGGAACACACACCATCGTTTTGGGGCTGGTGCAGGCTTGCTCTCCACTCCTGCTCCAGGACGAAGCTGGGAGGACTGGTGAGTCAGAGCTGTCTGCACCAGAGCTTGTCCTGGGACTGCTCTGATGGAGCTGCTTGTACGCAACCCTCCCTTACGGCCCTGCCTCCAGCTACAGCTGAGCCCCACTGGTTTGGTAGCAGAGACACATTTCCAGCTCCTGGCTGTCTGCATCTGTTCAGGAGGGGTATTTGCTCCTGAGTTTTTGCTCACGCGTCCACCACTTGTTGTAACACACAGGCTAGCAGGGCGCAAGCTGCAGCACTCTGGTGCAAACGCAGCCTGTGCTTCCCTCTCTTCCCTTCCACTAACTGGACCCCAGTGCTTTATCTGGGACTGCTGGATGGGGATGAAGCCCTGCCAAGCTGAGGGCAGGGCAGGCTTTACCCGATGCTCACAGGGAGGACTTCAGCAGCTGGAGATGGAGCTTCCTTTGCCTCTGCCCTGCATGCCTGTTAGCTTTGTTGCATAAATAAAAACCAATTTGCTCCTGGTTGTTTGTGTTTTGTTTTGATACTCAGTGCACCCACAGCATGCGGAGGAGGTACACATGTGGGGAGTTCACCTGCCTCCCAAGGAAGACCAATAAACCTTTAATCACTGCACTGGGAAAGAGCTCTCCTGTAAGTTGTTTTTGGTATACACATTACAGAAGAACATAATGGTACCCTCTTAGAAGAGAGCCCTGCCATAGATCCCATTCCAGATCTTGCAGGCTGTTTTAAAAAACAAGGAGGAAAAGGTATTTCAAGTTTTGTAGACCGCAACTTGATACATGGGGGATTAAGAGTTCAATCTGATGGCCTTGGTCTGGTTATCTGTTGCCTCTGGACAAGACTGGGAGTATCTCAAACACCTGAAGGGGACCAAGACATCAAACAGAAGGCTTTGGGCCATCTGCGTCCTTCTGGAGGCTGGAGGGACACTGAAGGCCATGTCCGATGGCACTAGATGCCCATGCATAAGCAACTGAATTGAGCCGTAGTAGGATGTCTTAAATCAAGTCACTGTCAGACAGAAAGACTGAGCCAAGATCTCCTACAACAAAGGCTTGTGCCTGTTTCTGTAAAGAGCGCTCACATTACTGGATACTGTACAGTATCAAAGGGTTTCTGGCCTAGGCTGCTATGAAAGCTCCTTGACAGATAAGAAAATATGTCTTTATATTTGCCATTTGATTGTGTAAGGAGACATTTTAATCAGCATTTGTCAGCCTGTCTGATATATAAATAGTATTTTATTCTGTTACTCTGCTCTTATCAGCATCCTACAGTCTGTTCGCTCACAAACAACAGTGATTATCTTTTCTAGAGGGAAACTGTGACTTTCTTAATTGGGGAAAATTCCTACTAAAGTTATGTTCTGTCAAAATCGATGGGTCCCAGACCAGGTGAGTGTCCTGGGGGAAGAAAAGGGGGCAGACACAGAAGTTTGTCAGAAGCTAAACTCAGAAACATGAGGACAGGGTGGTCCGTGTAAGGGGCCCAGGAGACAGCCACTGCATAGGAGCTTCCCAGGGGCTGCTGACCCCAAGGGTGTGAGTCTGGTGCAGCTGCAGGCTGAAGGGTCAGCTGCAGCAAAGAGGTTGAAGATGATGGCACTTGTGAGATAAAGAGGGAAGAAGCAGCCCTGGAGAACTGCTTTCAGCAAGCCTTTCCTCTCCCTCTGTCTGCTTTTGACCTGTGCAGAGAGTCTGTGCATCTCCCCATCCTGTCCCAGCACCTTTACCCATCTCCCCTCTGTCACCGGCACCTACAAATCCTACATCCACCAGGACAAGTGGATGAACAGTCCTGCTGGGATCTGCAGAGGGCCAGCTGATGCTTTTTCCACCCTAGGTAAATAGATGTTTTGATGCAGGAAGGCACTTTGGGGGTATGGTGACCTTGAATATGTTTTGTTCAGTAATTAGCTGGAGGCAGCTGTGCCTCCTGGAGAGGTGATGCGTTCTAGACTATGTCCTCACCGACTGTGTCCTAAAATAGTTCTGCCAATGGGGATCCAGCCACGATCATATGAGTGCTTTGTCTGCCCTGGGCCCTGCAACATGGAGGGAATGTTTGTACAATAAGTCGCTGCACATCCTTCAACTCAGATACACAAAGTCTGCGACACCTCAAGTTAAAACCAAGTAAGCTCCAAGCGGCCTTGTGGTTTGCAGTTTTCAGGTAGAATAAAGATTTATGATGTTCAGCTCTGTTGGTGCTGCCTACAAATTCCTCTTTGCTTTTCTTTCTGATACTTGCAGTGTGCCCAGGGCTGTTCCTGTGCTGCTGATGCTGAGGATGAATCTGGTTTGTGCTATGAAGTGTTGTAAGCAATGGGCACCTGCAGTTCAGTGCTTCAGCACAGAGATATAAACCTTCCGCAGTCTGAGGGATTTCTAAATTCCAACTATGTGCCTGGTGGCCCCCATTTCGGCAAAAACAAAGCCAGACACCAAAGCCACCTGTTTAGGAGCATTCAAAGCACAGTGCAAAACTCTAAGGCTGTGGCTTGATGTTATTTCTACTCCTTCTCCAACAGCTCAGTTAAAAGGCATTTTTGCAGAGGAAAATGTGACACTTAAAAGGTAACGTATTCTTTTCACCTTCCAGTTTCCAATTCAGTTTGTAACTTAGCCCCAGAAGCGATCAGGGCAGCTTTCCTTTCAGCCTAAAATCTCTTTTTCATGCACTGGATGTCAGTGCTCCCGAAAAGATTAAATAAGGCAGAGGTAATGTAGATTTAAAGGATTTTCCAGATGAAGTGCCAGAGCACTTTGAACTGAAGAAGAAAAGGGTTGCTGTGCGGGGACTAGTTGGTATGAGGGGAAGGTGCCATGGAGCATTATCCTGCACAGTGCGTGCGGGTAAACGTGCCACGTCCGTGGAGTCGTGGGATCTGGAAGAGCACCATTAACTCTGCACTGTGAGACGCTTGCAGCGTGCTGGCAAAAAAATGTGTAACGGGGCTGTGTGTCCAGTAATGGCCCTGGGGAATGGTCCTTCCCAAGAGGTATGAGGCCCGCTGTTCAGGATCGGGGAGCCGGAGGGACCTTGCTCAGCTGCCCTGGTGCTACTACATTGAGTGTGGTGGGTATACAACCATGAGCAACGCTGATGGGGGAGAGGGGACCTCAATCCCCCTTAGCATTTGCCCAGAGATCCGACTATGTGTCAAGTGCAAAACCCCTCCAAGGGGATGCTAGCATGGGAGGAAGAGCTGCAAGGCCGACGTACGTGCTCCCTGTGCCCGTTCAGTGGCTGTCTCAGCTAGGGAAGGGGTATCGGACCTCACCGGAGTCAAATGTTGCTGCCACCATCAGAAAAAAAGGCATCAAGAGCAACTTCTCCTGCTCGTCCTCTAAGAGTGAGACCCCACCCTGCTTTAGCTCTGAGGACATCTGGGCAAGAAGATGAGCTGCCACAAAGGATAAATTATTCCTGTTATCTCCAGATGGATCGGGTCTCCGACAGTATGATACCAGCCCTTCAGGAGGAAAGTTCAAGGGAGATCTGTGGAAGCACTCACTCTGTAATGCTCTCAGAAGGTGCAGTTAGATTCTCGCCACGGGCAGTGGGTGGAGGGAGAGGTAGGGGGAGGAACAAGGTTTAATAAAAATAATAATAATAATAATATTAAAAAAAATCCCCTTTGCATTTCAGTAGCAGCTCTTCCAACATTCCCAGACCAAATTAACTCATGAGAAATTCCTGGCAGGTCAGTATGAATTCCATAGATAGGTGAAAAGAGATTTGGAGGTAGAGTGAATAAACAGCTTCGAGTCATGCAAAATGGCACTGGAATGGGTAGAAAAAGAACCCAGGACTCCAGCTCCATTTATCCTCTCTGGCTGTGTTTTCCTTGTGCCATTTGACCTTCAGGAATACCATGTGCTCTGTGAGTTTTATATCTCTACTTGGCACATCTTTATTTCAAGAGCTACAAAGCAGCATGGAGAGCTGTCAGGAGACTGAAGCAATTTGGGTATCTAATGTCATTGAGCAGATACTCATCTCTGCCTGTTCAGGCTTGTTCACCCTTCGGGATACGTGGGTGTGTATGTGTGGGGCAGTATAGGATTATTTGGGAGCAGAAAGCAACATCAGAAATACAAGTCTTGACAACTCATGGGCTGATTTTCAGGTGCTCCGTACCTGCAGTTGGCTTGCTTCTTTCAGAGCCCTTTGTCACCCTCCTGGACAAACCTTCAGGGGCTGCTGACCTGGTGAACTCTGGTGAAAACCATTTATTTTAAAATCTGGCCATGGTTCGAATGGTGAGCTCTTGGGAAGTTTGAAACTGATGCATAGCCAGATCAAATACAAAGCCACTGGGCGTATGACAACCGATGTCCATATCCTGCTTCTGTAGACACATACAACATGGCTGTTGAGATAATCTTGGGTTCTTCTCATCAGTTCTGGGTGTCCATTTTTTTGTTTTTTTCTTTTATTAAGGAAGCATCCTGTGCTGTTTACCTGTTAGCGGCACTCTGTGCAATATTTCTGGGTATGCAGGCGTAAGCTTTTGCATAGTTTGTACAGCGCCTAGCACATCTGTCCCAGTCCTTAGTGGAGTAAATAGGATGGAGGCAGAACTGACAATAAGCACGTTGATGCTGAGCTCAGTCCTCCTCCACCACAGGCAGCTCTGCAACAGATGTCCAGTCCCAAAGCAGCCACTGAATAGCTATTCCACATGTCTTCACCTCCATGGGACAAAAACCGCTGCCCTGCTCCCTATAGCAAACTTCAGACTTACAGTCAAAGACTCAAAGCTTGCGTTGTAAGATGCAGGAGAGCTCAAGGGCTTCTTCAGTCATGACGTAGGAGAGAGAACGTTAAGTAAAATTCTCCCTCAACTCTACAAAAAGGGTCGCAGCCCTTACTGCAAACAAAAGGAAAGAGCACCACAGCTCCTGCCAGTCTGAGCTGGGGGAGATGGATTCCTGGTCCCAAATCTGGTGCCAGGACTAGCTCCGAGTGTGTGATCCAAGACAGTCATTGTGCTGGGAGTGTTTAACACCTCCAGGAGGACCAGCCCCTACGTCCTTCCCTGCCTCCCCTTTCTGGCTCTTGTCAGTCTCAGGTGCCTCTGAGGAAGGTGAGGAAACCCCAGCAAAAAAGGAGAAAGAAAAGCTCCTCCCAGGTTCTGCAGGCACCCATGAACAGCCTTGGGTGACCATCAGGGACATGACCCTAGCCGGTCCCTTCTTGGGCACACCAACAAATGGGGCATTCATGGATTTTTCATCATTTTGAGTCAGCAAGAGCTCGATTTTTAGAGTGCTAAGCATCAGCACCCACCAAAACCTCAGCCCCAAGCCTTCCAGGAATCACTGCCCCTTCTCAAGTGCAAAGCGGGTAGCCCCAGGCAGGCAACGCAGAGGGCAAAGGCCCAGTGCTTTTCAGATGTAGCCCTAAAAATTGCAGCACAGGTTGGATTTTACCACTCGCATGGGGCATTGCCTATGTCCTTTAGTACCCAGGATCAGACGGTCGCATCCTGCTTTCACTGTGTCCCCTCCCTGGACCCTTCATAAACACAGATGTTCCTTCTCCTCTGACAAAAATCATTCATGAAAAATTCAATGGGACAATTCTTCCCCCTCTTTCTCCCTCTCGTTTTTGTTGTATTCTTGACAAGCTTGAACTCCATAGGGGGGGAAAAGAAAAGAGCAGCCCAGCCCCTGGTTCTCCCCGCATCCTGCAGCAGTGCCCATTTTACATGGTACAAAGGTCATTTAGCATAGCATGAAGCCCTCAGCAAGTTGCACAAGGCAATTTCATCTGATCCGTGATGGAATTCCACTCAGCCAAAGTCCTTATTATTATGCATTTTTTACACATTAGGATTTTCCTTTTGTTGGCAGCCAGATCTCTTCATGAGGTGTTAAAAAGTGCAGAGGGGCTCTCTGCTCCACTTCGGGTAGCTAATCCTGCCTTTAAGGCTGGGATAACTGTTTCATTACAGGATGGGCTCAGCTTTAGAGCCACTGACGTTTGCTGACAAGGATCTCAGAAACCAGCACAAAACCTGTGGTGGAAGAAAACGCATCTTTGCTTCTTGCAGGACAACCGCATCCCAGCAAGGGCCATGAGACTAACTGTAATTTCTTCTCTTTTTCTTTATTTTTTTTTTTTTAAGTTCTAACCCCTAATTTTCTAAATGTTTTCCAAGCTGGCAAACATGTGATGACTCATTTGCACCTGTGAAAAGCAATCCTCCCAATTTGATGGATGATATGGCAAACCTTAAAAAATAAAGGTTAACCAGTAGAGTTAAATAAATAGATTCTCCCTCAGCACTGAATGGAGCAATGTCGCAGGCAGAGCAAGCATCTGCTTCGTGCCAATCATGGCCACATGTCTCCTGGGTAGTCAGAACAACCACTTTATTAAGTATCGTGGTCCTTCAAGTACTAATTAGACTATACCTGAATCTAAAAAAATACATAGTCTTTGTTCATAGCCCTTATAAAATAATATCAAGGTCTATTATAATGCTTCTGGCTGGAAAAATAAACAAACCCAGTCCTTCAGTCAGGGGGATATTTCAGTGATTTTAAACTGTTTTGACTTTATCAGAAAAGATGAATTAAAACAGGAACAGGTGCAGAGAAAAGCAACTAGGATGGAGCATAATCAGGGCCTGGAAAGCCTGTTTTATGAGAGAGGACTAAAAGAGATTGGCTTGTTAAGCCTAGCAAAATGAAGGGAACATGATTGCTGTCTATAAATACATCAGGGAAGTAAATACGAAGGAGGGAAAAGAGCTATTAAAGCAAAAGGCAGGGTTGGCACAAGAACAAATGGATATAAACTGGTCACTAATAAACATAGTCAGGAAATTAGAAGATGTTTTCCAGCCACCTGAGCAGTGCAGCTCTGAAACAGGCTTCCAGCAGCAGCGGAGGGAGCGAAGGCTGGGCTTAGCTCGTACCGTGCTTGAGCAGTTTCTGGCAGGGATGGCATGTCCTGAGAGCTGGGGACTGAATTCAGAGCCCTGGGAGATCCTTGCTCATCCCACCTTCATCTGTCAATGCAAGTATTTTGTAACAAGTGAGGGAAGAAGGAAAAAGGATGGAAAATTTTAACAATGCTGGCAGTTTGTTGGGAAAATCCTGCTTCTGGGGAAAATAATTTCTCAGGGAATAGAAATAACCAGTGACAAAATTGCAACCAGCAAGATAAGAACAGATAATGAAATGTGCCATAACAGTGAAACGATTTTTCTGGTTAATGTAAGAATCAGATAGCAGAGATGGGAATGGCCCTAAACTGTATTTCTTGATGACAGTATGAGTTTTCTTCCCTGAAATGTAACAAAATCCAGAAAAGCTATATAGGACAAGGTCCTGTAAGTCTGGAAAGGGACCGCCTCAGTTGTTAGCAATGAGCAGACAGCGTTTGGTAAGTTATGAAAGGATAAACTGAATTTAACTCTCTCTTCCTCCTACCTTCCTCATGACCAAAGTTGAAAACGTGGGCAAAGATGTCCTTTCGACACACTACCTAAGGAATATAGGGTAGGGGTAAATTAGCACAGCTATTTAATTCCCTTACTGAAAGTGCCTTTTTTCCCCTTTTGATTTAGACAAACTGAAAAGTTTAAGGGAATTCAGCAGTCTGGCACAGTCTCTCTGGCTGAAGCATATGAAATCCTTTAACAGGCTTTGGCTCAACAGAAACACACTGTTTTTGTTTTGTGAGTAAACCCCAAGTGTTATTCGGAGTCATCCTCTCACAAACGCAGACGCAGATGCAGAGCAGAGGGTTTTGGTCAAGCTGATTCTGTTCCCGCCTGAGCAAAAGGCTTTTGGTTAATGGGTTTTTAAGTGATCTGATGTTCAGTCGTCATCTTGTGAATGATGAGAGGAAAAAAAGCTCTCTGGTTCTGGTTTTATTTACAGACCAGGAGAACCTCTTGTACTCCATGGAGATACGGCAATACAGAGGGAAATAATGGGGAGGAGGTCTTGGTCCCATTCTCAGCAGCTCCTCTTCTGAGTCACTGGTGGCTCTGTAAAAGCAGTACAGTTTCCCTCAAGACATTGTTCCTATCCTGTTTTTCTGGTTTCTCAGGTACCTGTCCAACTCTTTTTTACAATTAAGAACATACTGGTCCCCCTTCAGTAGTAATAAAGGCAAAGACAGGTAATGCAAATAGTTACCAAACGACCAAAGGGACTAAACAAAGCATGACACCTCTGAATAGACAAGTAACCCCTGGTACTGTGACTGCAGCATATCAACGCAAGCATACATCAATATCAGTCAATACTGCAACATGAGCCAATACCATATGTACTTCAGCCACCCAAAAGCGTCCCAGGTGTCCATCCTGGTTACGTGACGCACCACGCTCTCTTCCCCCTCCCCATGATTCCGTTGTTAACTCAGGCAATGCCATGGAGAAATTACTCAGACCCAAGATTAGTAACCAGGTAGTAACCTAGCCCTTATGGTTCAAATGCAAGATCAAAGTTGGTTAGGAAGGCATGGGCAAGGAAGCTGCTGTGTTAAAACACAGTTACAGGTGCACGACAACCCAGCGCTAAGAAACATTTGCTAAGTGACATTTACTCAGAGACATTTACTGCACATGTGAGCAGGGATAATGCAGAAAGGACATATTCATTACCTGGGTAATGATTTTACTTAAGTATTTGCCTTCAGTGGATTCACTCCAGAAATGATTTTTGCCTTGTCCATATACACATACTATTATTTGCCCCTGTTCGCATTTATGAAACTCAGATCTGAAGTGAAACTTGAGAAAAAGCTAGGCAGAATATAGAGATGTGGTAATTGCCTTAAACTCTCTATTTGCTAAAAAGTGAGATATAAAAGCACTCTAACATGCTTACAGACTGGGTAGCTATCAGGAGGAAAAGCAGGACTGGTGTTACAGATCTGCAAGCTTGGTAAAGCCTCATTAATGTTTTGAGGGTTGAGGGGTTCAATGAAGGTGGTGCAGTAAAAGTGGCATGACAGTTGCTTAGTCCCATCAATCTCCCCAGCAATGTTTTTGAGTGAAAAATCATCCATGGTACGTACTATACAGAGAATAACTGCTTGATTAGTGAGTTTCCTGTTGAACAGGTGCACTGATAAAATGCCATATGAATCAATTAATGATTAGGCTGTTGCAGGAACACTTATTGATTTCGTTTGTAAAGTGCCTTTTCTTCTTGTCCCAGAAATGCCCTTGCTGCTTTTGTTTATCCTTTAAAGTGAAATTCTTTTAGAGAATGGAAACCCTCAAACCGCTCTTGAGCTTAGGCTGGTTGACTTCACATTACTTAGAGTTTCTATGACAATTCTGAAGTAAAAAAAAAAAAAAGCCGTCATCTAAAAATGGGACAGGGTGTGCAATTTCATTTAGAATGATGGAGAGAAGATGGGAAGAGTGGGAGGGAAGAAGAAGGAAGAAAGGAGAAACCTGGAGGGAAGGAAAACATATAAGGATGGATCAAAAGTGTCAAGTTCAGATCCAGTTCTGGAACCTGGCTGATATATGTCCCAGTCCAGCTTGGAATAACAGAGTTTCATGGTGTGAAGTTGCTACATATTGAAATGATGCTTTTGGGTTGGTCACAGACCCAGAGCCCAGTCACAAAATGCAGGTCAAGCTACAAGTTTGGCTTTCAAGTGTCCTCAGATTTGGGTATGGGTATGATTTTCACTACTGCCCCATGCCTATATGGACCTCCCTTCCTGCCAACACCTTTTTTGTCCTGTACTGAAGAAAGAGGGTCGTCCTCTTTCAGCCTTTATCCCATAGCCTTTTCTCTTACTTGAAGTCAGAAGGAGCCCACTGTAAAAAAGGACACGTTACTAACACCAGCCTGGCCAGACACCCATTGGTGGATAGGTGATGATCGACATATACCAAAGTCTATCTAAACAGCTTTTTTGAAGTGGTGCTACAGCAAAGGACTTGGGCCCTTGGCTTTAAGTTGAGGATGGCAGAAGTTGCACTGGCTTCACCTTTTTTGCAGATCACTCCCTGGTAATCACTTGTGGGCTATTTTCCACCTTTCAGAGCAAGCCTCCTGGGGTGGAGGATCCTCACTGCACTGGTTTGGGCATGAGCCTGACTCCACACAGGGGAATCACACCTTGCAAAGGTTCGGGGTGAGCACATCAGACAGAGCTGCAGCTACATCCAGCTCTGGTGTTAGCCCATGGCCAGCCTGCTGATATACCTGCCATGAAGGTATGCGGCTGCTCTGTCTTATTTCTGGCCTGGGAACTTGTGTAGGCTGTCCAGGCTGGAAGTCAGATGGAGGAACAGGGTAATGCCGCTTTGGGGTCTGTTCCTGCGAGATGCCAGCCTTACGTGGCATAAATGTCACATAGCTGCTGCAGTTACAGGGCTTCTTGCTTCACGTTTCAGGGGTTCTCGCTGTACCCAAACGACAATACGAGAAACAGGTGTCTTCTGGTTTGGATCTGACCTGAAAGCAAAACCAGACGGTATGTTCAGATCACCAGAGCTCAGAGGGCTTCAGCTCCACTTTTGATCTTTTTATTATTTATTTATTCCTCATATTCACTTAATCATTTCCACCAGATGTTAAAGACCCTTTGTGTCATCTGAAACTTACTGAAAACAAACTGAAATGTGGCTAATAAATACATATATGCGTAGTACTGCATCATGACTGCCTGCTCCTACATGATTATTGCAGGGACCCCAGATTTCATGCTGGTGAAATGTATTTAAACATGAATATCAATTTGAGACTTCAGTTCTGATCACACTAGATGACTCTTAACAACCATGACCAACCTCTCCTCAAATCATTACCATTCGTATAGCCACAAAAGGCAAACTTGATGAGAGAATGAGAAGCTAGTAGGGTCTCAGGCTAAGCATACAACAGTGGGATAGCTATAAATGAACCTTTTCAACCATAAATTACATGTGGCCAGTAATTCCCTTTTCTCCCTCTCTCCCTCCCTCCCCATCCTCCCCCTCCACTCTGAAAACCCTGGGACAAAGGCTTGCCTCTCTGAAGGATGCCTTTCTGGAGGATTAAGCAGCTTTTGTTGACAAAATACAAATTACAACTCCTTTGCTTGGTGTCCCGCCTTCTCAGCTGGGCTCCAGTCCCTGAGGGACAAGGCTCTATTACCCCTGCGTAGATGAAGAGCTCAGAATAGGCAGATGTAATTATTAACACCATTCAATGGGGTGTCTTTCTGAATTATCAATTAAAAATCTCTACTGTTTTTTCCTCGTACTAAATAGAAAGCTGATGGCAGTTAATCTATTGTGCAGCAGAGCTTTATATGCATATTTAAACAGTGTGCTTCTCTGCTTTTTTATTCCAGGGGCAGTGTAGGGTGAGAGGGACTCCCATGAGGTAGCACAAAGACCCCTGTCATTTGATTGAGAGAAGAGTCTTTGGAAAAATATTGTCGCCTTCCACCCTTGCAAACAGGTCCCGTGGAGATAGCCAAACAGGCCAGAGATGCCCGATATTGTGGAAGATGACAAATGAGCGTTCCCTGCTCATACACCAAAGTGCATCTAAACAGCTCTTTGGACGTGCTGCTATTAAAATGCAGAGTTCACGGGCAACAGACACATGAGCATGAAGTGAAAACAGAAATTAAGCGATGTGATTAAAACCAACAGCCACGCCGAGCCAGGCTGCCAAGAGCTGTCAGCTTTTGGCTGAGGGAGAAGGCTGATGCACCAGGTTTTGGGGAAGGGGCTGCGAGGATGGCTCAGGAGCAGGAGTTCATGGGTAGAGTTTTGTTAACTCTCCTGCTGACCTGCAAGTATGTCTCCAGCTCTCACAAAGATAAACTTCCTTGCAAACTTCCTGAGACAGCTTGTTTCAACTCTACTGAGAGCTTCAGAATTTCCATCAGTGCTACCGGGGTGTTGAGCTAGCACTTCTATTTGACAGCTCCAAAGCCCAGTCCTAGCATTTCCAAAAATACTAATTTTGTTCCCAGATCCCCTTTTTTTTTTTCTTGTGAGCAACTTCTCTCCAGTCATAGTGTTGGGCCCATTGCTTGCATAGAGCAAACTCCTGATTTATGGGTAAATTATATCAATTTTTTTCCATTTGTATGTGCTGTGTATGTTGCCTTTTTTTCATAACTGGGATTCCCACCAAATACACAAGTAGAGTGAGATACGTTTTTAAACACTGGAAAAGTGACATTATGCACAGCAGGAATTTCAGTTCAATAGCTTAAATTTCCAAAGTAGTGTCAACTAAAAAAGCACCCAAAGAAAGACAGAACAAACAAAATTTGGGACTATCTCTGGGTTTGGGAACTAGAGTTAAAAATGCTGTATTGGACAGAAAAAAATAATAGCTGCTAAGGAACTGGAAAGCATTTGGGGCTGGACATGTGCCTTCTGCAGTTTAGGAGCTTATTTTATTAGCTCTTAAGACCTAGAAGTAGCATTGAACTCTTGACATGTTGGATCACTTCCATCTATTGCCTAATACAACCCCTATTCTCTTTTCCTAGCTCTTCGGAGTCATGATTACCTAATAGCACGCAATACCTGGGATGTCAGGTTTTTTTCCTTTTTCTTTCTAATGATTTGACTCCCCTTGCCCCCAAAAGCTGGGTGACCATAATGGACCCTATTGCACATGCAAGTGTTTCCAAGCTGCATTGCTCTGCTCAAAAGCCTTTCTCCAAGATGAATAGCATTTGAACTTTGTCCAATTTTTCTTACGCGGTATGTGCCCTTTATTTACTCCGTCATGTATATCTCACTCCATTTAAAATATTCACAGTTTGTTTTCAGTGCTATCTGGCTGGCCTTCAGTCTGGGTTTAACAAATGTTAGACTCTATATTCACTTGCATATTTCAGGTTTGTCATGAACCAGAAGGGGAAAAAAAAAGAATTAAAAAAAAATTGCCAGCACCATGGTTTAAATAACATGTTCAGATCCTTTATTTTTTTGTTTTAAATGCCTTCATCTCTTGGCCTTATAAGGTGCAGACTGTCTCACACTGAACTCTAGCTGGGTGGCCTCAGTCAGCCAACAGCCCCGCAAGCTCATCCCATTAAAGTCATTATGTTTACTTCTTATTTCAACAAATCAACCTGGATTTTAAGGCAGGAAAAATTGAGGGAAGAAATCCTAGGTCCATTTCAGAGTTAAAGGGTGTGAAATTCAGTTGCCAAGAGATTGCAAAACGGGAGCTTTCTGCATTTGCTGCTAAAAATGCCTTTTTTTTGCCACTGGTGAGGGCTGTTCCTTTCCTTATAAGATCTAATGAACGAATCAGTTCATTGGCAAGACATTAAAAAGAGGGATTGCTGGCAACCAGAGCAATTTTGTATCTGAGCACCACCACTTAGAGCACCTCTTCGCCAGACCTGTGGTCCCACTCCCATCAGGGGAGTGTGTGCCTCCATGAATAACACCGATAACCTCACTGAAATGTTTTCACTGGTTGGGGAAACAGAGGCACAGACCCTTACTTCAACAGAAAGTTCCTGGACAAGTCAGGAGGCAGACTCCTGTGAGGAACTCTGCACTGGAGAAGGGCTCAAGGCCCATATCCACCAACAAGTAGCACGTCTCACGCTGCGAACACAACTTCACAACTTCACAATGCCACGTATCTCTGGTGCCATGTAGATGTAGTGAGACTGTGAATCTTCTCCCAGGAGTTTGTAGTCTACAAATCAGAAAGGACAAGAAACTGAAGACATCAGACCTTGACGCTAAAGGTGCCCATGCAAAGGAAGATGAGTGATTGGCTGTGTAAAGGGGAATGAAGTCATGAAAACAAACGTCGGTTCCTGGTAGAGTGCTCTGGTTACTGGGCTGGGCTCACCATCCTCCTTCTGTTACTGAGTGGCTATGCCATCAAGTCGCTTCATTTCCCCACAACACTGCCTACGTGCTCTCCAGAGCAGGGACGGGTTCCCAAGGGAGCCAGTCAAGAAAGGAGCCCTCGTCAGAATGGTCCCCAGGATCTCCTGGCTTGTAAAGAAAAAAACATGAGTGAACACTTGTGATGTGCTGGCGTAATTCCTTCAGAGCAGGACACAGCCCCAGCTACCTGTGATTTCCCTGGGGTGGCTACCGTATACCCAATTCCCCTCTTGTCCCCCCAGAAAAATAGGACAATAAAAGGAAGACTGAATGACAAGTTGACTTGATGAAGTGTCCAAGTACATTCCAGGGATACCGGGCACTACGAGGGCTTTTCAAATTCAGCCAGAGAGCAGCACAACAAGAACCAGTAAGAAGAAGCTTAGCCTGGAAGTTAAAGGCAGTCAAATTCACAGGGGAAATAAAGCATGTAAAAAAACCAATTAAAACAGCCAGGCTGATTAACCCTTAGCACAAACTATGGAGGGGAAGCAAGACATTTTCAAATCAATACTGAATGCCTTTCTGGAAGCCATGCTTTGATCTAAAGAAAAATAAAAGTGATTTGGCTCAACAGAAGGAAACCAGGGTGAAATTCCACAGGGGGGTGATTTCCAGAAGACTTCCCCAGCTGAGCAAATGGCTTTTCTTGAGTTTAACAGTCTCTTGAGCTCTTTATTATGGCATTTTATTTTTATAAGCTCAGTCCTATCAGTTGCATGGCAAGAAGTGTCAGCACTCGCCTGGCAGTTCACGGGAGGACTTCCATCCTTTTGTGTCTCACGAATGTCTCTGTGCACAGGGAGAAAGAAAAGGAGGGGAGGAGAGAGTGCTGGAGTGACTCACTCTGCAGAGCTGGAGAAAAGTCCCAGTAACCGTCTGGTGGAAGGCTGCACCCTGCCAATGCTCACAGCCACAAAGAATTGCTTAGCAAGCTCTTATGAGATGAAATACCAAAGCAGCAAATGCAAATGGGTGAGCTGGATAAACAAAAACATCCCCCAAATAAAAATATGGGAAAATGGATTCAGGCTGCTCCATCCCAGGGCTGTTGACTGCATTCCTCCCCAGCAGCAGGATCTGGCCTTGCTGCTGGAGGGGCTGCGGCCGAGCGGGAAGCTCCAGCCTGTGTTTGAAGAGGCTTCGCAGCCACACTGTAGCTGGGGGGAATGTGCTCATGTACCAGCTCAAAGACAGTACAAGTCCCAGCACTTCTGCAGCCCCCAGTGAATATTGATGTGCTGTTTGTAGCCGTATTAAGAGCCATGACCTCATGCCTCTGCCCTGTGGAGGAGCTGCCCATCATTCACCCATTTGACACCTAAGTTAACAGATAGATGGTTTGCCTGAGGTCCTTGCGGGCAGAAGTAGGAGCTGAGCAAAGGTCTGACCCTCCATAGCCAGACTCATCCGCTTTGTCCCACAGCTCTCAGAAAGCATGGGCTGAATTTGCTGCCTCAGGAGCCCTGTGCTGGACTTTTCTTCTGGTTTTGGGCCATATTCACGCTGCATACAGACTGATGAATCTCTCTCTGCGATTGCCACAGAAGAGCTAATTCTTCAGCTTGTGTTTGTAGATGAGGTGGTGCCTGTTTCCTCTGTGTAGAGGCACCAAGCACAGGCATCGCTCCGACTGTCTGCAGGTCGCTCACTGATATAGGGAAGCGTATCCCGAATCACAGTGCTTGGTACCCTATTGCATCCTGCAAGTAATTGTGTAAGCATATACGCCTGTGTCGTCCTGTGCTGGTGAGGACACTGGGGACAGATGCTACCTGCACCATAACTCAAGGAACAGGTACTTACAGTGGAAGAACTGGAAGGCTACAGGTTTAAACCTAGTTACAGACTCATATAAGTGGTAAAAGGAAACAGATTTCAGAGATCTTGAAGTATTCGTTGTGGGTATTTTATATACATCACAAAATCTCAGCTTTCCTGTGCAAGGATGCTGTGCTAGCCTTTGGTTTATCATTGCCACTGTAGTGTGAGCTCTTCCTTTAAGACCTGGGCTTGGGACTCAGCTGCTAGGTGGGTATAAGTGATGATTTAGTCTCAGTGTCTCTGGGTGCTCTGAAAGCACCAGAACTTGATTTCCTACAGTAACCTTCCAAACAGCAAGGCTCAGAGGCATATAACATTGATCCTGCTCCAAGAGCAGGATGGCTCTGAGGATGACACACTCCAGCCAAATCTTTCACTTGGGAGAACCAGTTTGAATCCAGACTGCTTTATTTGGGATTGAATCCCATCTGCTTGGGCTTGGGGACCCTTCCCTTTTGTAGGAAGGGGAGTTTGCTGCAGCCTCAGTCCTGCTGGGAACCCGCTCCACATGCTGCTGTTTACATGGCAGCTTTAGGATTCAGACTTCACCGCTGCTTGAGGTGAATCCAGGTTGTGCATTCTTCATTGCAGTCATTGCGTCCCAGGTTTGCAAGCCAGGCACATCATTGCATTACACCAGTACAGTGGTGTAAGCAATTGGGGATGCTTCTGGGAATGCTCCCAGAACTTGCTGCTGTTAAGACACAGGGGTTTTTTAATATGCACAGACAGGTCTGTGTTTATACACTCCCTCCTGTAACAGAGGCACATGTATAAACCAGTGTCCTGCCTGTGCAACTAACTCCAGACCAGATTTTCCCCAGATCAGCTGAGCATTTTGGAGTACCACTAACATCCAAACCACAATGGTCTAACCACTGAGCCAGGCCTTCAGGTCCAAGGGACTTGCTCAGAAGTTTTGACATCTCACTGTAAAAGTCATGCCTTTAAGATCTGAATCACTGTCTGACCCTCAGCCTCACACATAGGAATATTTCTCTGTAATGTTAATGCCTAGAAGTTCCTTATTATTTTTTTTTTAACTGAAAGCTGAATTTTCATACACATCTCTTTATTCTAGGTGGTGGACCTTTAGCAAAAACACAGAACATTGAGAGACCTGTAGTAAGACCATGACATTTTTGTCTGCACGTATCTGGGTAAGCAGCTGACTAAACCAAAATCACTAGTCTCTATGAATTTTTTATGACTGTTTTCCTATGGGCAACTACACAAGAATTCACCTTTTAATGAAAACAAAAATACAAGTAGCTGTTGCAAAGAAGAGGATGAGAATATGAGCCATGATGCTTTAATCCTTAGAATTCAAAATAGTTAAAGTCTGTTGCTAAATTCTCAAACATCTCATGAATTTTTAAGATGATCTCAGGATTTTGAAAAGCTTCATCTATGATTTTTCAACTATGGAGTAGGTAACTTGTGGACTCTGAAAATACCCAGGTTACAACAGCACCCAAATGAGCACATTAAACATGTTTTCTTGCTATTGCATTCAGTGGTTTCCTTTGCATACACACATGTTTTTTTCAAAATCAGACCATTCATGTCAAAGAGATTGGAGACAGAAAACAACTTTCAGCATGGGTGATGGAAAAACGACTATGCTAACACTGCCAGCATTTGCCACTTCTGTTTCCAAGTGACTGAGACTTTCCAGAGACAGACAGTACCTTGCGCTGCAGAGAAACAGCTTCTTTATCCAGGCAGCTTATGTGGTAAATTGAAAAGAATAGTTATATTGCCTAGAAGGCTGCAGATCAAGTGACACAAGCCTTGACGATGCAGGTCCTCTCCCATCTACCCTCGCATCAAGGACCTGAGATGATTTTTCTCCTCCTCATAAATGGTTTGCTATTTCACCGGTGCTCGTGTGTGTACAACCGAGCACAGGCAAGCTTGTAATCATCTAGTGTCGCATTTGGGAACTGTACTCCTCCATCAGCTTGGTTTTTAATTTAGAGGGCAGGCTGTTTTGTTTATGATTTATCCTAGGCAATTTCCAAACTCTTAAGTGTCCTGAACTCTTCCTAGGAGGCACTTTGCATGATATTTACTAAAGCAGATTGGCCAAGGTCAGGCAAACATTATTACTGTAGCTGCATATGCATATTTTTCATTAGAAAAGAAAAATATCTGCTTTCCTATCATTAAATCTTGCATGATTACATGTTGGTAATCTATTGGCTGGAGGGGTGCTTGCCATTTGTCATTTCATGCTTGTCTTTAATAGTTTGGGCAATATGACACAGCGAACTTTTGTCTAATCCTCACTAGCAGAGTGGGGCAAGGAGGGGTGAGGGGTTGGTGCAGCCTCCTTTGACTCCTCCAGAACATCTTGGCATTGAAAATGACAGAGGGCTTTTCAAAATTCAGGGCTGACTGTTGCGGTCCTGTGGAAGTGAAGCCACGTGGTTTCAGCAGGGCTTTCTTCTTTCCAACGTCTGTAGGTTGAGTTAAGGTTACACTCCAGAAACCAAGTTGTGCATAGAAGTGTAGAACAGTTTCGGCCATTGGGATGCCTTTAGTTTGGGCTCACACTGGGTATCACGCTTGGAAAAACAGGAATCTTTACAGCCAGGCTCAGCTTTCCAGCAGAAAATTGAATCAGATGGTACAAGTTTGGAGTAAATTGCGGTAGCAGCAAGGACCCCACAGCAAGAGCTTTGGTGACAGCATATGAACTCTCCTGGGACTGTGCTATTTACTCACAGTGCCATTGCTAAAGTCAGCGTCACCGTATTGTCAGTGCTGTTGTTAACAGCCTGCCTAGATTGAGCTATCATGACTGCAGTCACGCGTTTTGCTGAGTAGACAGTCCCAAATTCACTTCCTGTGGATAAGACAGAAAGAGTAGTTTATAAACACACAGGGATCAGTGCTCCACCTAAAAGGAGAAACATCCTTTTTCCTGAAAATAATACAGCCTCATCGCTCACACACATTTACAGTTATTATAGCGTAGTATGAATAAAGCATTATAAGAGCGCAAGAACATAAGAATTATTGTATAAAGACCCTGGTAGCCCACTATCTTGTTTCCAAGCCTTGGCCAGTACCAGATGACTAACAAAGAACATAGGAAAAGGGTAGGCATACAACAGGATTCAACAATTTGTGCTTCAGAGAATTCCTCGGCCTGGTTGCATCTTTGCAAATAGGTAACGCTAGAATAGTCACAAATGGATGGTGGGGTGGGGGAAACGGACTTCCAATTGCTAAAAAAGTCAAAAGTGATTTGACCCCGATGAGTGACGTGGTGAAGAATATAGGTACAATGTCAAGGAAAACCAAGGTGGGTTGTGGGTGTAGCTGAGGATCTGCAACAGAGGCAGAACATTGCCATGCACTGCTGGGTAGGGGAGATGGCACCAAGGGAAGAGCAGCAGCCCGGCAGGACATCTCCTGCAGCCTCAGGAGACAGCTCTGCGAGGGAGTAAGGTCTAAGTGAACCAGTGGAAAAATTGTGTTGCGTTTAATTTGAGTTTGACAGTCCTTCTCCTTTTCAAATCACTGCAGAGTACCGTATGAGGAACCTCGACCATTTAGGCAAATGTAATTGAGTTGCTTCTTGGACTCGGTGATCTTCCGCCTTAAGATTGTCAGCTTTAAACTCAAGTATGTTGGCCCATTTTTTTAATTGCATCTGTTGGTCCAGGCCTCCAGTCCTTGTCTCTAAACAACATTACTAAGAGCTGGTGAAAAGCATTGATCCTCCCCGGTTGTCCGTAGCTCTAGCCATATACGATCAGATGAGCCAAAATAAACACAAACTGGGCAACTTTTCCAAGAATAAAAACACCTCATTTGTTGAACCTCCAGGTCTCAAAGACACTTTGTCCATTTTTACTTCAAACTTTCCAGAAAGAAAAGCTTGTTCTTCCAGAAGATCATGGATGTAAAATTCCAGATGGATTGTTGCAGACTTCAAAAATTAGGGAAAAAAATTGTCTGAGACTGGGAAAATACTGTAATGTGAATACTGTTTTGGACTACTGTCTCTCCTCAAAATACTCCCCAGTATAGCAGTGGTAGGCAATATGATGTATTTGGTAGTTTGAACAAACCTGCAAAGTGATGGCATTTTCAGGATTTAAATGATACAAATTGCATTTCAGTGTAATAGAAACACTGAATGCATTATGGCACATTTAAATAAAACATTTTACGGAGTATTAAATGAGGAAGCATTCAGCTGGTTTTGGCTGGAGATTGAGAGGCATGCATTTAGAAAACCTGAGCTTTTTCACACACTGTAATATTATTTATTTGGCAAGAGACTCTCTAAGCCCTCATTAGTAAGATTGCTGATTTGGCAGCAGTGAAATGCGTCTGTTTATGAGTAAATCCTCACATTATCTTCCTCTGCTCTTCTTTTTTGCCCTTTTCCATTAAGTATTTCTCTTTGGAGCCATCCCATCGCTGCTTTCCTCTGATAACCCGTTGGCCCTTCTAAATGCAGGACTTCCTGCAGGTGACGAATGGCTCCTTCCAAAGGTCACTAGCTACACAAAGCTTTGAAACCAGCCATGCTAAGATGCCCATCTCCTTTCCCTTTCTAGTGATTTAGAATTTCAGGCAACAGTCAAGCCAAGACTAGCATCTGACACTTGTGTGTGGGAGGAGGTTTTCCCCAGGGGTGATGTATAAAATTTACTTGGGTTTTTTTTTTTTGAGATCTTTAACAGTCCATGTTCCTCATTGTGACGAATGTTTCTGCCAAAGTTTGACATTTGGGTTCTGTGTTCAAGGGTATAAAATGAACTGTTATTTGCTTTGCCCACCTATGAGAGTACTGCATCAGGAAACTCACCCACACGTGAAATCTGGATCTCTTTGATGGCAGTGTGCCGTGGGTTTAGTCTTTCCTTCACTTCCCTCCACTTTGGTCGCATAAGCAGAAAGCTGGTAGGGGTGAAATGTATCTGTCAAAAAGCTTTTGAGAGGGATATTCTTCCTCCTAGAGCAACACTGTAGGATTCAAACGTGTGCAGTTTAGGAGCACTGTTTACTCTTCCACTCTGTGTGAAACCTATAAGGCTGTAAGGATAATTGATCTAAAAACTAAGTCTAGTCCATGCCAGCTAATGTGAATTAGCAGTCACTAATGTATGAATGTGGGAGAGGGGGAAAGGAAAGGTCATTTTGACCCATTCTACACCAAAAGCTTGGAGTCTGTTCAGAAAAACTCCTGCCTACCAAGACCCACTAAAAACAGTGCTTTGATCTCTGTACAATGCACTCAATTAGAGGGAGGGAATTCTCAAACAAAAGCTTTTTTAAATTTCCTTTAGAATGAATAATTTTGAAGGGTGGTGGAGGATGGCGGCAACAATTGAAGGAAATCATCGCTCACTATTTGCCCAGACGTTTTGCTAAAACATAAAAAGCCATGAGGAAGCACCTTTTGCAGGGTGGGTGCAGGTATGAAACTATTCAGTGCGTGCTGAGGTCTGTGTGTGATGTGGAAGATGACATATAGCCATATGTACATGGCTTTATACAGCCCTTGTCTCAAAGTGCTTCACCCCATGGACCTTGCTTTCACCAGCAAAGTTAAGACATGTAAGAAGTGACCTCAGCTAGAAACCAGAGTGGTTCTTCCTCAAAATGCGTTCACCTACCATAAGTCTCAGGTTAGCTACGAAGAGAGGCAGAGCCAGAAATACAGATCACATCCCTGCGCATGGCATCATGTCCATCAGCCTGCTCTAGTGCCCTGAGCCCCAGGTCTGGGCTCATCTGATGCTCTCCTAATGTTGTGAGTAGCCTTGCTTTGCAGCCTGGACCACGGGGGACACAGCAGACCGGGATTATCCTCATAGCTCATCCTTGTTTTTCTTAATTCCTATTTATATGCTGCCTCACTCTGACTCTTTCTCATTTCAACTATGCCAGTTTCAATACCCAGTTGACCACAGCCCTGTGGAAGTAAGTTTTTCCTTTCTTTTCTTCCTGTCTTTTGACAGTATCCAGTAATTTTGACAGCCGTAGATTAAGTTAAACATGAACCATGGGACTGTGGCCTGGCCAGTGTTGTCAGTCGCTGCAGGCAGCTGTCACCCAGTTGCTGCAGGCAGGGTGACAGTGACACACCACTGTCCTGATCTGGCAACATTTCACAGCAGGATAAAGGCTGGAACAGTGCTGGCGATGACAAAATCAGTCCATATGGGTTTAACAGCATTTTCCATACGGGAGATTAAAATCAACATGCTGAAAGGGAGGGGGAATCTCTTCAGAATGAGTGCACGGAGTTCAGATTAAGGTTTTGGCTGAAGAGACTTGCATGCAAGTGAAATGATGGTTACTGGAATCAAGCTCGGGACAGGAGCAAGCCTATGGAGATACATGGCGTCCATGTCAAGTCTTTTCAGAGAGTGAGTTACAGATAAGCCTGTGGAAAATGTTGTTTATGAGCAATGAAAATGCTTCCAGGGAAATGTAGGTCTTAGCAATCCACCTACAGCTCATGCAAGGCATTGGATTTCTGTGAGAAAGTCTGGGTGTGAGGAGCAGACTGGTGGTGGTGTTAATGGGGAACAGTGTGACAGTTCTCCTTCCACCCAGCAGCTCGGAAAGGGAAAGACATGATCTGGCACTTGCTGTCTTTCGGGACACGAGAAGGTTGGGAACACAAAACTCAGCTGGTATTAGTTGCTGAGCTTTGTAGCATTTTAAAACCAAATCTGAATGCAATCTGTAACTGATTTCCTGTATGTTTGTAAGTCCTGCCAGCTTTTGAAACGTCCCTGCTCTCAGAGTGTGGTTAGACACTAAGTCAAGACAAGGACCAGAAGAGGACATGCAGATGGACTGCAGGTAGAGGTGGTTGTAAGCAAATTCATGAAGGACCTGCCTTGATCCCTCCTGACTCAAGACATTTGGCACTGGGAACCTCAGCTTTCCCTCCGGTCACAGAGAAAGTATGGCACTTCCAGGGTCATGACCATGACATCTCAGTTGGCCTCTGCGGGTATCTCCTTAGGTCAGCTTGCTGAGGTGCTCAAAGTTGAGATGCATATGAGCCTTCGCTGCTGGGAGGAATGTTCCTAAGGGCAAAGCTCCCCAAGCTGGAGGGGCCCATGTAAGTGGTCATTGTATCAAGTGAGAAAGGAGGTAAATACCAGAAAATGTGATACAAATAAGTTGCTGGGAGACATCCTAAGGTGTTTCCCCAAACTCACAGCACAAAAGCACTGTGGCTTTCAGAGGAACTGGTGTAAGTATGAAAGGAAACACTGTCCCCTGGTACCACACGAAGGCATGAGGCACTCACTGCTGCAGGGAGCTGCTTAGCCATATTCAAAAAAGTATATTCCTAGCAATAAGGAGGATACCCATGAGCAAGTTACACATCATAACAGCACATACATTTGAAGAGCTAGTACACCTTCTGGTTCAGAACTGAAGTAATTCCTTAACTATTTCAGTGCAGGTTAGGTATTCTGAGAGAGAAGATTTCAAATTTGCCTGCAGTCATGATTTAATGCAGTTATCTCAAGTATTTGCCACTGGCTACTGTCAGAGTCAAGATACTGGATTAGATCAGCTTTGGGTCTTTTCTAAAATGTCAGCTTCTGTATTCTGAGGATGGGGGAAGACAATCTGTAGATCTGCAAATGAGATATGCAGAAGATAAATACAATTTTCATGTCTTTCCCTTACGCCTCACTGACTTCTCTAATGTGGCATGAAGAACAAAGGGTATCCAAACCTATTCAGTGTTTCAAAGGCCAGCTGCCTCTGCTGTCTGAGAGGGGCTAAAGAAAGTTGTAACCAGTATTTGGATCTTGCGCTTCTGTTGAGAGGTGATTTTACCAAACGACGCATTTCAAAGCCAGACACCGTCTTGCTTCAAGTGGAATTTCATCCATCCCACAAAGGTGTGCTCTGACCTCCTCAGGTCCTCCCATCACCTGTATCACACCTGTATCACCTCTATTACCTGGGCAAGTGGGATTCTGATACCTTCTACAAAGCTGTAATAGAGACACATTTTCCCTAAGGACTTTAGTCCCTTAAGGTCTGTCCATCCATGAAAGGGCCCCAAACCACTAACTTTTATTTATATCCTTGAGCAGCTACCCACCACTCCAAGAAAAACAAAGGGTTCTAGCTCCACAAAGCTTACAGTCCCTGCTTTAATGATTTTCTTAGGCTTTGGATGAGGGGCACAATCAGCATCAAAATAAGAAGTTAAAGAAACAAATGCTAACAGGTTAAAACAACAACAACCCACAAGAACATAAACAGAACCTGACTCTGGTTTTTTTTTTTGAAGTGCAAGAGACTCAAATAATTTATAATGGATGGAGTTCTTTTGATCTCTGCACTATCCACTTAAACTTTTCCATACAGTTGCTCAACCATGCAGGGCATAAGGTTAAAGGAAGAAGATTTCCATGGTCAGATGGAGCAACAAGTTTTTTGTCTTTGAGTGTTAATTCTTTTTACACAAAAGTGATGACAGCAAGTATACAAAAATGCACCAGCGCATGAGTTTCCCTCTCCAATCTTTGATAGATGACATGTGTGCATATACCCCAGCTGTTACGTAAATAAAGCTGCATGTATACGATATGTCAGAGACAGCACAGGCCAAACTATGAGGCAACTACTTAAGATGCATAGGCTAAAATCCATATCTCGTCTCCAAAAATCCTAAAACAAATGAAAGTGACCCAACCCAAAACACACAGCAGCCTCCTTCCAAACCATAGGAAGATCAAGGTTCAAACTGACACTTTTGGTTTTTATGGGGCATCTGTTTCCCCAGTCCAGTCCCAGTACTTTCTAACCGGCACCCTAACTGGGAAGGGGGCTTTGGGACTCTTTCTTATCCCCAGGGGAAATCTAACCTGTGCAGTAATTCTGTTTGTGCTTACATATGCTGGCTTTGGGACCTGTCCTTATGATGGGACAAAGCAGAGTTATGAACGTAGAATCATTTGTAACCCAGACAGGTTAGGGCATGCCAAAGTTGCTGTTGAAGAGTGAGATAGGGAACAGCACAAAGTTTACCCACTTACAGCGACTGGGTTTAGCAGCCAGCCGGGGAGCTTTACGGCGGAGT